>NC_060122.1:699513740-699816770 GCF_021461395.2 Schistocerca americana
TTAGGTCCAAAGAGATCAGTGACCGACTTATTGTGAACTTACTTTTATTTCAAACGTAGTCAGATTCTGCGACACAATCATAACCGGTTTTGGCTTACAATGATCATCTTCAGATGCTATTGGTAATGCGCAGCATTTAGTGAACAAACTCTAGTGTGACAACGCGTGGAATGAACATTTTGTTCACCAAATGCCGCCAATGATGAATAGCACCTGAAGACAGCCATTGTAGGCCGAAAGTGTTGATGACTATGTCATGGAATGTGTATGTGCCTAATTTAAAGGTAGAGCTATTCTTGTTGTTCTCAAAAATGGTTCAAATGGCTCTGAGCACTATGGGACTTAACATCTGTGGTCATCAGTCCCCTAGAACTTAGAACTACTTAAACCTAACTAACCTAAGGACATCACACACATCCATGCCCGAGGCAGGATTCGAACCTGCGACCGTAGCAGTCCCGCGGTTCCGGACTGAGCGCCTAGAACCGCTAGACCACCGCGGCCGGCTGTTGTTCTCCTCTATGGCATTATTGTTGAGAGACGTGTCGGTGAAGTGGACTATTCAGACAACTACATCCTGGTCCCATATACCCTCGATCTAGGAAGAAATTCGATATCTACCTCTACATCATACTCTGCAAGCCACCTAATGATGTGTGGTGGAGGATACTTCTGGTACCAATAAATGATTGCCCCTTCGCTGTTCCACTCGCGAATGGCACGTGGGAAGCCTCTGTTTTGACTGTAATTTCTCAAATTTCCCAAATTTTCTCTGGAAATGTATTTGGAAGAAATTAATATGTTGACCGACTCTTCCCGGAAAGTGCTCCATCGAAATATCAATAGTAAGCCTCTCCGGATGTACAGCGCCTCTCTTGTAATGTCTGCCAATGGAGTTAGTTGAGCATCTCGGTAACGGATTCGCGCCGACTAAGCGATCCCGTGAGGAAACGTGTCCATCTCCGTTGGATCTTCTCCGGCTCTTCTACCAGTCCTACATACTAAGTATCCCATACTGCTGAACAAAAGAATCGTTAAAAAAAGCACCTTATTAGCCACTTTTCCCTGCATGATTTACATTTCCTTAAGATTTTTCCTATGAATCTGAGTCTGGCATCAGCTTTTCCTGCTATTGGTTTTATATGGTCGTTCCACTTAACGTCGCTCTGGATAGTTTCACCAAGATATTTTACGGTAGATACTGTTTCCAGCAGTTTGTCATCAACAGTGCAGTTGTACAGCACTAGCTTTCTTTTCTGTGTAAGCGCAGCGTGTTAAATTTATTTGCGTTCTGGGTCAATTATCAGAGCCTGCACCATTCATCAATCCTCTTCAGGTCATTCTGCGATGCTGCTTTGTCTTCTGGCGTTGCTATTTCGTTACAGACAATCGCATCATCTGCGAATAGTCTTAAAGAGCATCCGACAGTTTCCACTAGGTTATTTATATATATTGTAAACAGTAACGGTCCTATCACACTTCCTTGGGGTGCTCCGGAAATTACCTTTACATTTGTCGATTTTGTTCCGTTAAGAGCGACGTACTGAGTCCTGTCTTCAGGAAGTCTTGAAACCAGTCGCAAATCTGGGCCGATACTCGATAAGCTCGTTTTTCTTCCCACTAAACAGCATTGCGGGACAATATCAAAGGCCTTCCTTAAGGAACACGGCATCAACCTGTTCGTCGTTGTCTACGGCACTGTGGATCTCATGGGGAAACAGATCAAGCTAAGTTTCCAAAGATCTCTGTTTGCGGAATCCACGTTGATTTTTATAGAGGGGGATTTTCGATCTCCAGAATGGCCATTATTCTCGAGCATAAAACATGTTCTATTTTTCTACAACAGAGTGACGTCAGCGAAATAGGTCTATAATTGTGTGCATCTGTCATACAATTCCACTCGGAAACGGGAATCACCTGCGCTTTTTTTCCAGCCGCTACGATGAACCCCAATGACTTCGCTACAGCTTAGCTTTCCACAGAAAAAACTGAATTCCGGTGGATAAAATAAACGTACCGTTCAAATAGTTTTTTATAGGATAAATACAGGTGGAACAGATGGATATTCAGCAGTCAGCCTTATGCATTGTTGTCTCAAGCATAAGCAGACGACACTCAAGAGCAAAACTAATTGGTGTACTCTGCGTCTCCAAGAATTTGGCGTTTCACGAAACCACCGTGAGCCACGTACAGGGGACTAGGAACATCCGGCGATGACGTGATCGGTAAAGCCGGTTTGCCAGCAACTTTCAAGCCGTCTGGATCTCTAAAAAGTTTAGCAAGACCTTCGGCAGTTGTTGCTTTGAAGTGGACGGCAGTCGAAGAAAAACTGGTTCAAATTACAATCCACGTTTCGTACCCTGCGCACCAGTGTTTTCGCTACCGGCACTGTTCATAGCACCGACTCGTACGAATCCATATATGTGTGTGTGTGTATGTGTGCGTGTGCGTGCGCTCGTGTGTGTGTGTGTGTGTGTGTGTGTGTGTGTGTGTGTGTGTCTGTGTGTTGGGAGAATTATTATGAATTTTCTTGCGTATGCTTCTTTTTAAACTAAGAATTTGCTACAAGGCCTGTACTCTACAGTACTCTTTGTCCAATTTATGTTCACGCCTTTCACTATACACTTTAAGTTTTCGTTGTTTTTCTAAGCACTTCCTGGCAACAGAACAAGGAACGGCTCTTAAATGACGTGTTTCATAGTGTGAATTAGTTCTTCTAAATGGACTTTCTGCCAGTGTGCTTCGCGAGATTTATTCATCAGTGACGCGTTATCACATGATTACCTGTAATTATTTACACTTAATAACCGATTCAGATTGTTTTGTAACGTACGTTGCTTTATTACTATAACAGGAACAGATCGCCCAGCAGGACAATAGCGCGCTCTTTCTTGTCCATAATAATGATGTGAGACCTTCATTACTCGGTGAGATTAAGTGTCGTACTCGGTAGGAGCGAGAAAGTTTGTTTTCCTTGCCTCTTTTTTCGCATTAGTCGGAATTGGAAGCTGAAATCACGCGCGACCTTCTTGATGTAGACAAACACGACAGCCCTGTGAGGTACGGCAGTATTCAGTCACTAACAGAGAGACTTTAGCACCGCGACGTACCCACAGCTCCAGCCGAGGTCGCTAAAGCACCCTTATTTTCACAAAAAATTTTGACTGGACAGTCTGCGTTGTGTTATTAGTGGCGATTTACAAAAATAGATTAAGGATGAATCTATCATACTAGAAGGAGCACAAGATTTTTAAACTCTACCAGAAACAACCTTATATTGTTACCTGTGTCTTTTTAGTGATATATGGTTTTTATAATATATATATGCATGTCAATTTAAATAAATATATATGCGTTTCGTTATCCATATTAAGTGCAATATTTTTTGCCACTGTGTAATGAGAGCGGCCAACTTTTCTGCGACGGTTTATAGTTAGCGAAGTCAATTTCATACTTTCTCTGTCTTTACTTGGTTTTTGTATAGACGATTATTTCTGAGCACAACATCCCCTGCAACATCCCTTCAAGCTTTTCAGACTGTTTCTGACCATCCTGTATAATAATATCTGTATTAGGTTTTAGTGATTGAAAGATGACCAAGAATCAAATAGTAAACAGCTGATTTTTTTACTTATGAAAGCCCTACTCCTGACGACCATTATAGAAGAGTAGCGTAGCTCTGTAATTTTGATAAACCAGTCTTTGGGCTGCTAGGTTCCTACTTATGTACATGCACACTGACCTGTTCATTCCATACACTAATAAAAATAACCAGCGCAGAGTACGCGCCAAAGATACCCAGACCTAGCAGACGACCTTATGATCCTTTGTGCGGACTCCGTCTCGACAGTAAAGGAGCTCTTTATATGGGAGCACACGGGTGGGCCAGAGCTTCGCGCCAAAGCGGTGCACAGAGAGAGCCAGAGGAAGCATAACACAAACGGTGTAATTTTTCCCCTTCTCGACAGCGTCAGATTGGACGCAAACGAGCCGAACTCTAGACAAGAGATGGCCGGGATGCCGACCCGATTACACAGTACGTGAGATCAAAGGACCGCGAGCAGCGGCCTCGATCGCGTGAAGGACTTGCGCCGCGCTCCGGCGCCTTATTAAGGGCCAGGAAGTTCGCCGGGTACGGCGCTGGCGCCTCCACATATGGGAGATTCGGGGACAGCCTGCAGTCCGCTCACACTAACAGGCGGCGCGAAACCTCTGCCTGGCCGCCTTATGTAAATCTGATTTCGCAGTCAAGAGCACGCCTTTGTCTGCAGTGTCGTTCTCTCACACTCCTCCTACACGGTCCGGTCAGATTAATGTGAGCATCGCCTCTGATGTCAGCGACAGATGGCAGCCCTAAAAGTGGAGGGCGTATACGGCGTGTCACGGGGGACGCAGAAACCAGTGCTGTCGTTGTCCTGACGCGATAACTGAGCGTTTTATCTGACGTCCAGAAGGGCATGATCATTGCCTTTCGGGTTGAGGGTGTAAACATTTCCGAAACGCGTGATTTGAAAAAAGTGTTCACATGTCGCTATAGTTAAAGCATGGCGTTTATAACGAAATGGCGCTGTCCAGAACAGGCACCAAAACAAGTATGGAGTACCATGGGCCATAGAGGGCAGGAGTGAACAACGGCTGCAGAGATGTGCACAGGCGAACAGACATGCAACTGTTGAGCAACTGACCGTCCGGATGAACCAGAGCGCTATCAACAGTGTCTCCTCAACGACCGTTCAGCGAACTGCAGAGATGTGCATGGGGGAATAGACATGCAACTGTTGAGCAACTGACTGTCCGGATGAACCAGGGGGCTACCAACAGTGTCTCCTCAATTCTGTTCAGCAAACCTCAGAGATGTGCACAGGTGAACAGACATGCAACTGTTGAGCAACTGACTGTCCGGATAACAGTGTCTCCTCAATGACCGTTCAGTGAACCGCAGAGATGTACACGGGCAAATAGACATGCAACAGTTGAGCAACTGACCATCCGGATGAACCAGGGGGGTACCAACAGTGTCACCTCAATGACTGTTCAGCAAACCTCGGAGATGTGCACAGGTGAACAGACATGCAACTGTTGAGCAACTGACTGTCCAGATAACAGTGTCTCCTCAATGACCGTTCAGCAAACCACAGAGATGTGCACGGGCAAAAAGACTTGCAACAGTTGAGCAACTGACCATCCGGATGATCCAGGGGGCTACCAACAGTGTCACCTCAATGACTGTTCAGCAAACGTCGGAGATGTGCATGCGTGAATAGACATGCAACTGTTGAGGAACTGACCATCCGGATGAAACAGGGGGCTACCAACAATATCTCCTCAATGACTGTTCAGCAAACTGCGGAGGTGTGCACAGTCAAATAGACATGCAACTGACAATTCGGATGAAACAGGGGGCTACTAACAGTGTCTCCTCAACGACTGTTAAGCAAACCATGGAGATATGCACAGGCAAATAGACATGCAACTGTTGAGCAACTGACCATCTGGATGAAACTGGGGGCTACCAACAGTGTCTCCTCAACGACTGTTAAGCAAACAACGGAGATATGCACAGGCAAATAAACATGCAACTGTTGAGCAACTGACCGTCCAGATGAAACAGGGGGCTACCAACAGTGTCTCCTCAACAAGTGTTCAGCGAACCATGGAGATGTGCATGGGCGAGTAGACATGCAACAGTTGAGCAACTGACTGTCTGGATGAACCAGGGGGCTACCAGCAGTGTCTCCTCAACGACTGTCCAGCGAACCACGGAGATGTGCATGGGCGAATAGATATGCAACTGTTGAGCAACTAACTGTCCAGATGAACCAGGGAGCTACTAACAGTGTCTCCTCAACGACTGTTCAGCAAACTACGGAGATCTGCATGGGCGAATAGAGATGCAACTGTTGAGCAACTGATCGTCTGGATGAAACAGGGGGCTACCAACCGTGTCTCCTCAACAGCTGTTCAGCAAACCGCGGAGATGTGCATGGGCAAATAGACATGCAACTGTTGAGCAACTGACTGTCTGGATGAAAGAGGGGGCTACCAACAGTGTCTCCCCAATCACTGTTCAGCAAACTGCGGTGATGTGCACAGGCAAATAGACATGCAACTGTTGAGCAACTGACCGTCTGGATGAAGCAAGGGGCTACCAACAGTGTCTCCTCAACGACTGTGCAGCAAACTGCGGAAATGTGCACGGGCGAATAGACATGAAACTGTTGAGCAACTGACTGTCGGGATGAACCAGGGAGCTACCAACAGTGTCTTCTCAACGACTGTTCAGAGAACCGCGTATGGGCCTCCGCAGCAGACGTCTGGTACTCGCACCCATGCAGACTAGTCTTCATCGGCGACGAAGGCTGAACTTTGCACGTCACTACTGCAAACAAACGTCCGCTGAGTGGCGACAGGTGTCCTTTTAAGATGACAAGGTGATTGCGTGTACGGCGTGAAGCTCCTGGAATCAAACGTTGGAACAGTCGCCGGAAATTTCCAAGCTGGAAGAGGGAGTATTACGGTGTGGGAAATGCTTTTTTGGCGTTCTCTGTGTGATCTCATCATTCTAGAAAGCGCAGTGGATCAATAAAGGTATCCATCTACGATTGGGAACCATTTACACTCCTGCCAAATTTAAACAGACGCAAAATCCCCAAGATTGGCGATCTTTTACAGAAGCTCGAAATTTAGCGCGGACTTCAATGCGAGATGCCTATAACAGTTGTGGAACGAAACTTTGTCTCGAAACCTGGCAGAAAATCCAAAGAGATTCTGGTCGTATGTGAAGCATGTTAGTAGCAAGAAACAATCAATGCCTTCTCTGGGCGATAGCAATGGAGATACTATCGCAGACTACTGCCAAAGCAGAGTTACTAAACAGAACCTTCCGAAATGCCCTCACAAAAGAAGACGAAGTAAATATTCCAGAATTCGAATCTAGAACAGCTGCCACGGTTCTAGGCGCTCAGTCCGGAACCGCGCGACCACTACCGTCGCAGGTTCGAATCCTGCCTCAGGCATGGATGTGTGTGATGTCCTTAGGTTAGTTAGGTTTAAGTAGTTCTAAGTTCTAGGGGACTGATGACCACAGATGTTAAGTCCCCTAGTGCTCTGAGCCATTTGAACAGCTGCCAACATGAGTAACGTAGAAGTAAATAACCTCGAAGTACTGAAGCAACTTAAATCACTTAATAAAAGCAAGTCTTTTGGTCCAGACTGTATACCAATTAGGTTCCTTTCGGAGTATGCTGATGCATCAGCTCCATACTTAACAGTTATGTACAACCGTTCGCTTGACGAAAGATCCGTACCTAAAGATTGGAAAGTTGCACAGGTCACACCAATATTCAAGAAACGTTGTAGGAGTAATCCACTAAATTACAGGCCCATATCGTTAACGTCGATATGCAGCAGGATTTGGAACATATATTGTGTTCAAACATTATGAATTACCTAGAAGAAAATGGTCTATTGACACACAGTCAACATGGGTTTAGATAATATCGTTCCTGTGAAACACAATTACCTCTTTATTCACACGAAGTGTTGAGTGCTATTGACAAGCGATTTCAGATCGATTCCGTATTTTTGGTTTTCCGGAAGGCTTTTGATACTGTACCACGCAAAATGCTTGTAGTGAAATTGCGTGCTTATGGAATATCTTCTCAGTTAGGTGACTGGATTTGTGATTTCCTGTCAGAGAGGTAACAGTTCGTAGTAACTGGAGGAAAGTCATCGAGTAAAACAGTAGTGATTTCTGGCGTTCTCCAAGGTAGTGTTATAGGCCTTTTGCTGTTCCTTATCTATATAAACGATTTGGGAGACAATATGAGCAGCCGTATCACGTTGTTTGCAGATGACGCTGTCGTTTATCAACTAATAAAGCCATCAGAAGATCGAAACAAGTTGCAAAACGATTTAGAAAAGATATCTGAATGGTGCGAAAATTGGCAGTTGACCCTAAATAACGAAAAGTGTGAGGTCATCCACTTGAGTGCTAAAAGGAATTCGTTAAACTTCGGTTTTACGATAAATCAGTCTAATCTAAAAGCCATAAATTCAACTAACCACCTAGGTATTTCAATTACGAACAACTTAAATTGGAAGGAACACATAGAGAATGTTGTGGGAAAGGCTAATCAATGACTGCGTTTTATTGGCGGGACACTTAGAAAATGTAACAGATCTACTATGGAGACTGTCTACACTACGCTTGTCCGTCCGCTTTTAGAACACTGCTGAATAGTGTGGAATCCTTATCAGATAGGACTGACGGAGTACATCGAGAAAGTTCAAAGAACGGCAGCACGTTTTGTATTATCCCAAAATATGGGAGAGTGTGTCACAGAAATGATACAGGATATGGGCTGGACATAATTAAAACAAAGACGTTTTTCGCTGCGACTGAATCTTCTCACGAAATTCTAATCACCAGCTTCCTCTTCCGAATGCGAAAATATTTTGTTGACACCGACCTACATAAGGAGGAACGATCACCACGATAAAATAAGGGAAATCAGAGCCCGTGTGGAAAGATATAGGTGTTCGTTCTTTCCGCGTGCTATACGAGATTGGAATAATAGAGAATTGTGAAGGTGGTTCGATGAACCCTCTGCCAGGCACTTAAATGTGATTTTCAGAGTATTCATGTAGATGTAGATACATGCAGTTCGTTTTTCCTCAGCACGATGGCATCTATCACCAGGACAATGCAACGCTTCACACTGTTGGCAGCGTACATGCGTGGTTCGAAAAGCACCAGGTTGCTTTTATCATACTCCCCGGATTTAAATGCAGTCGAGAATTTATGGGACCACCTCGATCGTACTGTTCACGTTATGGATTCTCAGCCGAGAAATCTAGCGCAAGTGACCAAGGCGCTGGAGCCGATATGGCTCCACATCCCTGTCGGCTAAGTCTGTAAAATGTTCGCATGCCACTATGACTCTCTCCCTGCTCCTCTCGCAGCAGGTCGCACTGCAAAAGGTGGTTATTCTGGCTTTTGACAGGTGGTCACACTTATGTGACTGCACAGTGTAGTATGCGCATTTACACTGACTTAAATGTGACACCTAATTTTATGCCGTCACTGCTGAAGAGAAAAGGCTCACGCCAGAACATAATGATCCCTATATTAGAAAACAAAAAGAAAGGCTACTACATATAGCATAAAGATTGTTTTCCTGTCAGCTCCTTTATTATTGATCATACATTCCATTTCTTTTCGAGGAAGACTGCTACAAGTAACGAACCTACGCAGCATATCCCTATATTCGAAAACAAAAAGAAAGCTACTATATGTAGCGTAAAGATTGTTATTCTGTCAGCTCCTTTATTATTGATCATACATTCCATTTCTTTTCGAGGAAGACTGCCACAAGTAACGAACCTACGCAGCATATACTATAGCAGTGCAAAATTAATATGCCCAGCACTTTCTGCGTGACATTTATAATAATTAGCGTCATCTCGTGTGCGGTATACGATGTTCAGATACACACAACCGCGCACTTCCTAGCGTGTTGGACCACCTTTGGCGTGCAAAAAAGCTGTAACTCGTTGTGGGACGTAGTGTGCAAGTTCGCCGTGCTTGTTCGGAGGTAAACAGCGCTAGCTGTTCGCGCTTAGGTCACGCAATTCTCAGGCATTACGAAAAGTTGATGCGTAAGCTCACAACAGCATCTAATAGCAGAAGCGTAACAGGAAGCGAAAAGAATTAAAAAAGGGTAGAATAAAAAGGGAAGAGGGAGATTGGAGAAGAACAAGAAGAAGAAGGGAAAAGACTGAGTGCATTAATATTAAAATGGACCCGAAGTACGAGAAAGGAAATCGGATTCGGATTGTTCAGTAAAAATTCTTGAGATCTACCTCGCCCTGGTACTGAGACGTTTCTTGTATTCGACTACTAAATGTTGCCACTCTGATTATGCCAACACAATTAAAGTACAAAGAGTATACTTTGTGTTTGTTCTTTCTGTTTGTAACGGCTTTATATTGATCGCAACTGTAACAGCGAAAGAAGGATTCGCGTCACTGTTGCAATCAGTGGGACTCAGTGTTTGTTGTCACAGGTTTGGAATCGTATCGTAAAAAAAGCGTTATTGAGCTGTTTACCTTTTCTCTATATCTACATTACAACATAAAAACGAGTAGATGATTAAAGTTGTTACAAAAAAAAGCCGGCGGGTGTGGCCGTGCGGATCTAAGCGCGTCAGTTTGGAACCGCGTGACCGCTACGGTCGCAGGTTCAAATCCTGCCTCGGGCATGGATGTGTGTGATGTCCGTAGTTTAGTTAGGTTTAAGTAGTTCTAAGTTCTAGGGGACTGATGACCTCAGTAGTTAAGTCCCATAGTGCTCAGAGCCATTTGAACCAGCCATTGTTACAAA
The DNA here is from genome assembly GCF_021461395.2 of Schistocerca americana. Lineage (NCBI taxonomy): Eukaryota > Metazoa > Arthropoda > Insecta > Orthoptera > Acrididae > Schistocerca > Schistocerca americana. Next base: position 699,524,125 of record NC_060122.1, read on the forward strand.
AAATCTCGGAAAGTTCTTGATAGATTTACATCAGATTTTTACACTTTATTCTAATTAACGTTCGGACATATATATATATATATATATATATATATATATATATATATATATATATATATATATATATATATATAAAGGGAATAAAGGGAATAAAGGGAAACGTTGGTAGCAAAAATCGTGGCCTTACTTCATATTTTTAAGCGATACTCTAATAACCGTTTTGACGGACATAGGTCACTCATTTTTAGTATACATGTTTCATATAATGATATATAAAATATATAAAGAGGAAATATTGTTAGAAGTTCTTGACCGACAGACCTCATATTTTTACACAATAATCTAATAAATCTTTGGACGGACGTAGACTATTTACTTTTCAGTATATATATAATGTATTAATATATGTACAGTATATAATAGTTAAAGGTTGTTGGCAAAAATCTCGAAATTTTTGCTCGATATTCTAAAAAACATTCAGACGGTCATTGTCTCCAACAATGTACAGATTTTCTCCGATGAAGAAAGTGTTGTGTTGTGAAAATGTGCTGTTTCGTTTTCTTTCTCGTAGTCAGTTTTAACTGTGACAGCAGGGAGTTTAAACCATTGGGCAAATTGTTCTTCCCATAATATATATTCCTTCTCCAAAAAAATGGTTCAAATGGCTCTGAGCACTATGGGACTCAACTTCTGAGGTCATTCGTCCCCTAGAACTTAGAACTAGTTAAACCTAACTAACCTCAGGACATCACAAACTTCCACGCCCGAGGCAGGATTCGAACCTGCGACCGTAGCGATCCTGCGGTTCCAGACTGCAGCGCCTTTAACCGCACGGCCACTTCGGCCGGCATTCCTTCTCCCAACATATTTTAACAAAAGTTGTATACACAACTACGCGTAGTTTTCTTTTCTTCCTCGGAGTTGGTTTTAAAAGAAAGTTAAATTTTTTGCCTACTGGTTTACGATCAGAATACTTCTGAGGAATCTGAATTGTCCGAAACTTCGTAATCCCACCCGTTCGCAGATTAAAACAACAGTTGTAAAAGGAGCGTAGGCTACCGTACCATAAGTAAGCACAGACTTCAGTAGTTTTCTTAGTAACTTTGGTCAGTTAAGGTCGTACCCGCGTTATCTATATGTTGGATGTGTTGCATACCGAGCGAGCGTTACATCATAACGATCGACTTCTTTATGAATGCGTCTCACTAATACCCCTAAGACCGGAAGCTGCGCCGGCCGGTGTGGCCGTGCGGTTAAAGGCGCTTCAGTCTGGAACCGCGTGACCGCTATGGTCGCAGGTTCGAATCCTGCCTCGGGCATGGATGTGTGTGATGTCCTTAGGTTAGTTAGGTTTAAGTAGTTCTAAGTTCTAGGGGACTGATGACCACAGCAGTTAAGTCCCATAGTGCTCAGAGCCATTTTTTTGAACCGGAAGCTGCGAACCATCTAGAAACTGCGTGAGAATATATAAAGGGCCGGGTAATCTACAGAACATTTTCTTCTACTTAGTCATCCTCCTGTCTGCCTCTTAAGAATAAACAGTATTTATAGCAAAATTAAAATTATCAATGAATAATTCAGGTTTTATTTGAAAATTGTTCATTTATAACGGGAAACGGAGGGATGCTGTAGTAGAAATAAAGAAAATATTATGAATTTATTGTACAGCTCTAGAAAACGCAATCTCCTCAACAAAAAGATTAAATAAAAAAATTGCAAAACAAAAATATACCAAAAATGGCTTCAATACAGGGAGTCCACAATGAGACTCCAACATTTGAACTCATAAAATCTGAGAGGGAACACAATTTATTGACGAACAAGTACAGGGAAATCATACAGCAGCTCATCAAGTTTTATTAGACAGGTGGACGGTTCAGTACACTTGAACATGGGCGCCACGGGTAGCGCGAAGAATATCAAGACTATAATCGATTTCGTGCCATATGTTGCGCAGCATCTGTTCTGTGATAGAGTTGATGACAATTTTTATGCGCTGTTTCAAGTCCTGCAGGTCCTTTATTGGTGTAGCGTATACCCGGTCATTCACATAACCCCACAAGAAAAAAATCTAGGGGGGTTATGTCGGGCGAACGTGGCGGCCAAGGAATTGGACCTCCACGGCCAATCCATCGTTGTCGGAATGAGTCATTTAAAAATTTTCGGACATCAAGGCTCCAGTGGGGTGGTGCACCGTCCTGTTGAAACATCAGATTTGGCTACAGGTCTGTTATCTGTGGCACGGCAAATTGTTCCAACATTTCCAGGTAGATGGCTCCATCCACAATCGGCTCCTGAAATAAAAACTGCCCAGCAATGCGATTTATCATCAAACCACACCACACATTAACTTTCGGACTGTCGCGCATGTGTTCCCTAGGTGCATGTGGATTTTCGGACCCCTAGATGCGCACATTGTAATAATTGACAGCCCCTGACACGTGAAAGGTTGCCTCGTCAGTAAACATCACGGGTGATAAAAATGTCTCGTCCGCGGCAATGCGATCAAACATGACACATGCAAATTCTTCTCGCTTTGGTCGATCATCAGGCTTGATTTCTTGCACAACCTGCACTTTATATGCGTACAAACGTAATAGCTGATGAAGCACTTTGTGCACTGTTGAACGTTTCATACGAAGTTCTCGTGCTGCTTGTCGCACTGACTTCTGTGGGCTTTGTTCGAATGACCGCCGCACTTGTTCCACATGATGTTCGCTGATCCCAGGCTTACCACCACCATGTTCTTTCGCAACACTCCCAGTAGCTAAAAACTGATCACACCACTTCTTTATAGTCTTGAACGGCGGGGGCGCTTTGTTGTAAACTCGACGAAAGTTTCTTTGCACTTCGGTCGCCGATTTTGTCTCTGAATACCACCTGACCACTTGTGCACGCTCCTTCATATCCTCCATTTTGCTAAAACAATTGATTGCAGCTCCACTACGGCCACTTGGCGTATCAAATTTGCACACCACAAACTTGTTGAGTTGCTTGCTCTGTCTGCCCCTTCAGGATTCTCAGGTCCACCATCTGAAATGAGAAAGATATAGGATATTAAAATGTTGGAGTCTCATTGTGGACACCCTGAACTTCGTCGACCGTACATAAAACAAATTTATGTTATTCATAAACAACTTTCGCATTTGTCAATAACAAAAGGAAGCTCTTGACTTCGATCACGATTATAAACGTTCTACTGAGTTCAAAATAACAACAATAACTATACATAGACCTACATTTTTTGTGTTTGTGCAAGTAAACTGTACTTGTATCAAAAGTAATTGCTTTGGTTGCATAAAACTACAGAAGTTTTTATCACTTCTAAAATGCAATTTACATTCTGTAAGGGTGCAAAACACCTTGGACTAACACTGAATCATGCATGGTTCTAATTCTGTGAAAAAAAGAAAAGAATGGGAGAGAGAATTCGTCGACTCCCTGTTTCTCTCCTACACATTCATTTATGTTTTCGTCCCTACCAATTCTACCAACATTTGTGGTGACCTTACAATTTAATGCGCCATTTATGTAGTGTACCAAAACTACTGAACTGTAGTTTTGGTAGAGCGGGAGTCTAATTAAAACTATGCGAAGTATTGCCATTCAAGCTACAATCCTCACAGATCTAGCAGCTAGAGAGGTATCTCACACCCTTACACCGATCATCCCTACCGATTTATTTTAAGCGATTTCAATTCCCAATCAAGGTTTCGTTTTCTGTAATAATAAGTAAGGCTCAAGGTCAGCGACAGGGGGGGGGGGGGGAGGCGGGATAGGAAAAGCACAGAGGGGGCGGAGAAGGGGGTGGACGTAGAGAGAGTAAAGGAGGAGGGAGGAGAAAGATAGGGGGAGGAGGAGGAGATGGACAGAGTGTGGGTGAGGAGGCGTTGGATAAAGAGAGAGAAGAAGGAGGAGAAGATGTAAATATAGAGGTGGGTTGATGGAGATCAGACAATTTATATAATTCCCATACGTCTTTAGCAATTGTGAAGCATTGCCGGGTCTACTAGTTTCAGTATAAAGTTGTGTAGAGCTCAGTAATCAGTGTAATAAGCGATGAGCGTGAATAAAAAATGGGAAGATCGGCAATCGAGGAAAATGGGGGGGGGGGGGGGGGGGGGCACAAAGTGTCTCTAGGGTATGTCATTTTGAAAATTTGTGGTCCAGAACATCAACTTGAATTCATAATGCATATTAAAGCAGTAGAGCGCGGTCTTGATCTTGGGTCGTGGACAAATATCCCTTTGGAAAATATAAAAATATAACCTTACGAATTAAGCCAATAAGAAAGGTTAAACGACCCATCGTTAAGAAGGTCATTCAGTCAATTTGATTTCAGGTGTCCTCAGAGCGTATCTATGTTGGCTTTCATCTTAAGTGGTTTAGGAAAACCACGGACATCTTAAATCAGATTGACTGAATGGAGAACTGAACACTGCTACTTGATAATGCGGGTCTAGTGCCTTTAAACATCGCTCGGTGTCACCAGCCTTGAAGGAATGGTAGTGGACAACAGTCACATTGATCTAGTCCGAAGCTTTCATGGTGTCTTCCATAATAACCAACGGTTCCTCTATTATCCAGGTGAATGTCCTCTAGCATGCACCCAACAATTTGCAGTGACTACTGTTTCCCGAAACACAAAGTTTAATTATTTTTTATTATCTTTAGGATTGTCTGGTGGTATTATTGTCAGATTCATTCGCTTCCGTCAGGTTGATTTAAAGTCTTTGATTGCCTATTCTTCTGCTGCTCATATGAGAATGGTTATTGCTGGTTTAATGACTATGAATTAATGGGGATACAAATCCTGTATCTAATCCTTGATACGTTCCTTCACGAACTTCAACAACTTGATATAAGACACTACTGTTGAACATGGTTACACTATACAGTACAAACGATAAGGAGCCTAACGGTCTTGCACTCCAGCGGCAAGCTGAACAGCTGAGACAACTTTGCCAAACACGCAAAGAACGAAACAAAGCACAGTGGTTCTCGGTGGGTCTGATGAGGAAAGCAAAACTGGCTGTCTTCTACAGTCAGCCACGGTTCACACCACAGGTTTTGCCATTACACTGTGCTGGCATGTGCGTCCCAGTTGCTGCGTATAGTCTGTAATCCCCCCCACGTTCAGTATTTGTTGTACAATAATATTCTGTCAATGAATTATGCGAAGGTGCGAGACCAATAACGGCACTCTATTATTGCACAATATTTATGCCTGGGACGCATCAGAATTCTGTTTTCGTATCGAAAATACCGGCTCTCGCCGATGTGGAACTCACATATATTCCAATTGAGTTGCTTCCCTTGTAAAAGAGAAGCACAAATTATCCAGAACGGGCGAAATAAGTCTTAAAAGCTTCCAGTGAACATTTCACTGAACCAGGAGCTCATTCACTGAAGCACAGAATCGTAAACTAAAACAACAACTAAGCAAGTGAAGTGTGTAATTTATCGCGTTCATGTGCTATTCTCGATATATTTCTCTGTTGTAGCAATTGTCGCAAAAGAAATAAAACACTCATTCACTACTTACTGATTGAAAGCTTACATGATCTTGTCTTTGGTATGACAACTATTACAAGAAAAAAGAAAAAAAAACATCTATGCTCAATGAACAGAATTAGTCAATTCTGCAAACTGCTACAAGGGAAATAAACATTTCTGCTTACTTTCATAACACCATGATTTTTAGTTTCCTGTGGACAACAAAATATCTGGAATTTTCTAAACAGCCTGGAATTTCATTTCTCGATGTCCCACGTAATACTTTAATACACATCCCCCAGCACACCCACTGACATTTTCTCATTCACTTTTTTTTTAGTTCTTTGCGGAAATTCGTTCGGAGCGGATTAAATTTCTTTGGTCTCGGCAGGAACTGCCGTGCGTTGCGCAATGCTACCCTCACACGGTACAATATATTGCACAGTATATTGAGCAAGCGACAATGTTTTTAATGCTCTGCGTACTTCAACATACTGCGCAAACCATTAACACCGCTTTTCAGATGTTCAATATTTTGCGCAGTACTCAGTATTGCCCAATAAATATTGAGCTTGTGATGGCCCCTTTAAGTTCCCATCGCCTCCTCTACGACGTCAGAGCGGAGGAACTAAGCAGTTGACAGTTGAATATGCGTCACACACATACATTCTGCAGTTGGAAATAGAAAATAAAGCAAACGTAACAACTCTGTGAAAAGGTGTGTGCTTGCAATTTGTGTGGTGTACAGACAGGATTCACTAGTGGTGAACGCGGAAGAGTAGCTTCGCCAAACAGCAAGCTCGCATATGGAGACAGACAACACCACACACGTAAAACATACATAATTTTTTTTTCTTTTTAGGCTTACCGCAGTTTAAGAGTGTTTTTCACCAGACGTGTTTCGGTGTTGTTTACAAAACATCTTCTGTGGCCATTCTGAAAATCGTATACATGTTTCTATATTTTGTTGTTTGTAGATTAAAAACTGTTTTTCCTTGTAAGTTTGATGTACAGTTTTCTTACAGTGTATTTCATTCTTGTTTATATGTTCTGAAAGTCACCGTTTTTTCCCGCTTTGTTAGCGGAAGCTGAAGTTCAAAAAAATCTGACTCCACATTCAAACAGTTCAAATGGCTCTAAGCAATATGGGACTTAATATCTGAGGTCATCAGTCCTCTAGAACTACTTAAACCTAACTAACCTAAGGACATCACACACACCCATGTCCGAGGCAGGATTCGAACCTGCGACCATAGCAGCAGCGCGGTTCCGGACTGAAGCGCCTAGGACCGCTCGGCCACAGTGGCCGGCGCTCCACATTGATTTTCTCGATATACACTCCTGGAAATTGAAATAAGAACACCGTGAATTCATTGTCCCAGGAAGGGGAAACTTTATTGACACATTCCTGGGGTCAGATACATCACATGATCACACTGACAGAACCACAGGCACATAGACACAGGCAACAGAGCATGCACAATGTCGGCACTAGTACAGTGTATATCCACCTTTCGCAGCAATGCAGGCTGCTATTCTCCCATGGAGACGTTCGTAGAGATGCTGGATGTAGTCCTGTGGAACGGCTTGCCATGCCATTTCCACCTGGCGCCTCAGTTGGACCAGCGTTCGTGCTGGACGTGCAGACCGCGTGAGACGACGCTTCATCCAGTCCCAAACATGCTCAATGGGGGACAGATCCGGAGATTTTGCTGGCCAGGGTAGTTGACTTACACCTTCTAGAGCACGTTGGGTGGCACGGGATACATGCGGACGTGCATTGTCCTGTTGGAACAGCAAGTTCCCTTGCCGGTCTAGGAATGGTAGAACGATGGGTTCGATGACGGTTTGGATGTACCGTGCACTATTCAGTGTCCCCTCGACGATCACCAGTGGTGTACGGAGAGTGTAGGAGATCGCTCCCCACACCATGATGCCGGGTGTTGGCCCTGTGTGCCTCGGTCGTATGCAGTCCTGATTGTGGCGCTCACCTGCACGGCGCCAAACACGCATACGACCATCATTGGCACCAAGGCAGAAGCGACTCTCATCGCTGAAGACGACACGTCTCCATTCGTCCCTCCATTCACGCCTGTCGCGACACCACTGGAGGCGGGCTGCACGATGTTGGGGCGTGAGCGGAAGACGGCCTAACGGTGTGCGGGACCGTAGCCCAGCTTCATGGAGACGGTTGCGAATGGTCCTCGCCGATACCCCAGGAGCAACAGTGTCCCTAATTTGCTGGGAAGTGGCGGTGCGGTCCCCTACGGCACTGCGTAGGATCCTACGGTATTGGCGTGCATCCGTGCGTCGCTGCGGTCCAGTCCCAGGTCGACGGGCACGTGCACCTTCCGCCGACCACTGGCGACAACATCGATGTACTGTGGAGACCTCACGCCCCACGTGTTGAGCAATTCGGCGGTACGTCCACCCGGCCTCCCGCATGCCCACTATACGCCCTCGCTCAAAGTCCGTCAACTGCACATACGGTTCACGTCCACGCTGTCGCGGCATGCTACCAGTGTTAAAGACTGCGATGGAGCTCCGTATGCCACGGGAAACTGGCTGACACTGACGGCGGCGGTGCACAAATGCTGCGCAGCTAGCGCCATTCGACGGCCAACACCGCGGTTCCTGGTGTGTCCGCTGTGCCGTGCGTGTGATCATTGCTTGTACAGCCCTCTCGCAGTGTCCGGAGCAAGTATGGTGGGTCTGACACACCGGTGTCAATGTGTTCTTTTTTCCATTTCCAGGAGTGTATGTGTGTGTAGAAGTATAAATTAGAGGAGATGTGTTACATCTTTAGGAGAAAAATCATGAAGATGAATGTCAACCAAGTTTATTCGATTTCAGCTTCCACTAAGAATGGGGACTAAAGCGTGGACTTCTGAACATGTAAACAAGAGGAAAAAAGCTCCATCAGTAAACTGTACTGCCAGTACTTCTGGCAGGCCTACAAGCCTGTGTTAGGACACCGAGACGATTTCGTGAAAAACGCTGCGAGGATGCATCACAAACATACCATAATAATCATACGTCATAGTACTGCTTTATACTCCGGGGAAAGGAGATTTCAACGTGGTAGCAACAAACGCGGAGGAAAGCGTACTCCAATGTTTACTTCTATGTTAACGACAAAGGGAGTAAAGCAGGAAGTGAAAGTAGAGCGTTTAACGTGAAATCTCGAAATTATTTCGCCCTTCAGCTCCCATCCCCTCACCCCTCTCTCCCCAATCACAAAAAAATTCCACCTCCAGCCGGGGTCTTGATGTGCTGGGTACGTTCTTAGACAAGAAATCCTTACTTCGGTCGTTCTTTGGAACATTCGTGACAGTTAAAAGCGACCGCATGACGTGGTCTGCAATCAGCACCCATATGACACTCTGGTCACTTCGACGAAAGCTCCACAGTCATAGGCCGCTGTCTTATAATGTGAGATTGCCCGAGGCGAACAACAGGTGGTGCCAGTGTATTACAGCGGACGGCGCCTGCAGCGGACCAGCTCGGCAGCCTAGCTCGCCGTGGGAACCCGCGCCTGCGCTTTAATTGCTGCCGGCGGAGGCTCTGCTGCGCATGCGCGTTGGGCAGCGGCGGTTTTTGCCTGCATAGCCGCGCAGCGATCATACTAATGCCGCGAGCTCTTTGTGAGGGCCACGCTCGACCCATTGTGGCGCGTTTCAAAGGAGGCGGAAAGCGGGAAAGAAGGCAGCGACGGACCGGTCCCCTGGCTGGCGGGGCTGTTTTTTCACCGCGCTGCGCCACGAGTCCACCGATCGATTTTCTCATGCTCCCACCGTTGCGCTCATATGTTTTTTCCCGAATACGACTGCTCCAATCGGTATGTCGTTTTAGTGGATTCGTATCGATTATAACGTCTTTACTGAGGACGAGACTGCTAATTCTAATAATTTCGAGATTCTTCGCGCACATTTGTGTGGAGTAGTCCAGATGGCTCTCTCGAAAAAATTACACAAATCATACGATGTAATACCAGTGATAGCCCAGTATCTGTAAACTTTCTGATGACGATAACAAAGAGTCGACTAGCGATGATAGCACAGTTTTTATTATTGAAATATACTGATGACCGAAAGCGTGACCACTACCCACCAGAAAATTGGATGGTGCATGGTTGCTTTACACGCAAGTGACGCGGCGAGGGATTTTTATAACTTGAGCAGAGAAGAATGAGGAATCATTTTAGCGACATTAAGGTCCGCAAATGGGGAAACCCACTAACGTACCGGGAAGTCAATTAACCACGTGATGTTCCTTTTTTTAAATTTGGAACCGCCTTCCCCCTTGGTGAGATTTGGTGAGATATGGTAGTACCCCTACCGCTAACAAGAGGTCTACACAAAACTTTTTAAATAATTGAATTGAATTCATATGTTCCTTTTTACTTGATAACAGTAAAAATACCTAAATCATAGCTTTTATGTGCCACATTTTTTTCTTTGTGCTTAGGGGTGAAAATAATAAGGCGCGCATAACGAGTTTAATTAAGTTAACTGCCTTGAAAACTGCTGAGTGGCTATCTACATATCGCGGTTTTTGTATATAACTTTCTCTAATAAGCAAATACAAAATAGGCTGCGACAGTTACCTTCCCTAATTGTTCACTCACTGCTTGGGCATTCGAGGGCATCATCTAGCGGAGTGATTGGACACATAACATCCACGTGTTTTCGTAGTACAGGAAGACAGTCTTTAGACGTATCTACGGCCTCCTCGTGCAGCCACTCCAGCCTATCGTCCAAGGCCCACAGGACCCCCTCAGCCCAACTGTTGACCAGACGCGTTGATTGAACCCTGAAATTAGGATTCGTACGGAAGCATGTAGACTGCCGCTTTTCCTTCGCTCTGTTTGCGAGTGGAACAGGAAAGGAAATGACTAGTAGTGGTACACGGTACCTACCGCGATACACCGTTGGTGCCTTGTGGAGTATATCCATTGTTGTGGATGTAGATGAAAACGTTGGATTAGTAGCGACACGCAGTTACTTGCAGTGAGATGCTGATACACAGTAAGAGGAGAGTGTAGTTTTTGTTGTTTGGGTAGCATTCATTTCATCTTTCAGCTGTCCACCTCTATATCCGAGTGGTATGCAATATACAAAGCTATTATAATTTATGCTCTGAATCGCATTTTTATTATAACATTCTGTTCTACGACATTTTCATTTGTACTCATTACAAAATATAATCATGTAATTAAAGATAAAGAAAGAAAGAAAGAACAATTATAGACCAGTGAAGCCTATTCCCTTCGGAGAATTTTTGAAAATAGGGGCAACGCCTGAAGAGGAGGTGTTCATTTTTTTTTTTTTAGGTAGGGTTCCAGGTAGGGGCAGATTTCATTTTCGCTTCTTTTACTTTTACAATTAAATCAATACCATCAGCTGCTGACGGGCGTTGTTATACACAAACAGGGACAGTTGAAAATGTGTGCCCCGACCGGGACTCGAACCCGGGATCTCCTACTTACATGGCAGATGCTCTATCCACCTTTTTAAAAATTTTGCTCGTTGTTGATCGTTGGTTTGGTCGTTGTGGACGTCACAATGACATCCGTTCAAGTTCGTTCGCTGATCCTTCCACTCAGTTTTTTTAATTACAGAGGCCAAGCGGCTCTCTGGCCGAACACGCTGAGCTACCGTGCCGGCATGCACCCGAGCCACCGAGGTCACAGACGATAGTGCGACTGCAGGGATTTATCGCCGGCACGCTCCCCGTGAAACCCACATTCTCACCTTATAGTCCACACACTACGTTCGTAGTTCCCCTGCCATTATACCCATTACTCGCGGCAGACAATCCACCGAGCCCCGGAAGAGATCAGGCAAATCGCGTGCATCCGCACAGAAGGAGGACATCAGGCGATTAGCCTTAAACGGTATGAAGATGGCATCTGTTCTTTCAGACTTGTCCGAAAGAACAGATGCCATCTTCATATCGTTTACTTTTGGCGATTACAGTTAGTTAGATGGAGAGACAGGTCCACGAAAGCAAAAGAAAAAAGAAAAAAGTGACCAACGTGGCAGAATGCCATGCGAGGGGCCCTAGGTCGATTCCCGGCCAGGTCGCAAATTTTCTCCGCGCGGGGACTGCGTTGCATTGTCCTCATCGTTATTTCATTCTCATCGCCACGCAAGTCGCCGAAGTGGCGTCAGCTAAAAAGACTTGCACCAGGCGACAGGTCTACCAGACGGGAGCCCGTAGCGACACGCACAATTCCTGTCATGTTTCAGTATTTGCAATAATTTATATCTTGATACATTGGTCGTATAGGCGTAACCCATTAAACCTAGGAGAATGGAATACATCAGAGAAGGTGCAGGCAGTAGCCCCAATGCAGAACTGCATTCAGCTTGAAATCAGTGTTTTGCAAGTGATAGCAACTATAGTGACAAGACAGTTTTAATGTCATTTTTTCATTAGTTTTTTTGGGAAAAATAGTAAATAAACAGAAAAGTGCCTCAAATAACAATTGGTATCCGCGGAGCTGTACGTATTTTGAAGGTTTCTAGATTTGTCTTCATCTTATAAGTTCTCCGGAACTGGGCTTATGGTGTTGCACCGAGCAAGGCGCTGCTGTACCGAGACGCTGAATGTGTGTGAAATCTTATGGGACTTAACTGCTAAGGTCATCAGTCCCCAAGCTTACACACTACTTAATCTAAAGTATCGTAAAGACAAACGCACCCATGCCCGAGGGAGGACTCGAACCTCCGCCGGGACCAGCCGCACAGTCCACGACGGCAGCGCCCTAGACCGCTCGGCTAATCCTGCGCGGCGAGACGCTGAAAATGGACTCGCAGTCGGAGGACGACGGCTCAAATCTCCGTGCAGCGTCCCTAGGTTTTGTGTGCTTTTCCTAACTCATTCACGGGAGGACGACGGTTCAATCCCGCGTCCGGCCATTCTGGTTTAGGTTTTCCCTGATTTCCCTAAATCGCTTCAGGCAAATACCGGGATGGTTCCTTTGAAAGGGCACGGCCGACTTCCTTCCCCACTTTGATTTCATCCATACTGGATGAGAGGTCGTGGTTGTGAATGTCAATGTTAAAAAATATATTGGCTTTTTATTATTCTGATGATGGAAGCTTGACTTCCGAAACGAGTCAACCTTAGTGTTTTACACTATAAACAAGTGGTTGAGCCAATATATTTTTTAACATTCCTTCCCCACCCTTCCATGATCCGATGAGACCGAAGACCTCGCTGTCTGGTCTCCTCCCTTAAACAACCCAACCCTAACTCATTCAAGGCAAATGCCGCCACGGTTCCCTTGAAAAGAATATGGACGATTTCGTTAACCAGCCCACGCCAGTGCTCCGTCTCTAATGACATAATGACCTAATGACTGGATGTTCGATCTTAATCTTCTTTTCTTTAGTGCATTGCGTGAAACGTTTAGAACAGTTAATTGCTATGCAATGGCGGGTGTCCTACTTGAATCCCTAAATACCCCACGAGATCTAAGTTGTGTACTGCCTGCACAGAGCTGCCGAGACAATGGAAGACCACATCGTGTTCTCGTTACTAACTGTGTCGGGCCGGTGGATCAGACGGCTGCCGTGCCCACTAAGCGATCGGGCGGGCTAGATTAGTCGCCACGAATGGCCTCTGTCCACTGCGGCTCTCTAGGCACGTACCGGCTTGCAGCTCGTTTGGCCAAACGCGGCAGTCCTGTTCGGCCAGTCGGCTGCCTCCCGCTTTCGTCAGCAGATTCGTCCCACGTCTGGCACAGAAATGGTATTTCAAGGCCGCATTCCTTCCCTGTTGACCTTTGCCTGTTCTTTTGTCCTGAGCGACTCCTTTCGATTCTACTGACTTTATTTTTCTTCCTGCCTCTTCAGATAGTTTACACGAGGCGTATTTTGACGACGCTTGCTTGTTTATTCGTTTGCTGGTCCATCTGCGATGCTGATGAACCGTCGGGATTCTCTTTCTTTTTTGTTTTTCAGTGACTTCCTTTCAACATTTCCTGGGGTGTCTCTGTCTTCTTTTTTCGTGCTTTGGGAAACGCCACCTTTACATAATACAAGTCGATCTGTGATTCCTTTTCCTTCCTATGCTTTGTATTAAATTAAGAAAATTTATCAGTATCTGACTGTACTGATGATTTCAACAGTTTCAACTTCTTAACACTGTCACCCGATTCGTTTTGCAAATTCGCTTCTCTCTGCATTGTTCTGTTCTTCAAAATTTAATTTTTAGAATCATTTCTCCTTGCACACACCAGGTTAAATTAGGGCAAGTTACGACATGTATATAATTCTTAATTTCAGTGTCTGATATTTTTTTCATTTCAAGAGTTCCATGTTCTTGATGTGATCAATCCCTCCGTTTTTCAAATTCGCTTCTCTCCGGCGTTTTCCCTTCACAAAATCCGTTTGTTTTAAAACCTTCTTCTTTGTACTCCTCTCATCGAATTATTGAAAACAATAACTTATATACAATTCTTAATTGTAATAGTGATATTTCTTATGACTCCAACAGTTTCATGTTCTTCACGTTATCATCCAGTCAGTTTTGGTCCTTCACTTCCTATTGGGTTATTCTGTTCGCCGTCCGCCTGGATATCTGTGTGGTCAGCGTGACGGATTTCCGTCCTACGGGCCCGGGTTCGGTTCGCGGCTGGGTCGGGTATTTTCTCCGCTCAGGGGCTGGTCGTTGTGCTGTCTTCCTTATCATTTCATCCCCATCCGGCGCGCAGGTCGCCCAATGTGGCGTCGAATGTAATAAAGACCTGCAAAAAGGCGGCCGGACCTGCCCCACAAGGGGCCTCCCGGCCATTGACGCCAAACGCTCATTTCCATTCTGTTCGCCAAAGTTTCTTTCCTTTGACGATTTACAAGCGAGTACAGTACATTGAGACGAAGTAATTTACGTCAAACTTGTTTTCAGTAGTGAAACGACACCGAAAAACCTAATGCATGTTCTGGTAAAAGGAGAGATGCAGATTAAATGACAAACAGGAGTGCTCGTTCGGCAAGTTTCGCGGAAGAACGTCTGCGAAGTTTGGAGACGGGGTACTGGCGCAAGTAGAGCTGTGAGGAGGACTCGTGAGTTGGTAGAGCTCAGTTGGTAGAGCACTTGCTTGCGAAAGGCACGAGTCTGGGTCCGGGAGACAGTTTTAATGTCCCAGGAAGGCTCATATCAGGGCGCACTCCGCCGCAGAGTTAAAATTTCATTCAGGAAGCAAATACATCCAGGCGAATTTGTTTCCGACGGGATTGCTAACAATGACTTTGGTTATACCACCATTGGACAATTTCGGCTGTAGTTTCATTTTCAAGTGAAATACGTTGTTCTGACACCTCTGTGTAATGCGGAACTGATCACTAAATTTCACAAGAGGCGCACCCCGACAGCATGATAGGAGGTGAGAAGTATTTTGTTGTCAGGACCACCAGTCACTTCGAGCGTAGACTATTCGACGGATGTCACCTGAGGCACATATCTGACAAGGATATTTCAACACTTCTGAAGCTTGTCACGTAACTGTGGAGACATGAAGGAACAACAACAGCTAAACCAAGAACAGGCGGAACCGCGCGACTGCTACAGTCGGAGGTTCGAATCCTACCTCGGACATGGATGTGTGTGATATCCTTAGGTTAGTTAGGTTTAAGTAGTTCTAAGTTCTAGGGGACTGACGACCTCAGATGTTAAGTCCCATAGTGCTCAGAGCCAAGAACAGGCACAGCTCAGGCACTGACGGACATAAGCCATCGAGCAGTATGGAGGGTGTTTGTAAAAAAATGCCAGAAATTAACAGAAGGAATCACTCGTGAGTTCCAAACGTCCAGCTGGCACAATGTGCGTAGAAAATTAAAAAGAACGGCGTACTATGATCGAGCAGCAGCTGCACATTCCTGTTGTCACTGCAAAGCGACGCTTGTGATGGTGTAAAGAGCGACCCGACGTGGCAGTGGACAACTGAAAACGAGCGACTTACACTGACAAAGCACACTGTACGCTGTGGCAGTCCATGGAAGAGTGAGTGGAGAACATTACCTGTCGTGATGTGTAGCGTCAACAGTGAAGTACGCAGGATGTTGTGTTTAGGTATGGGGATGTTTTTCGTGGCTATGACGTGGTCTCGTGTATTGCACCTAAGAAAACACTAAGTGCTGAAGAATATGAACACAGCTTTCTGTACTACGTATAGCAGAGGAGCAGTTTGCTGACTATGACTGCATCAGCACCATGTCGTATGAAGGAGCATATGTGAGGCAAAGGATTGTGGACAATAACATTCCTGTAATGGACTGCCCTGCCCTGGCGGCCGCTGGTGGCCGAGCGGTACTAGGCGCTTCAGTCTGGAATCGCGCGACCGCTACGATCGCAGGCTCGAATCCTGCCTCGGGCATGGATGTGTGTGATGTCCTTAGGTTAGTTAGGTTTAAGTAGTTCTAAGTTCTAGGGGACTGATGACCTGAGATGATAAGTCCCGTAGTGCTCAGACCCATTTGAACCATTTTTTTGCCCTGCCCAGATCCCCGACGTGAGCCCAGTGGAATACATGTCGGATGTGTTAGAACGTGGACTTCACTCCGGACTCCAGCGTCCAACATCTCTGTTACCTCTGGTTTTGCCCCTTCAGCAAGAAAGAGCTGCAATTCCTCCACAGACATTTCGACCTTTCGTTGAAATTATCCTCAGCAGAGTTCTAGATCGCATAAAGTGAAAGGGTGGACACGTCCCATATTAATGTCCACCAGTAACACTGACAAGATGAAGGGATAGCATGGCAGAACATCTCTTAAGACATCAGGGAATAATTTCCATGGCATTGGAGGGAGCTCTAGAGGGTAAGAACTCTAGAGGAAGTCAGAGACTAGTTCACCTTAACTGCTGAACTCATTAGTAATCAATAAATGAATAACAGTTCGCCTGCTTGGCTGGGTGGTACAGTGCTCGCCTCCCATGCAAACGGGCCCAGGTTCGATTCCCGGCCGGGTTGGATAATTTCTCCGATTGGGGACTGGGTGTTGTGTTGTCCTCATCATCATTTCATCTTCATCACCGGAGCGCAAGTCGCCCAGTGTGACGTAGACTGAAATAACTTGCTCCTGGCGGCCGAACGTCCCTGGATGGTGCCTCCCTGCCAACGATGCCATACGCTCATTTCATTTTTCCAGTGAATAACAATATCAGCAGTGAAGTGAAAAATGATACTATAAAAAAATTAAAAGTTAAAGTGTAAGTAGGCTGTTTAGGTTTTTATGTAGGTAACGTCACGTAGGGCTCTCTATGAAAATCACAGACTGTGCTGTGTGTGCAGTCTGTGGCTTGTTTGCGTTGCTGGATGTTGTTTTTTGGGGGAAGAGACCAAACTGCGAGGTCATCGGTCTCATCGGATTAGGGAAGGACGGGGAAGGAAGTCGGCCGTGCCCTTTCAAAGGAACCGTCCCGGCATTTGCCTGGAGCGATTTAGGGAAATCACGGAAAACCTAAATCAGGATGGCCAGACGCGGGATTGAACCGCCGTCCTCCCGAATGCGAGTCCAGTATGCTAACCACTGCGCCACCTCGCTCGGTGCATTGTTGGAATATTAGCTATTGTAGTGTTTGGCAGTTGGATGTGAACAGCGCGTAGCGTTGCGCAGTTGGAGGTGAGCCGCCAGCAGTGGTGGATGTGGGGAGAGAGATGGCGGAGTTTTGAGAGCGGATGATCTGGACGTGTGTCCATCAGAGACAGTAAGTTTGTAAGACTGGATGCCATGAACTGCTATATATATTATGACTTTTGAATACTATTAAGGTAAATACATTGCTTGTTCACTATCAAAATCTTTCATTTGCTAACTATGCCTATCAGTAGTTAGTGCCTTCAGTAGTTAGAATATTTTATTTAGCTGGCAGTATTGGCGTTCGCTGTATTGCAGTAGTTCGAGAAACGAAGATGTTTGTAAGGTAAGTGATTCATGAAATGTATAGGTTATTGCTGGTAAGGGCCATTCTTTTGTAGGGGTTATTGAAAGTCAGATTGCGTTGCGCTAAAAATATTGTGTGTCAGTTTAGTGTTGATCAAAATAAGTAAAGAGAGAAATGTCTGAGTATGTTCAGTTCTGCTCAGCTGTTTGAAAATCAAATAACGTAAGGGGTTTACCAGCACAGTAATTCATAAATTTCTCTAAGGGGATGTTTCAAAAGCAAAACAACTAGGAATCAAAAGAAATTCTAAAATGGATAAAGAAAAACTAAATGCGTTAATTAATTATAATTTTGAAAATTTATATTTTAAGGAATTATATAAAGTGTGTTCGACAACAGTTGATACATCTAGAAATACAATTGTTAACTATATTAGAAATGATGATCCATTTGGTAAATTTGGACGGAACTATATATCAGGAAATATTACCAAAAAAAAAAAAAAACTGTGAAAATGACCAAAATCTATCAGAGTATCTGAAAGTTTAGACATTTACAAAAATGGGCCTTATAAAGACGATTAGTGACACATTCTCAAGGAAATTTAAAACAATATGATAATTGAGGTACCGAATATACAGGTGATTCAAGCTGTATTTCACTACCTAATTCAGACCCAAAAAAATAGCTAATAAATTGTGAAAATGAGAGAAAAGAAGTCCAGGTTGTAAAAAGTTTGTCAGCGTACAAAAACAGATTTTCATGTAAGATAAAGATACAAAGGTTGCAAATGCTTGTCTGCGGTGAAGAGGCTGGCACGGGTGAGGAATTCGTGGCGAGTGGCATCAACTCAATGAGAAGATTGATCACAAAAATAAATAAATAAAAAAAAGGTAGTGTTTGCCTTTGTTGGTGAGACGTTATCGTCCTGTAAAAGTCAGAAGTTGTTACGCTTGGAACATACAGTAACTCTGTTATAAATGCAGAGCGAGTTGTCCGAGCGAAGATTTGAATCCCACACCTCCAGGATTACGAGCCCACTGCGCCACGTGGCTCGATGTAATTGATTTCTCTCCATCCTTTGTGCTCGAGTATTACCTCGGTAGTAGAAGAATTACTCTCTTCAAAAGGGACCGCCGTCGAGAGAGAACAGAACGAGTATAGCTGGAAGTTGTACTTCTGAGTATTCTGCCGTAAATAGACTGTGCTCAGCGGTAGACAAAGTACAGCAACGACTGCACCAGCACGGAGGAATTTCCGCCAGCGTGCCCCGCCATAAGAGGCGGCGACAGAAGGCGATGTGTGAGTCAACGCGTTCACTGGCGCAACGTCCGGATTCTTATCTGGACCGCCCGAACGTCGTCCTGTGCTGCAGTTCGTCACGACATGGCGTGGATAACATACGGCAGTGGGACGTACCTGGCAGTTAATGGCCAGAGATGTACATGTATTTCCAACAGTACACTGGTATGCAAAAGTTAAGGACGAAAGTGACTTTCGCATGCTGCATCACTGTCAGGTAATATAGTTCGATGAAACTTGAACATTCATAAGAAAATAGTTGCAGCATAATACCGAAGGTAACTGAAAGAGATACGAGTTGAGATGAACAGAAATACACTTTTATTGAAAAACAATAGTTGCACTGAAGTCACCGCAATTCGTGAAGGTCCGCTGGACATTACAAAAGTTGGCCATGGTTCTTAATAGACTGTTAATCACCATAGACAGCAGTCCTGCCCCGGTAGCTGAGTGGTCAGCGCGACAGACTGTCAATCCTAAGGGCCCGGATTCGATTCCCTGCTGGGTCGGAGATTTTCTCCGCTCGACGCGCAAGTCGCCGAAGTGGCGTCAAATCGAAAGACTTGCACCAGGCGCAATGCCTGCTCTGTAACATCCTCCCACGCATGCCACAAGATTGGTAATTAGTTCTTGCGGTAAGGCGTTCCATCCTTCCACCAATGCTGTTAAAAACTGGTCGTTGGTGCTTGTGGACGTGCCGCAGTACGTCTCTTCAACGCGTACCCCAAATGCCCAATGGGATTTAAGTCGGGGGGAACCTGCAGGCCAGTCCCTTCGCCGAATATTCTCCCGTCCCAAGAACTGTTCGGTGCGGTCATTGTCATCTATAAAAAGGTGTTCAGCGCCGAATGCACCTCCAAAAGACGCACTTTGGGGAGGAGTATAGTGTCACGATAACTCTGAATGGTGAGTGTTCTGTGGTGAAAGATTTGGAGGTCAGTGTGAATGGTGAGCTGTGTTGAAAGATATGAAGGTCAGTGATATGTCTTGCGAAAAGTTTTGCACACCACTGTAATATACGAGGGAAAATCAAAAAGTAAAGGCAGTTTTTAAACAATGAAACGTTTTACTGGGAAAACAACATTGGAAGTGGCGTAATTTTTGTGCATCTTCAGCCTCAAATCACTTGGGTCATCTCTTGACACTCTTCCTAACTCCATCTTGGAAGATGTTTGTGGCGTCGTGCTCATATACCCTGGCACCATCTCCACAACATTCTCATCAGGCGAAAACAATGATTCAAGCAGATTCATCGGATGAAGAAGGCCAAAATAATGTGGACCCAGGACGGCAGCTCTCGAACAAAAATTTTAATGCACTGGGTTAATTTCCCTTCTGTATGATCGCCGGGGTTATCAGGAATCAACATCTCTCTCCAAAGCTTCCCTATCCTCTTCGTTTTGATTTTGAGTTTCAGATTTCACAGTAGCTCACAGTAGCTGTCTTGAAGTTGTCGCAGTCTGCAGATCCCATATACGAAACCTACTGCTATTTATTAGAGAACTGGACTCGTTATTGAGCTACCCTTCGGGCAAGAAGAAACAATAGTTTGTGGGAGTTCGGTGCAAATTTGTTAAATTATTCTGAAGGAATTTGGCTATTTCAGTCTGGTTTCAAGAGTGTCTTTTCCAACTCGTGTGCAGCAAGAGTGCAGGAACCGCATTGGTAACATTTTTACAGACAGTAGTGAGACTGAAACAACTAATGTGTACCCCCAATTGTTAACGAATTATCGAAGCGCGATGTGTCACAAATTGAAATAAACAATACATCACCTTACAGCTGTGAGGCACGCTCGTAATAAGCGGTGATGCCACCTAATGCTGTCAGTACATAGTATTTTAAGAATATGTTAAAAGAGATTGTATGGGATGAGGTGTATAAGAAAAGAATCTCAGTGCGACCTTCAATGCAATTCATACTGAATTTGGATCAATATTTGAAACTAGCTATTCTAAAAAGGTTCTCAGAAATTCTAATAAAAAAAAAGGAAAAGTAAACCATGAATTATTAAAGAGATTAAAACATGATGTAAGAGGAAAAGGGAAATTATACTCCAGAACAAGTCAAGATCCAAAGTTACTTGTATTCTACAAAAAATACTATAAATTTTAAGGAAAGTAACTGAAATCTCCAGAAATACGCCCGTCATGATTGAGATTAATAGTGCAGATAATAAGATCAAAACTAAATGGGATACTGTGAATTGGGAGACGGGACAATCAGTGCAGAAGATACTGTGACAGTTAAACTTAACCGCAGCGTTGTGACTGCTAATTCCAAAGTTTCGAGTATTTTTAGTAAACACTTTCCAAATGTAACAGCAAAAATAGGACTAAATGGCTCAGTTCAACAAGGAAGAGAATATATTTAAAATGTGATTCCGCACAAATTTTAAGAACATCGAAGTAGCACAAAATCCTTCACTGGAATTAATATAAATATGAAAATTCTAAAAAACAGAATTCCGAAAACTTCTTCTAACTTAATAGTAATGTGCTTAGTGAGGTATGCTATACATCACTCGCATAGGGAATTTTGCCAGATAGATTAATATACACTTTTCTTAAACCTCTTTATATGAAGGGTGGCAAGGAAGACGTAATTGCCGTTGAATTTCCTTGCTGATGAATTTTTGTAAATATTCGGGAAAGTAATAAACTCAAGAACAGTTTCACATTTACGTAGAAACAATTAGCACATCACAGTTTATACTCCAGAAAGGTTTCGCGACTGAAAATGCTATTTATACATTCACTCACCAAATATTACAAGCCTTAAATAATAAGATATCGTCAGCTGGTATTTTCGTAATCTGTCGAAGACGTTTAATTACGTAAATCACGTTACTCTCTAGAAAAGCTAAGTTTTATGGAAGTTGTGGTTTTACAACCAACTGGTTTGAATCATACTTAAGAAACAGAATGTACTTGTGGTGAATAATTCAAACAATTTTAGCGACTGGGGAGAAATCACAAAGGAGATTTCACAGGGTTCAATTTTTGTCCACTCACATTCCTTACATTTGTGAAGGATCTTCCACCTAACAGTCGTCAAGCAGAACTGATACTTTCGCAGATGATACGTTATAATAAATCCCCTTAGAGAATAAGCATCAGGAGAAACTGTTAAGAATTTTGTAAGGAATTATTAAGTGATTCCCTAAAAATGAACTCTCCCTAAATTTTGAGGAAACACACTGTATTCAGTTCTTTACAACAGAGGAGAGTTACACCTACACCATATGTAGCGCATTAACAGGTGTCATTGAGTACGGTAAAATTCTTCAAATTTTTGGGTTTACGTATTGATGAAAACTTGCACTGGAAGAGGAACTTTAATGACCTCCGCTCTTCGCATAATTTTTGCTTTTGAAGACAAACGAATCAATCTCCTAACATACTTTCTATATTTCTCTAATGGGATTTATTATTATTACGTTTTATGAAATAATTTTCTGGGGTAACAAATCACTTACAAATAAAGTATTATCTGCTCAAAAGCCGCGCGGGATTAGCCGAACGGTCTATGGCGCTACAGTCATGGACTAACAAGCAGGAAGAATAATGTGTGGCGTTCATCCGCCGTCATCTTCGGAGTTGGATGTTTTAACTATATCTTCACTCTATATATACGCTAATGAAATCCATCACTGTTTGAGAAGAATAGTGATGACCATATTTGTAACATTAGAAGAAAAATTGAAATTTATTACCCATCATTATAGTTGGCAGTGGCTCACCAAGGAGTTCAATATCAACAAAAATTTTTGATCACTTACCCAGTAACACATAATACGAGTATCTGACAGATACAAATCAAGTTTTAAATCTAACTTATAATCTTTTGTTCTGAACAGTTCCTTCTATTCTATAAAGGAATTTTTATTTAAAAACTGATAGCCATGAAAAAATAACTAGTTCTTAATTTGAGTAGTTGGAGTAGAACTTAAAAATATTACATTCATTTATTTTGAAACTGATCATGTACATACATCTTTTAAACTGACTCGTTCCTCATCACTTCGCTAAAAATGTCATTCAGATGGTCACTGGAATATCTACCTAACTTAAATATCCAATTTCTGACCTTTAGGAGTGTAATGAGTTAGGAGTGGACCTCTCATATTCCAGAACTCTGTCATTATCAAGTTCTCTGAATTAGTATTACATTTGAATTTATTTGATATGGGCAAACACGGGTGTTTCCATATCATGTTACCCCCTTACTGTTGGGTTCGATGGATCCAAGTCTCGTCATTGGATACTATATGACTGCGAAGACTTCTCCTTCCTCTTCAAACGCCTTAAATGTGATGTATACATTTGTAAATATCTTTGTTTGTCCGTTAGTTGACGTGGCACCCAATCTGTAGAAGCTTTGCAGTAGTTTTGATATGCACGAACGATGCAAATACTATACCATACTTAATGTTTAACTCATGCACAGTATCATCCGCTCTGACACGCCGATCATCGCGAATTTTTTTCTCGGAGTCTCGATACTCCTGTCCGTATTTTAAGTGGATGACCTAAGTGATCGCTCTTCGTCGCAGGCAGATACACGTCCACATTTAAAGCGATTTATGTACAGGTAACAGAGGTCTACAAATTTATACTTTGCACTTTTTTCTAAATCATTTTAGGTGATTCTAATGTTTTTGATATGCTAAGTTCAGCAAACACATCAGGTTTTTTACAAAGTAATGATGAAAATCCTAAAAATTCATACAAAACACATACATTAAAAAAAAATTTTAAAAGATCATAAAATAAGGCACTTTTAATATTATAAGGAAGTATTACGTTCTTCAGGCATAAAAGAAAGACCTCAAACTTAATCTCTTCCTTTTCCCCTCAAGTCTCCAATGCGCTTTCTTCTGTGCGCTGACTGAGGACACTTCATGTGCAGTATCCAACAATAGATAGCAATCATGCTGACAGACCGTCGCTCCTGGTACTCCAGTTCCATTTGTTTAATGTTTTGCTGGAACCTTTCTCTCTGCTCCTCACTCATAGCAACAAGACACTCGTATTCTAAAAATAGCTGACGCGGGGGTCCAGAACGTGCAACTTCAAGCTCACAGAGGACACAGTATTTTCATTCAGCATGTTCCTTATTAATTCTCGTAATCAAGGTATTTATCGTTTGCAAGAAACTTGCTGTGAACTAAA
Source organism: Schistocerca americana (assembly GCF_021461395.2). Classification (NCBI taxonomy): domain Eukaryota; kingdom Metazoa; phylum Arthropoda; class Insecta; order Orthoptera; family Acrididae; genus Schistocerca; species Schistocerca americana. The sequence goes on from NC_060122.1 coordinate 699,547,986, forward strand.
GGATATTCAAAATGATCTTCAAAATGATTCATTTTTCTTGAAATATTTCGTTTGTCATTAGTTCCCGAACATCAGGGCTAACGAAAACCCTCTTCTTTCATCTTAGCTTCTGATAGCCACAGTAACTTATTAGGCACATACTTGAAATTATCACCATCTTTTGGTAAGGCTTTAATAAATTGTTTCACAATGCCAAGTTTTATGTGAAGTAGAGGCAGAAATATTTTTTTTTTAATTTCATGCGCCTTCGAATCAAATAGTTTTTGCCTGCAACTTTTGGCGTTCTAAGTGGCCAGATTGTTTGACACTACTTCTTGTGTTTTGCACGACTGTTCCATTTTCATAGGAAGCAGGTGGCGTTCCTCACGACCTGAACTCAATAGATGTGGGGCCATGAGTTATCTTGATGCCGAACATTTTACACCAAAATACACATTTTTGACTTTGAACGTGAAAACCTGATGACATCTGAGACAACAAGCTGTCAGAACTTTGGCTCCAGCCACTCTGTACCTTTCACTGTTTCTCTGCCACTATTTCAGCTCTTTCAATAGCTCAGTGTTTAACGCACGATTTCCCGCAAATGATACAAAAGTAACAGTTAAATCAGTAACTTTACTTCATCAAATCGTCGTACAGAAAAGCTTCAACCATGGTTTCAACTCTAATTTCTGACAACATCTATCTGTGATTCAAGACACAAAGGAAGTCAGCGTCCATCGTAAGGTCATCTGTCTTTTTTATAGCATTGCAGATCTAAATTTCAACTGGCATTGCAGCTACCATCAACTGTACTGTCAGTTGCAATCGAGATCTGCAATGCAGTAAAAAAGATAGACGACATCACGACCGGTGCTGACCTTTCTGTCCCGGATTGCATCACGGCCGTGGGGCACAATCATTCCCATGGAATCGAATATGAATTATTTGTGTGTCGTTTAATCTCTGTTTATGTATATTCGTTTTTTGTTTTCTTACTGTGTACTTGCGGAAGGCATTGGATAGCACTCTATAATTAATATAAATGGGAGTAGAAAAGTGCATACATTGTTAAATCTATGCTGGCTATTGTATCAAATAAATGACTAATTCATTGCGTGGATTTTTACCATGTCTTGTTCATCTACGTATATAGCAAGTTACCGCTCTTCGCCTTGCATTACACGAGACATTGTGACATTACTGTCGCATATCGCTGCATGATATTGATTAATTTGACACAATTTCGTGCTTAATTTTTTTTGGGAGGGGGGGGGGGCAAATATGATGCGAGGAAAGCTTTGTTGTTTTTTCTCGCTGGGAAGGTATACACCTGGTGTATCCGCTGTAGTGTCTGGGTTCTCCTTGTTAGCAGTAGGGTCTGGGTTCTCTTTGTTAGCAGGAGGGTCTGGGTTATCTTTGTTAGCAGGAGGCGTTGAACTAAGGCTGCGGCCTGCGTTGTGCTTATGTCAGTAGATCTGGCACCTCTCCTAGTCTTGAGCGAGAGGTGCCATGCTGCCACTACCACCACCATAAAATAATGGAGCATGACGTTTTCGGCTATTCTCTTCGGATGTCAAAGGATAAGGTACTGCGAGTCCAGCAAGGGAGCCCAGCTTGAGAAGGTCTGTCGGTTTCTCTTCAAAATTTGGTGTACCCATTCGAACTGCGTTTGGCGCGAATTAGGCGACCAATCAGTACGGCACTGCTACATCCCAGTACCAACCTCCTATTTGTTAAGGTGCGTTTTGTAAGCCAGGAATGGGAAGTTACTGCAGGATTCTCCCGTATTTTAATGAATAGTATTCTCATTTGTCACACTGGCAACAGCACTGAGTCGTCCTATCCACACACAGCATCTTTTTTTTTTTAAAGAATCTGAGAGCTGTGGAGGGAGTCGCTGTATCTTGGTCATTCGAACGCCATTCTCTGTGAAAGTCCCTCGTCACCCAGCCACCATTTGGTTCTGGTTGGTGCATGGTTTTCTAATTTTGTGGAAATGTGTGGCGGTAGTGCGAGCCATATTCTGAGCAAGTCGTTACTCACCTTACCAGACAACTTGTGTTGTTTAGTTTGGTTATTATTTGTAGTATCTTGTTGTACCATTAACTTTGGTTTCACGAGCTTCCCAGATGAGCAGATCTTATTACAATTTCTCCACACTGTCTTCCACGTTTTTGTGGTGCCTCTACAGAGAGTGAGCATCATTTTCTAGTTTGATCTGAGTTTTAGACAACTTCGTTCTCTCTTAATTTTTATTGTGATTTTTGTCAGTCATTAGAGCAAATTCATACCTGTAGTCTCAGGTATGACTTAGATTCGAAGGTCCTTTACATTGTCCTACACCTTTTCGACGATTATTCGAGCCACTAATAATAAATATAATCAGTTGCACACATGCACCTGTTGTTCTCACTGTGACGGCGTTATTGTCGTGCACTGTGACCAAAGTAAGCGATCTGTTACATCCAGAACTCAGAGAAAAAGAACAAGCAAGCTCTGCAGTCGCTCGTCTTGTATGATCAAAAGGTTTGTTGTATAAGAAGCAGTACACTTACGGTTCTCGACTCTGATCCATAACTGGAACCCGGCCGCTGTGGCCGAGAGGTTCTAGGCGCTTCAGTCCGGAACCGTGCTGCTGCTACGGTCGCAGGTTCGAATCCTGCCTCGGGCATGGCTGTGTGTGATGTCCTTAGGTTAGTTAGGTTTAAGTTGGTTGGTTGGTTGTTTCGGGAAGGAGACCAGACAGCGTGGTCATCGGTCTCACCGGATTAGGGAAGGATGGGGAAGGAAGTCGGCCGTGCCCTTTCAGAGGAACCATCCCGGCATTTGCCTGGAGTGATTTAGGGAAATCACGGAAAACCTAAATCAGGATGGCCGGACGCGGGATTGAACCGTCGTCCTCCCGAATGCGAGTCCAGTGTCGAACTAGGTTTAAGTAGTTCTAAGTCTAGGTAACTGATGACCTCAGATGTTAAGTGCCATAGTGCTTAGAGCCAGACCTTATCATAAAAGTAGATGCCCACTCCGACAAGAATATAGTTGTATCTTTGCTGACGTGTCAGTTGTGCACACATTTTAAGCTAAAGCTGTAAATTTCAGAACGTAGGACCTTCCGCCATATTAGTAAAATGTAAGTTGTCTTTGTGAAGAGATCCGGAACCTGGAAGATTAGTTCAACTGCCAGTTCCGTAACGTGCTGTTACCTAAACAGACACAACTTGTGATGGTTGTCAACACATAGCGCATTAGAACACACACATGTGTACTGACGAAACGCGTAATCTGCTTCCTTGTTATGCTTCTGACACTAGACTTTCTAAACAAGGGAGAGACGGCATCTCGCTGATAATTTTTGCAGCGGCGCCCGTACGCAAAAAGGTTATCGCGTTAAGAGCCGTCGATATTTTCTCATGATAACATCACAATAATCAGCTTGCGGTTGCACAATGTCTCTTTGATGGTCGCCGCCGGTAGATCCGAGCCTAGCACTGACCCACCACGTGAATACCTGACGTGGCTGCATTATGCAACGTTGTATTACTTACGTTGAAGCAGATATTTCGGAACGAAGGTTATTCTTCGATAACTGCCATGGAGACTTCTTACATAATGGAAAATAACCGATATCTGTGTAAAGTTCCCATTATTTACGTAACAAAAAGAAAAATCTCTCTTGTTCTCCACATTGAGTACATTTTCCAAACTTCACCTTATGTTGTGTATTTATCGCATCATTTTACAAGTATGACGTACGCCGTTCTCTTGTTTGCTCAGCGCACGGCACATTTCGGTCTACTGCGTCCCCCCTACACAGATTTTATTTTTGTCTTATTATTTTTTAATTTTAGTTTAATTTATCTTATATCGCCTTCAACTGAAAGAAACGAAGAGCTGTACGAAATGTGCGTTTTCTTGCTTTTTCATTCAGTTCATGTTCCGTAGCAGGTCTCTTTTTTTGTATCCGCAGCGAATATAAAGATTTTCTTCTTTTCCAGGCTCGTGAACTTTTAACACTACGGCCTTCGTTACGCTCTGGCGTAATCACACTCGTTGTGCCACTGACACTAGATTATCTCTGACCATTTTCCTAGTGTACCCTTACCTGAAAACCCCATCCCAACAGTTGTGAAAAAGCGTAACACGAAAGATTATTACATAAATTACAGCCAGTCAGAAAAACACAGTGCCCACAAAGTCACATTACAACAGTCATTTACAGCAAGTACTGTGTTTCTCGTTTGTTTGATGACTTTGTCGTTATAATGTTGTCTAAATTCTCATAGACAATAATTTTCTTTAGATTTAAAACCATAAAACTCTGTTTCATTCAAGCATCCCACAGTTTTTCTTCCAATTATAATCACGCCATGTTTCGGAGTTTCAATCATAAGAGATAACTCGCTGGGATGTGGAACAAGTTGGGGGTCGCATATACGCACAGACTGAACTGTGAAGAACTGTTTATGTCGACGACGAATACTACAAGTAATAATGGGCAGCTTGTTAAGTATGTCAAGGAAATCAAGCATGCTGTACTTATGAAATGGCTCGAAGCACTATGGGACTTGAGGTCATCAGTCCCCTATACTTAGAACTACTCAAACCTAATTAACCTAATGACATCACACACATCCATGCCCGACCCAGGATTCGAACCTGCGACCGTAGCAGCAGCGCGGTTCCGGACTGAAGCGCCTAGAACCGCTCAGCCACAGCGGCCGGCGTACTTAATGATGATCGGATATAAAATGATGAATTACATAATCGGCAGGAAAGTCGCAACTATAGTAAGTACTGTTGCTTCCCCCGTTATATTAATTTGCTGCTGATCATGTTTTATCATGTGGTTCACAAATGAATGAATTTACTGATAACTGTTAAAGTATAACAGTTGTTATTACTTTATGAATGGATACTTCCATGGAGTTGTAATCTAAAAATTTTAATGATTCCTAGACATTATTGCTTTAGCCTTGTAAAGAAGTGAAATGTGGACAATGAGCAGTCAAACGAAAAGAGAACAAGCCTTTGAAATGTCGTGCTACAGACGAATGTTGAAGATTAGATGAGGTACTGAATAAAAGTGTGGATAAAAGAAATTTATGGCATTACTTGACTAAATGAAAGGGTCGGTTGACAGGAACACATTCTGAGACATGAAGGAAACATCAGTTTAGTAAGGGTGGGTGGGTGGGTGGGTAGATGTGTGAGCGCATGTGCGGGTGAGAGGGGGGGTGGGGGCTAAAATTATAGAATACAGTAGCCAAGTTTAAATGGATGCAAAATGCAGTAGTAATTCGAAGTTGAAGAGGTTTCCACAGGATAGAGTAGCGTGGTGAGCTGCATCTTACCGGACTTCGGGCTGAAGACCACAGCAACAATTGAACCCAGTACTTGATAATGGACGGCCACTACTTGGGAAGTGTCCCAGCGATGAGCAGTAGGACCCCTAATAGCTTCCTATACGTAAACGATTTAACAAACGTGATTATAAGATTGTTCACTGACAATACAGCAAAATGTCGTCGTTGGACTACCATAAGGAATTGCAGAAAGTTGGACTAAATTTCCATTCGGTGTAACGAATGACAGCTCTCTTTTAAATACAAACAAAGGAAGCAAAAAATATCCGATTACAAGTGCAATAATGAACTTCTTGAGTACGTCACATCGTATAGGCATTTAGATTATCATGTAAACTGAAAGGGGAGGGGAGAAAGGAAAGGAAAGGTTCCAATGATGTCAGCCGCATCGGGGCTTCGTGCGGAATCAGCGACGAGTGATAAAAGTGATCAGGACTGGAACTCGAACCCAGGATGTCCTACTTACAATGCAGTTGCGTTAAACATTGCTCCTTCCGGACACAGTGTTTATCGCACATGCGTGGAATATCTCGGCACTCTCCCCGGCCAAGACACAGTTCCACCTAGCGCCACCTATCTGCACTTCCCTCCATGTCCTCTGCGCTCGCTAAATTTTAATTTCCGCTGGAGGTCGAACGTAAACGTTCATCAGCACTGAAAATGGTGATTCGCTGTCCATACAGGCGAATCAATTATACGGATGCGTGGTGTCAGATCTTTCAGACATATCCCTTTCCTTTCCTTGCCCCCTCCCCCTCCCTCAATTTAAATAGCACGTATCACAGCTGTGGATCCCGCGGGGCGTCTGTTCTTTAGGACATGTCCCTGTCCTTTTCTCTTTCTCCCTTCAGTATCCATAATATCTATCACAGCTGTGGAACCTGCGTAGTATCTGTTCTTCCTCACATGTCCGAAAGAAGAGACACCATGAATTCATGTAAGTATTTAGGGGCAATACCAAAAGCGATAAACAAATGGGACGATCACATAAGTATTAGCAAAGGGGGAAGAAAATTTTTTTTTTTTGATTGATTCAGGCAAAACACAATAAATCGTAAACGAAATCACACACAAGGGGCTAGTGCGTTCGAATGTAGGGTAATGTAGCAGTGTTTGGCGTGCTTATGAAGTACGCATGATTATAGACATCAAATGAAATCAGAGACACGCTGCAAGATTTGTTACCGATCAGTTCTGTCCGTACGAAAAACTAACAGAAATGCTCGGGGAACTTAAATTGGAATCCGTGGAGGTAAGACGACGCAGCTCTCGCGAAACCGTGCATGATAAAGTTAGAGAAACATTATACGAAGATGATGGCGCGATCATTATGTTATCACTCTCGTACATAGCACGTAGGGCTCATGAAAATACCGGGTGATCAAAAAGTCAGTATAAATTTGAAATCTGATTAATGTAGATAGAGAGGTACTAATTGACACACATACTTGGAATGACATGGGGCTTTATTAGAACCAAAAAAATACAAAAGTTCAAAAAATGTCCGACAGATGGCGCTACATCTGATCAGAATAGCAATACTTAGCATAACAAAGTAAGACAAAGCAAATATGATGTTCTTTACAGGAAATGCTCAATATGTCCACCATCATTGGTCAACAATAGCTGTAGTCGCGTAATATTGTTGTGAACAGCACTGTAAAGCATGTCCGGGGTTATGGTGAGGCACTGGCGTCGGATGTTGTCTTTCAGCATCCCTAGAGATGTCGGTCGATCACGATACACTTGCGACATCAGGTAACCCCAAAGCCAATAGTCGCTCGGAGTGAGGTCTGGGGACCTGGGAGGCCAAGCATGACGATAGTGGCGGCTGAGCACACGATCCTCACCAAACGACGCGCGCAAGAGATCTTTCACGCGTCTAGCAATATGGGGTGGGTCTAATAAAACCTCATGCATGTGTGTCAATTTTTACCTCTCTATCTACATTATTCCGTGGTTTATTAAGTTTTCAAATTTATACTGACTTTTTGATCACCCGGTATAATAATATAACAGAGATTAAGGCATGTACAGAGACAGTCATTTTCCCTCACTCAATACGAGGATGTAAAACTAAATCAATAATAGGTACTGGTACGACATCCATCTGCCTGAAAATGTAGCGAAAGTGTTTTCCGTTGGGCTGGCGAGCGTCGAAGCGTAGGCCCCGCGGCAGGATGTGGGCCGTCTGCTACCCGCCCGCTCCTAATACAGAGCAGCCGTTAACGTGACGTCACAGCACCTGTCGCCTGCGCCTCTGTCGCACCGGAAACCTGCCAACGCCTCCCCGGGGCACGCCGTTGCGATATCTGGGTTGGCTCTTAGGCACCACTATGTGGGTAGCACATAAAATGATCTGTATAAGCATATGGGACGAGGCCCACAGCTTAGCTTAAGAACGAGTTTTAAGGACCCTCCGTATATACAAATGAATTCACATTTATATCAGCACATTTCTAATGCTCGACGTACGATAATCGTCTGCTAACTGTAGCAAAGCAAAACTTCTGACCAACATTGAAAATCTCTGTTGCTCGAAAACAGGGGGCATATACGACGTCAGTGATATTACGTCCTGCTTCACGTAATATCTCAGAAATGGTACGAGGGCCATTCAGTAGGTAACGCAACACTTTTTTTTCTGAAAGCTGGTTGGGTTTATTCAGAATTCCAATACACCGTATTATTCCCCACTCTTCTGTCTACAAAACCCTATTTGTCAACATAATCTCCTTCAATGCGGCAGCCTTGTACCAACTTACTGGAAGGGCCTGTATATCCACATGGTATTACTGGTGACGTCAGAGCCAACGTCTTGTTGTATCTATAACCTCCCCCTCATCCACGCACTACTTCCCGCGGAGTGCGTCCTTCATTGGGATGGTCCTTCGTTTTGTTAGGCGGGATGGAACCCACCGGATACACACCTTTGAGTATCCCTACTGGCGGACGAGTGTGTCAGCACTACCAACAGAGACGTCCAATTGAGCAGCAAGATGTCTGACTGCGGCCGTCCATCACCTCAGATGAGAGTGTCCGCACGTTCCTACATTGTAGGAATGCGGCCGGCCAGCATGCGGGAGGCCGGAGAGGATTGTGCTACCTTGTTGCGATGATGATAGACGCCTCGCGCAGCAACTCACTGTGTCTTTGTTCACCGCCAGATCTCCGCAGACATTCAGCAAGTGCGTTTGAATATCTGTGATGCTCTCGTTTCCCGCCAAAAGAAACTTATTGACAGCACTCTGTTCAAAATGTTCAAATGACTCTGAGCACTATGGGACTTAACATCTGTGATCATCAGTCCTCTAGAACTTATAACTACTTAAACCTAACTAATCTATGGACAGCACACACATCCATGCCCGAGGCAGGATTCGAACCTGCGACCGTAGCGGTCGCGGGGCTCCAGACTGTAGCGCCTAGAACCGCTCGGTCACTACGGCCGTCCACTCTGCTCGGAATGCACATCCGTTACGCTGCGTATAGCGCCGCCACTTATCGTAACTGTAGGGGCTGAAGTAGGAATATTGCACGATATCCCAAAACGAATTCCGTATTTTTTCAACCAAAAGTAGCCGAGAAATAGATTTACTTATTGAACACACGTCGTACATGCTCCCTATTATTGAGCAGTAGAGACTTACGATATAGGTAAATAGTTTTGCTTTATTATACACAGCAGACGACTATGGTACGCAAGTAAATGGCTGTTACATTCCCTGATTGCTAAATTAAGTAAAGCTTCCGCCTTGGAGGTAATCAGCAAAAAATAAGTACATCTTTCTATTCATTTTTACCGTTGTTGTTGTTGTGGTCGTCAGTCCAGAGACTGGTTTGATGCACCTCTAGGCGCTACACTCTGGAACCGCGCGACCGCTACGGTCGCAGGTTCGAATACTGCCTCGGGCATGGATGTGTGTGATGTCCTTAGGTTGGTTAGGTTTAAGTAGTTATAAGTTCTAGGGGACTGATGACTTCAGAAGTTAAGTCCCATAGTGATCAGAGCCATTTGAACAATTTTTTATGCAGCTCTCCATGCTACTCTATCCTGTGCAAGCTTATTCATCTCCCAGTACCAAATGCAACCTACATCCTTGTGAATCTGCTTAGTGTATTCATCTCTTGGTCTCCCTCTACGATTTTTACCTTCCACGCTGCCCTCCAATACTAAACTGGTGATCCCTTGATGCCTCAGAACATGTCCTACCAACCGATCACTTCTTCTAGTCAAGTTGTTCCACAAATTTCTCTTCTCCCCAATTCTATTCAGCACCTCCTCATTAGTTATGTGCTCTACCCTTCTAATCTTCAGCATTCTTCTGTAGCACCACATTTCTAAAGCTTCTATTCTCTTCTTATCTAAACTATTTATCGTCCACGTTTCACTTCCATACATGGCTACACTCCATACAAATACTTTCAGAAACGACTTCCTGACACTTAAATCTATACTCGATGTTAACAAATTTCCCTTCTTCAGAAACGCTTTCCTTGCCATTGCCAGTCTACATATTATATCCTCTCTACTTCGACCATCATCAGTTATTTTGTTTCCCAAATAGCAAAACTCATTTACTACTTGAAGTGTCTCATTTCCTAATCTAATTCCCTCAACGTCGCCCGATTTAATTCGACTACATTCCGTTATCCTCGTTTTGCTTTTGTTGATGTTCATCTAATATCCTCCTTTCAAGGCACTATCCGTTCCGTTCAACTGCTCTTCCAAGTCCTTTGCTGTCTCTGACAGAATTTTTCTTTTGTTACCTTTACTGCTTGCTCAATAAAGATTGATAACATCGGGGATAGGCTACAACCCTGTCTCACTCCCTTCCCAATCACTGCTTCCCTTTCGTGCCCCTCCACTTATATAACTGCCATCTGGTTTCTGTACAAATTGTAAATAGCCTTTCGCTCCCTGTATTTTTACTATTCATTTCTAATGTTCTTTTAATATTTTTCAGTTGTCATAGAACAGTCGGGTGAAAATTGCTGTCGAAAATATTACACAGTTACTAACAACGTTGCGTTATATGGTAAATTGACAACAGGAACTGACTGTCACTGCGTATGTAGCACGCACGCTACAGCATATACGTACAGCGAATGCTCTCCAATCCATCACAGGACACGACGGTCATGAAATATGCTTTCCCTCTTGAGTAACTCTATTGCGCACGGAAGGTTTTCGTTGTTACTCTCGACAGAATGTTTACTTGCTTGCCCTCTCAGGAAAAATCACAAGCTACGCTACAAATGATGACAAGGTCTCTTTCGTTCAAGGCACTAGGCCTATATAGCATCCAAAGGAGATAATTTAAAAAAATCATTTATTGAACTGAAATTTTAAAGATAAACGTAGGGAGCTATCGTACAGCCCTAAATTTAAAATAAACTTTAGTAGAAGGAAAAAGAAGGTGAAGCCTATTTTGGTTGTCAGTCTGGTAATAAATATGAAGTGTCAGACTTGCTAAGTGGTCGCGTTCTGTACATATGTTCAAATCGTTCAAATGGCTCTGAGCACTATGGGACTTAACAACTGAGGTCATCAGTCCCCTAGAATTTAGAACTACGTAAACCTAACTAACCTAAGGACATCACACACATCCATGCCCGAGGCAGGATTCGAACCTGCGACCGTAGCGCTCGCGCGGTTCCAGACTGAAGCGCCTAGAACCGCTCGGTCACTCCGGCCGGCTTCTACATGTGTAAGCTAAAATCTGAGGTATTTTGCCATCAGTTTATCGCAGAACACGGATGAGGCTATCCGGATGAATCCACCTCTATGTCTGTTATTTCTACTTCCACAAGTATGTAAGTGTCAAGCTACAAATCCAAAGGCCAAAGCACAGTTACACATAGGATCTTCTTTTCATTTGTCGCTTCGTCCCCTTGCGATTCCATGTTAAGCTGTAGATCAAAATGTCTCTGAGCACTATGGGTCTTATCCTCTGCGGTCATCAGTCCCCTAGAACTTAGAACTACTTAAACCTAACTAACCTATGGACATCACACACATCCATGCCCGAGGCAGGATTCGAACCTGCGACAGTAGCGGTCGCGCGGTTTCTGACTGTAGCCACTAGAACCGCTCGGCCACTCCGGCCGGCAGCTGTAGATCCTCTTCACAGCAGACTGGGCAAGTTATCGTGATGATCGGAGAAAGGCATATCTCCAATAGTGCCATGTCGAGTACAGCTCAGCGTTGAACAAAGGCAACGTCGACTTCAGGACAAGGATGTGTTATCTGTTCATCACCATCCTTAACTGCAGCAGCCATTTGGCATCCACAGCTCTGAAAAACATCCTTTAAAATTTTCATGCATTACGGTCTTTGTGGCACTCAGCCATGCTTCTACTGCATATTTTCTAATGCCAATTACTCACCTACTATACCCATCCCTCATCTCTTGTAATTCGTCAGACAACTTCCTAGATCCAACTACTACGCCATTCGCCTGGCTACGTATTCCGCCAGTGACCATTTCCTTTTCTATTATATCAAAAGTAACATGTTCAGGCCCAGTCTATTTCCTGAGTCATACATTTGCTTTCCTATCTGTCCTAGTAACTCTCAATGTACTTCTCTCCGTTGCTCGCAAGGCAACTTTCTTCTTTTGGGTGGATCTCACTGAACTGCCACAAGTCAAAACTGGTGATGTACACAGGCAAATTAGAAGCTTCGCTTTGAAAATCTATTTAATTTTCGAGAACCACTCGTCTAATTTACTCTTCTGTTTATTTCTTTTCCTGTCCATCCTGACGTTGTCTTCAGCTACCTTAAGTGTAAAAACTTGTTAACTGGAACTACACGGTGAGCATTAAGTCTTTCACTGCTTGCAAAACTTTACTTCAGAATAACGATGCTAGATACAGCTATGTGGTTTCTTTCAAATGATAGCTCATAAAGTTTTTGCATGAGCGCACTTCCACATATGCTGGAAATAAGGCGCTTCGATTTCTGGGAGCTGCATTGAAATGCTGTTCGTACGGTATCAACAGCGTCTTCACTCACCTCGTGTCCACCGCTTCTTGTCTTGTCAGCAAGACTACTAGTCACACCCTCCTTTCACACTTCATACCTGGCGGATCTCGACATTAGGTATTTCTGTGATGTTGCTGAACTATAGTAGGCGACCATGTTCCATGAAACCAGGTAACACATTGCGCTTTCTAGTGTAACGAAACAGAGAGAAAAGAAATCAGATGCTATCAGAGCACATGTAGAAGTGTTTTCGTAAAAAACCTGATAACTTAAACTATTGCATGCAATAAACCCCATAGCTGTATCTAGCACAGATCCTTAGTAATAAATTTCTGTAGTCAGGGAACCACTTTATAATCACCCCGTATGTCTTCACTGTTATTATGTGTTATTGTCTTTTCGGTGTCATGGTTATACATAACTACCTTAGCCCCTACTGCTTCGATTGCATAGACTGCATAGTGCGCACATTTTTTTCTTTAATCGCATTTTTATATTGTTCAGAAATGCCAACTTTTCACGCAAATCAAGGCAACAGAGACATGGTATTTTCCAGATATACTTCTGACAAACAAGCGATTCTGGTACGTAGAGTCCAAGGTTTTTGTTACTCATGACTTTTGCTTTCTTGTGAAGATAATTCCATGCCTAGAAGTGAAATGGCAATTTTCATACATAAAGAATTAAATTTTTTTAATATAACGAATTATTCTCTTAAACGTTTTCATGCTGTAGTCACTCTAGTCACTCCCTTAGGGGCTGGATTTCCAAAAAGAGAGAAATATGTATTTTTTATTATTTCTAACCGAAAAGTAAAATTCAAATTTTCATAGATTTACGCTTGATATTAAAAATGCTTTCGTAATGAAATAGTTTCGTAAAACATTTCCTTCCTTATTTCACCCCCGGGGGGGAGGGGGGGCGGGTGGGGGTTGATTATCCAAAAACAATGAAACACGTATCCTTTTACTTGAAGCCGAGAAGTCGGATTCCAGTTTTCATAGATGAGGCTTTAAAAATACTTTAACAGTTCTTTAGTAATGATATGTTTTCCAAAATGCTTTCACCCTCTGTTTCACCGCAATAGGGACTAAATTTCCAAATATGCTGAAACACGTATTTCTTTATTTCTCACTGACATGGAAACTTGAGAAAAAACACATGAGGTAGATAACAACCCTAGCAATCGATCTCAAGCGAAAATTCAGGCCATTATGCAGATGCTACGCAGGTATGGCCTTCTCAATGTGCAGCTTTTAAACATTCACGCGCTCGGGTTGTTTGTCGCGCGGCCCGCTTCACAGCGGCCGCATAATGCCCGAACGCGGAGTACTGTGCGCGGCGTTCGGAAAGAGGTTTGCATTAGTGATGTCGGTGAATCTACAAGCTGTGGTGCGGCGCGTCCGGCAGCGGGATGGAATGACGGTTCAACACGGTAAACGAAAGCACGTGTCCACCCCTGGTAGCTGAGTGGAAAAGCGCGACGGAAGGTCGTACCTAACGGCCCGGGTTCGATTCCCAGCTGGGTCGGGGATTTTCTCTCCGCTCAGGGACTGGTTGTTGTCTTGTCCTTCTCATCTTCATTTCATCCTCATCGACACGCAAGTCGCCGAGGTGGCGTCAACCCGAAAGACTTAAACCAGGCGAACGGTCTACGCGACGGAGGCCCTAGCCACACGGCATTTACATTTTAACGAAAGCATGTGACGCTTTCCTTATGCTTATCTTTCAACTTCTCTGCCAATATCGTATACAATTGCACGGATGAAGACGTGCTAGATATAGATGAAATCAGTGGGTTGACGTTCGAGGCATGTGTACAAGAGGATGACGACAGCGATAATGAAGCTCCCATTTCATCACCGTCACATTCATCGAACACTTCCATTGCTTCAAGGAGGCTGGGGTGTAAAACCGAGGATGTCAGTGATGGTGAAGGCTGCTTTGACGATGTAAAATCGTCGAACATCACCTTTCCCATGTCCGTAACCGAGAAATATATATAACGGGCCATTGCATTCTGGAGAAGTGGAAAGGAAGGGAATCTCTATCAAGACCATTAAGAACAGCTTTAAATTATTAAAACTAAAAAAGTTGTATGCTTGGAATAAATAGGTATAGAAAAATAGGTATAGATAAATTTAACAAGGCATACAGCGATAAGATCACGATGTTAAGGGTTACAGCAGTGGGCCTAAATAATTTCAAGGCATCTACTGGATGGGTTTACGCCTTCAGGAAGAAATATGGTATTGTCTTACGAGGGATAACCCATATTACATCAACATAAAAATGGTTCAAATGGCTCTGAGCACTATGGGACTTAACGTCCCCTAGGCCTTAGAACTACTTAAACCTAACTAACGTAAGGACATCACACACATCCATGCCTGAGGCAGGATTCGAACCTGCGACCGTAGCGCTCGCCCGCTTCCAGACTGAAACGCGTAGAACCGCTCGGCCACTCCGGCCGGCTTCAAGAGTTTTGTCAGGAGGTTTACCAACTCGGTACCACTTCTGGGTGTCGATGTAAACTTCGGTCGGAGGAAAGAAGAAGTTTTATCACAGGCAGTTATGCGAATCAATTTTAGGTAACTCGTCCAGAACGCGTGGTACACCAGTAACCGGCCAGAACACTGGGAACACCCAGTGAAATACTGTTTCGACGCTGGTGAAGTGCTATGTTCGTTATGTCAAAGTGCGCGATCTCTAACGTGTAGCTGGTGTCAAAGATCCCTTTGCTTTGAACATTTTTACATTGCGATTCATAATTGCTGTGGAAACGAATGGGTTTTTCAACGAGCAGTGTAGTGTTATTTAATTTTGAATGTCATCGATGCACGCTATATTCTTTGATATGTAAGGCTGACGCTATTAAAGTGCTGAACGCTTGTAAGAGTTACACTCCATGGATTCCATTTCATACTAATATCCGCTGCTCCACTTTCCTAGCTCTTCACATTTCAAGTTTTGGGGGGACTCGCTGCTGTCACTTCGTTACTTTGAGAGGGCCATACCTGGGCAGTATCTGCATAATGGCCTGAATTTTCGCTTGAAATCGGTTGCTGGGGTTGGTATCTATCTCATGCTTTTTTTTTCTCAAGAAAGTACGAGGTCGAGTTCCCTAGTAAGTAACCAAATACCAATTTGTAGCCGCGCGGGATTAGCCGAGCGGTCTTAGGTGATGCAGTCATAGACTGTGCGGCTGGTCCCGGTGGAGGTTCGAGTCCTCCCTCGGGCATGGGTGTGTGTGTGTTTGTCCTTAGGATAATTTAGGTTAAGTAGTGTGTAAGCTTAGGGACTGATGACCTTAGCAGTTAAGTCCCATAAAATTTCACACAAACACCAATTTGTAGGTCTATCTTCAAAATACCAATAATTGCGGCATATTTTCAAAAAACTTTTCATCCTCTAATGAATGAGATATTCACTCTGCAGCGGAGTGTGCGCTGATATGAAAGGCAAAGGTCCCGAGTTCGAGTCTCGGTCGGGCACACAGTTTTAATCTGCCAGGAAGTTTCTTTTCATCCTCTATTTCACCCCCCTTTGGTGTGGAATTTCGAAAAATCCCTTCCTAAACAACGCCTACAGTATAAAATTCTCTAAATTTCAGGTGTCTATCCTTAGCGGTTTGGGTTGGTCGGTGATGAGTCAGTCAGTAAGGACATTTCCTTCTTACACACACACACGTTCGTTTTATTACAGTTTATTTTCTGGTCCACTTGTAATCCAGTTTTGTTATGTTCTCTTTGCGAGTGTTCCTACTATTTTAATCGAGTGTGCCTGTTGCGTTTGTACACTTCAGGAAAGTTACTAAGTCACACTGTGGTTCGCATGGTGTGGTTGGAGAACAGAGTTTGGGAGTCACACGCTGCCGCCGCGTGACAGGTGGCTCGCAACCTCTGCCGTTGGCGTTGCTTCCGCGTAGGTTGTCGCAGTCCTCAAGGTCTGGAAATGTTGGTAGGAGTCGCGACTGTAGCCCAGAATTGGAGCGCGTGTCCCTCGCGCAACGCGTCACCGGCTGGTGAATTGCGGAAACTTGCACTACCTTAACACTCTCCAGAACTTCACTCACATTCCGGAATTATTTTGAACTCTGCAGTGGAGTGTGCACTGTTTTTAAACTTTTTAATTTGTGTGTGTGTGTGTGAATTCCTAAGGGACCAAACTACTGAGGGCATCGGCACCTACACTTACACACTACTTTAACTTACTCTGAGAACTGCGTCTGGTACCGGCAGAGGTTCGAGTCCTCCCTCGGGCATTGGTGTGTCTATTTGTTCTTAGGATTATTTAGATTAAGTAGTGTGTAAGCTTAGGGACTGATGACCATAGTAGTTAAGTCCCATAAGATTTCACACACATTTGAACATTTTACTCTAAGAACAAGACACACGCCCGTGCCCGACGGAGGACTCGAACCTCCGGCGGGAGGGACTGGGCAATCCGGGACATTGCGCCTCAAACCACACGGTCACTCTGCGCGGCTTTCAAACTTCCTAGCAGTCATAAAATGCATATGGACCGGGAGACCATCCCGAAACCGTACTTTTCGTGGCCATTATTCTTACCGATTCAGTTATCCAGGCGGGACTAATAATCTGCTCTCACAACACGAATTCTGCTAGTACTTCTTTGCTACCTTCCAGACTTCACAGACATGTTCCTATATGTCTTGCATACCAGTATTTCTTTCGTTCAGTTCCGCAAAGTATGCATCTACATCTACATCTATACTCCGTAAGCCGCCTTACGGTGCGTGGCGAGGGTATTTTGTGTACCATTGTCACTTCCCGTCGCATGGTGGTAAGCGTCTAATATCTCTAACTGTCTCTTCATCTTCTTTTCACGATATATTCGTATTGTTTGACCCATCTAGGCATATACGCTCTCAGTACTTTAGGCCCTGCCGTGAAGTAGAACGCCTCTCTTTCAGCGACTGCCACTGGAGACGGCTCAGAGTCTCCGTGACACTTTCGCGCTTAGCAAATGACCCCGTAACGAAACGTGCTGCTCTTCTTTGGATCTTCTCTATTTCCTCTATCAGTTATGTCTGGTACGGGTCCCATACTGACGAGCAATATTCAAGTACTTGTCGGAGGAATGTTTTGTAAGCTACTTCCTTTGTTGATAGACTACCTTTCCTGACGATTTTTCCAATGAATCTCAGTCTGGTGTCCGCTTTATTCGCGATTAACCTTATGTGGTCGTTCCACTTCAAATCGCTCCTTGTTCATACGCCCAGATATTTTATACACTCCTGGAAATTGAAATAAGAACACCGTGAATTCATTGTCCCAGGAAGGGGAAACTTTATTGACACATTCCTGGGGTCAGATACATCACATGATCACACTGACAGAACCACAGGCACATAGACACAGGCAACAGAGCATGCACAATGTCGGCACTAGTACAGTGTATATCCACCTTTCGCAGCAATGCAGGCTGCTATTCTCCCATGGAGACGATCTTAGAGATGCTGGATGTAGTCCTGTGGAACGGCTTGCCATGCCATTTCCACCTGGCGCCTCAGTTGGACCAGCGTTCGTGCTGGACGTGCAGACCGCGTGAGACGACGCTTCATCCAGTCCCAAACATGCTCAATGGGGGACAGATCCGGAGATCTTGCTGGCCAGGGTAGTTGACTTACACCTTCTAGAGCACGTTGAGTGGCACGGGATACATGCGGACGTGCATTGTCCTGTTGGAACAGCAAGTTCCCTTGCTGGTCTAGGAATGGTAGAACGATGGGTTCGATGACGGTTTGGATGTACCGTGCACTATTCAGTGTCCCCTCGACGATCACCAGTGGTGTACGGCCAGTGTAGGAGATCGCTCCCCACACCATGATGCCGGGTGTTGGCCCTGTGTGCCTCGGTCGTATGCAGTCCTGATTGTGGCGCTCACCTCCACGGCGCCAAACACGCATACGACCATCATTGGCACCAAGGCAGAAGCGACTCTCATCGCTGAAGACGACACGTCTCCATTCGTCCCTCCATTCACGCCTGTCGCGACACCACTGGAGGCGGGCTGCACGATGTTGGGGCGTGAGCGGAAGACGGCCTAAAGGTGTGCGGGACCGTAGCCCAGCTTCATGGAGACGGTTGCGAATGGTCCTCGCCGATACCCCAGGAGCAACAATGTCCCTAATTTGCTGGGAAGTGGCGGTGCGGTCCCCTACGGCACTGCGTAGGATCCTACGGTCTTGGCGTGCATCCGTGCGTCGCTGCGGTCCGGTCCCAGGTCGACGAGCACGTGCACCTTCCGCCGACCACTGGCGACAACATCGATATACTGTGGAGACCTCACGCCCCACGTGTTGAGCAATTCGGCGGTACGTCCACCCGGCCTCCCGCATGCCCACTATACGCCCTCGCTCAAAGTCCGTCAACTGCACATACGGTTCACGTCCACGCTGTCGCGGCATGCTACCGGTGTTAAAGACTGCGATGGAGCTCCGTATGCCACGGCAAACTGGCTGACACTGACGGCGGCGGTGCACAAATGCTGCGCAGCTAGCGCCATTCGACGGCCAACACCGCAGTTCCTGGTGTGTCCGCTGTGCCGTGCGTGTGATCATTGCTTGTACAGCCCTCTCGCAGTGTCCGGAGCAAGTATGGTGGGTCTGACACACCGTTGTCAATGTGTTCTTTTTTCCATTTCCAGGAGTGTAGAAGTAACTGGTTTCGGAGATTGTTATGCAATTTTGTAATCATACAATAAAGGAGAGTTTCTGCGATGTTCCGAAGGTAGGAGGTTTGTGTCAGGAAGAGTCGGGGTATTTCAAGTGGTTCAGATGTCTCTGAGCACTATGGGACTTAACATCTGAGGTCATCAGTCCCCTAGAACTTAGAACTACTTAAACCTAACTAACCTGAGGACATGACACACATCCATGCCCGAGGCAAGATTCGAACCTGCGATCGTAGCAGTCGCGCGGTTCCGGACCGAATCCCCTAGAATCGCTCGACCACAGCGGCCGGCTCGGGGTATTTCAACACAATAAACAACGTTAGTAAAAAAAAAAAAAAAAAAAAAAAAAAAAAAAAAAAACTCGTTCGTTAAAAGCATAGTCCCAGAATGGCAAGGTTCTGGGTTCCAGACCCAGACCAGGAGACAATTTAAATCTGCATCAGCCTTCACTGACACTATCGTGGGCAATAGTTCATACAGTCTTTGCTCCACCAAGACTCCTTGATGCGATTCCTGTTTGTTTGGCTTTTGAGTTATTGTACATAGAACTTCATGCACCGAACTGATGTCACACACAATGCAGAAAATTTATTGTTGGCTGGTCAAATGGCTCTGAGCACTATGGGACTTAACTTCTGAGGTCATCAGTCCCCTAGAACTTAGAACTACTTAAACCTAACTAACCTAAGGACATCCCACACATCCATGCCCGAGGCAGGATTCGAACCTGCTACCGAAGCGGTGGCGCGGTTCCAAACTGTAGGGCCTAGAACCGCTCGGCCACTCCGGCCGGCAAAATTTATTGTTAAAATAAAATTAGTAATCGGGCTTGATGCAAATGATTTAGGTTTTTCACTCATGGACAGTGCGATGACATGTCGAGACCCATGGTCTGTCAGTACCACGACTTTTACTGCTACAGCAACAAAGAGAGGTGCGCCGGCAGGATGCGCCCAGCGATAACATTGGGTACAGGAGCGACACCACGTCTCTTTTCAATGGAGTGCCAGCACTACCTACAGATCACGATGGACGTATTCGTGACTGGAGGCTCTGAGGAGAACGAACGTTCCCATATTGTATTCGTCAGTAGTACAGGTCCAGTATCTTGCGCAATAGAGTGTCATTCCGTACACAACACGATCACCTCTGCTTTTGGTAGGCGGTAAATTGAACAGCGCAATTAATAAAATGTTCTTGGCTATTATGAGGTGGTCGAATGGATTTCACATTTATACTCAATGTTTCGTCCTCATCTGTAGGAGACATTTTTAAGGTGGATCGTAGCTTCTTTGAGGTCGTTTTCACACCGTGGGTCGCTGTTGACTGCAACAAAGTTCCGTTCACCCGTGCTCCCCGGCAATGGCGTGACATCACATGCTTTGAATACCCGAGCGCAACTGCCCTTGTCGGCTGCCGTCATCCGGTGTTGGTATCACCCTATCGTGGAAGGTAGGTACACGTCTTCCTCAGTACCAGGATCCAAATGTCATTCAATTTCACATTCTCCTCCTTCCCATTGAAATTCCTGGGATGTTTTACAGTCTCTATGGTCTCTCTGCATAGTCTTTCATGGTATCTGCTTGTGGCTGCCAGCACGCGAGTCTTTTCAAAATGAACGTGCCGGTCTCCTGGCTGCGAAGCTTGTTCCACAACAGCTGATCTGTCATTCACACTCTTTCTGCATTGCCTTTGTGCTCTTCCAGTCGGACTTTCACCTTACGTTTTGTAGTACCAATGTACACCTCCCCACAACTGCGAAGAATACTATAAATTTCCACTTTTTTCAGCGGTTTGCGAGCGTCATTGGCCAGTTGTAAGATGATCTTTTATCTCCCTAGTCGGTCTGTAGATTACAGCGATGTTCCGTTTATTTCCAGGGAGCGAATCGGCCACTCAAAGAATCTACGATGCACCTTGAAAATGTACTCCACAGATGGAAAAGAAACGGGTTTAAATGTAAAATACATGCGACCACGGCATAATAGCCCGAAACATTTTATTAATTGTGACATTCCCGGCCGGGAAAGTTTACATTTTACATTTCGGATAGTAGCAGTAGGTTTCTTATGTGTTAAGGCCAATGGCTACACTCTACCTTCGAGACCTCGGTGAAGCGGTCTTCCAACAAGATAACGGAAGACATCAGGCTGTCCTTACCCACCTCGATGCAGAGCATGTTCTACTGTTGCGCTAGCCAGCATGTTTTCCTGATCTTTTACCCATGGAAAACATCTGCTCATGGGTCTCCCCAGCCACTAAAACTGATAGACACTGGCACAGAGATATAGCAGCATAAGATTATGCAACTATTCCTGTAATCCAGTCTCAGTCCGACACTAGGTCTAGCAGAGTTAGATCCATTATCGCTGCAGTTCTGAGTACTGAATATGGTACCTTACAAACCACGAAATGACCTAAAAATTTAATGATTTACTCGTACAACTATACTGTTTACGAAGAAAAGTAAAATACAGTTATGCCTTTACTGGTGTTGCAAAGAGACGCCAGCGAAAACGTTCACTACTGGTCATTCAAATTGCTACACCACGAAGATGACGTGCTACAGACGCGAAATTTAACCGACAGGAAGAAGATGCTGTGATGTGCAAATGATTAGCTTTTCAGAGCATTCACACAAGGTTGGTGCCGGTGGCGACACCTACAACGTGCTGACATGAGGAAAGTTTCCAACCGATTTCTCATACACAAACAGCAGTTGACCGGCGTTGCCTGGTGAAACGTTGTTGTGATGCCTCGTGTAAGGAGGAGAAACGTGTGCCATCACGTTTCCGACTTTGATAAAGGTCGGATTGTAGCCTATCGCGATTCCAGTTTATCGTATCGCGACATTTCTGCTCGCATTGCTGTTAGCAAAATATGAAATCGGTGGATGCTGGAGGGTAATACGGTACGCCGTGCTGGATCCCAACGGCCTCGTATCACTAGCAGTCGAGATGACAGGCATCTTATCCGCATGGCTGTAACGGATCGTGCAGCCAAGTCTCGATCCCTGAGTCAATAAATGAGGACGTTTGCAAGATAACAACCATCTGCACGAACAGTTGGACGACGTTTGCAGCAGCATGGACTATGAGCTCGGAGACCATGGCTGCGGTTACCCTTGACGCTGCATCACAGACAGGAGCGCCTGCGATGGTGCACTCAACGACGAACCTGGGTGCACGAATGGCAAAACGTCATTTTTTCGGATGAATCCAGGTTCTGTGTACAGCATCATGATGGCCGCATCCGTGTTTGGCGACATAGTGGAGAACGCACATTGGAAGCGTGTATTCGTCATCGTCATAGGAGCGTATCACCCGGCGTGATGGTATGGGGTGCCATTGGTTACACGTCTCGGTCACCTCTAGTTCGCACTGGCGGCACTTTGAACAGTGGACGTTACATTTCAGATGTGTTGCGACCCGTGGCTCTACCCTTCATTCGATCCCTGTGAAATCCTACATTTCAGCAGGATAACGCACGACAGCATGTTACAGGTCCTGTACAGACCTTCCTGGATACAGAAAATGTTCGATTGCTGCCATGGCCAGCACATTCTCCAGATCTCTCACCAATTGAAAACGTCTGGTCAATGGTGGCCGAGCAACTGGCTCGTCACAATACGCCAATCACTACTCTTGATGAACTGTGGTATCGTGTTGAAGCTGCATGGGCAGCTGTACCTGTACACGCCATCCAAGCTCTGTTTGACTCAATGCCCAGGCGTATCAAGGCCGTTATTACGGCCAGTGGTGGTTGTTCTAGGTACTGATTTCTCAGGATCTATGCACCCAAATTGCGTGAAAATGTAATCACATGTCAGATCTAGTATAATATATTTGTCCAATGAGTATCCGTTTATCATCTGCATTTCTTCTTGATGTAGCAATTTTAATGGCCAGTAGTGTAACTACTGAGAAGCGAACGCTATTGATGCCGAGTTTGTATCTATTGTGGACCCGGCCGTCGAGACACGCTTGAGTTCGTCGAGGTAGGCGAGAAGAGTGTGCCGTTTCAGTGGCTGGTGAGGGCGCTAGTAGCCTCGGGTGAGGTCCCGCCCTCTGAACTTGCCGGGAGAGCGCACTTGTTGTCGGGCGCCACACCTCGGCAGGGCGTGCCGTACGCAGGCGGTGGCAGCTGGAGAAAGTCCGGACCCCGCGTTGTGTGGGGGCGTGGCGGCTGCGCCGGATCTGGGTCGCAGCTTAACCCGCCGCTCCCGCGCAGGTGCCGCTGCTCGCCATTCACCACTTGTCCGGGGCTCCCGGAGACTGGCCTTTTGCACGTGCGCCGGCACCGACGACTGGAGATTAGCATCTGGCAGAGATTTTTATTTAGTGTCGTTACAACCTTCGTGTACTGCACAGCGACCTGGCGGAGCCAGAAGGTGGGGTTACATACGATCTAAAGTACAAGATCCTAGCGAATGCAAAAAGCGATAATTCTGCGGTGCGAGAAGTAGGTATGCAACCTCGTTCCGGGAACTTCGAGGCTATTACCACAAACCAAAACGCTGTTGGTCGCTAGCTGCAAAGCGTTGCTATTCATTTGAAAAGTAATATTTATGTCGTCATTTTTTCCTGTTTTCCGTCGTTCACCAGTTGCTTTAAAAAGCATCGCCGTGTATTCCGTCTTTGCATCTTCACTGAAGCGCCAAAGAAACTGGTATAGGCCTGCGTATTCAAATACAGAGACATGTAAACAGGTAGAATACGGCGCTACGATCGGCAAGGCCTATTTAAGACAACAAGTGTCTGGCGCAGTTGTTAGATCGGTTACTGGTGCTACAATGGCTGGTTATCAAGATTTAAGTGAGTTTGAACGTGATGTTATAAGTCGGCGGACTTGTTGGGGGTCACAGCATTTCCGAGGTAGCGATGAAGTGTGGATTTTCCCGTGCGACCATTTCACGAGTGTACCGTGAATATCAGGAATCCGGTAAAACATCAAATCTCCGACTTCGCCGTGGCCGGATAAAGATCCTACAAGAACGGGACCAACGACGACTTAAGAGAATCGTTCAGCGTGACAGAAGTGCAACCCTTCCACAAATTGCTGCAGATTTCAGTGCTGGGCCATCAACAAGTGTCAGCGAGAGAACCATTCAACGAAACATCATCGACATGGGCTCTCAGGGCGGAAGGCCCACTCGTGTACCCTTGATAACTGCACGACTCAAAGCTTTACTTCTAGCCTGAGCCCGCCAACACCAACAATGGACTGTTGGTGACTGGATACATGTTCCCTGCTCGGATGAGTCTCGTTTCAAATTGTATCGTGCGGATATGAAATACCCTCATGACTCCATGGAACCTGCCTGACAGCAGGGGACTGTTCAAGTTGGTGGAGGCTCCGTAATGATGTGAGGCGTGTGCAGTTGGAGTCATATGAGACCCCTGATACGTCTACCTACGTCTCTGACAGGTGACGTGTACATAAGCATCCTGTCTGGTCATCTGCATCCATTCACATCTATTGTGCATTCCGACGGACTTCGTCAGTTCCAGCAGGACAATGCAACACCCCACACGTCCATAATTGCTACAGAGTGGATCCAGGAACACTCTTCTGAGTTTAAACACTTCCCACCAAATTCCCATGAACAGTATTGAGCGTATCTGGGATTCCTTGCAACGTGCTGTTGCAGAAGAGATCTCCACCTCTCCCCTCCCCACATACTCTTACCGATTTATGGACAGCCCTCCAGGATTCATGGTGTCAATTCCCTCCAGCACAATTCAGACATTAATCAAGTCGTTGCCACGTCGTGTGACGGCACTTCTGCGTGTTCGCAGGAGCCCTACATCATATTAGGTATGTGCAGCTGTTTGTTTTGCTCTTCAGTGTAAATGAAAGGCAGTCTTTTTTTCTCGTAAGCATTTCGATTTTTTTATCTATGAAGCATCTTCGGTGGCGATTCCCAATGTTGCCAGTCCATATGTGTGGTCCCCATACTCTAGATGGCCAACTTCCCGCGTTTTTTCACCCACATTTATTGCACACTTCACTTGCCAGCTGTCCAGTTGGCAACACTACATGCGGAAACACACATATACGTTCAACACACTATGAAAAGTCAAATCAGTTGGCATCACTACATACTGAAAACACACACTCGTTCAACACACAATGAAAAGTGCAAGTAATGCGCGGTAATAAATGTGGGTGAAAAAAGGGTGAGTGTTGGAACCAGAACCACAAACATGGACTAGCGTTGAAAATCACCAAAGACAAAACTTCGTAAATCAAAGAAGCGAAATCCGCACGGAAAAAAATGTGCCTTTCATATAGCTGCAAAGATGGAACATACCTCCAAAAATCTTTGGTTTCTGCAAGATAGTTACGTTGGGAATTTACCTAGGGGGACGATGGTGGAGTCGAGTGAGTAGTGGGTCTTGCTTTAATTCATGTTTATAAAACAACTAATCAGGAGACTGAAAGGCAAAAGTGTGTCAGGGATACAGGAGCATATGGGGAGCGCTAGCTGTCAGGATTAATATGGTGTGGGCAGTCCGATATAGATGGCGAGTTTATTTTTGTGTATTTATTTATTACCCTTAAAATGACTCCGCGATTATAAAGTCACTTGTTACATTCTCTACTTTCTATATTTTCTCTCAGTATCACATGAAATACACAGGGTTAGTCAGCAGCAAAGGTACGTTCTTTGAGGGGTGATAGTGATTATGAACAAAAAACGTCGTATGAACATATGTCCTGTTCTTAACAGTTTCCGAGGAAATTAATGAAAACAATGGTGAACTGGACTAATGATTGATAGTAAATGAAACATTGTGATCTAATGTTTTGTTAATTGTGTACATTTCCTCAGAGAAGACGGTCAAAAAGTCCACCGTCAACTGCAATGCATTTTGCAGCTCTTGTAGACAGCTGCTGTGTTGCTGATATAAGCTCATTCTTACAGTCCTTTACTTGAACATACGCATGTAAAACACAAGCCGGCCGCGGTGGTCTAGCGGTTCTAGGCTCTCAGTCAGGAATCGCGCGACTGCTACGGTCGCAGGTTCGAATCCTGCCTCGGGCATGGATGTGTGTGATGCCTTTAGGTTAGTTAGGTTTAAGTATTTCTAAGTTCTAGGGGACTGATGACCACAGATGTTAAGTCCCATAGTGCTCAGAGCCATTCGAATCATTTTTTTTAAAACACAAGCGAGATTCTTCTTCCTGCCCACGCTGCGCTTGTTGAGTTCGCTCTTAAGTCAACACAACAACAGTAATCTAATGGAGTGAGATCGGATGACAGCGACACAGGAAACGTACTCTGGTGGTTGGATCGTTCGCCCTGGAGTCATTTCTTGGCCACCGAGGTCACTCAATCCTACTCCATTAGATTACCGTTTGAGGGGTTGGCTTAAGAGCGAAATCAAAGAGCGCACGGTGGACACAAAGAAGCATTTCTCGCTCGTATTTTACAAGCATCTGCTCAAGTGAAGCACCCTACGAAAAAACTTTTGTCAGCAACACAGGAACTGTCTACAAGAGCTGCAAAACGCACTGCAGTTGACCATGCAGTTTTTGAACATAATTTGTGGGTAAATATACACAATGAAACAAAACATGAGTTACAGTGTTTCATTTACTGTCATCTACATTTGTCCCGTTCCCCATTGTTTTAATTAGTTAAGAGCGGGACATATTTTCATATGACGGACTTTGTTCAGAATCACTAATAACATCAACCTCAGAACATGTACCTCATCTCCTGACTCGCCCTGTGCAACATTAAACATCTGCAGCTATATTGTAAAGCTGCGGGGTGATTCCTTGAAGATGGTACCAACTTCCAGAGATGATGAAGAAGGCTCAATATATTAAATTGAGGTAAAGAACCCCAGTCCACAAACGACCTAGCAGAAAGTTGTAAGCGAAAATCGTTGTGATTCCTCTGACTGTGGAATACATGTACCGGTACGGCTATTGCTAAAATTGTAGGATAAGCAATTTTCAGAGGTGCTAATATGGACCACAACAAGAAAAAAATGCCTGGTAAACAAGGGCTCTAAAATTTACGCCTTAGGAACTATGAGTACTTGCTCATCTTCTCTACTGTGAAACACAACTCCTCTATTGAGCAAGTGCCCATTGCTCTTAAAGTACGCATTTTAGAAGCCATGTTTACCGGATTTTTTTTCTTGTTTTCATCCATATTACAACTTCTGAAAATTACCTACCCTGTAATCTTAACGACACCACCACCGGTACATGTGCTGCACTGTCAGAGAAATCAGAACGATTTTCGATTAGAGCCCAACTTTCGACTCGGTCGTTTCCCTTAAATTTTCTAACATCATCACGTAATCATCCTGTATATTAGCAGAAAAAATATAGACATTAAAGTAGGCAAGAAGAGTGAAGCAGAACTGAAAAAAGAACCATCGCCACAGTATTCTGTTGCAAAGATGGTTACAAATCTGTCAACTGCTCAAGATTGCTGACCATGCAGTTCTGTTGTTTTTGTTGTTGTTATGGTCTTCAGTTCAGAGACTGGTCTGATGCAGCTCTCCATGCTACTCTATCCTCTCCAACCTTATTCATCTCCAAATACCTACTGCAACCTACATCCTTCTGAATCTGCTTAGTGTTTTCATCTCTTGGTCTCCCTCTACGACTTTTACCCTTCACCCTGCCCTCCAATGCTAAATTGGCGATCTCTTGATGCCTCAGAACATGTCCTATCAACAAACTCCTCCTCAATTCTATTCAGTACCTCCTCATTAGTTACGTGATCTACCCATCTAATCTTCAGCATTCTTCTGTAGCACCACATCTCGAAAGCTTCTATTTTCTTCTTGTCTAAACTATTTATCGTCCATGTTTCACTTTCACACAGGGCTACATTCTATACAAATACTTTCAGAAAAGATTTCCTGGCACTTAAATCTACACTCGATGTTAAAAAATTTCTTCAGAAACGCTTTCCTTGCCATTGCCAGTCTACATTTTATATCCTCTTTACTTCGACCGTCATCAGTTATTTGTAGAGTTTTACCAGGGCTGGCTCTCTCAAGGGTGTCAGTAGTTCAAATGGAATGTTGTCTACTACCGGGGCCTTGTTTCGACTTAGGTCTTCCAACAGTCTGTCAAATTCTCATGCAGTATCATATCTCCCATTTCATCTTCACTTACGTCCTTTTCCATTTTCTTAATAATGCCCTCAAGTACATCGCCCTTGTATAGACCCTCTATATACTCCTTCCACCTTTCTACTTTCCCTTCTTTGCTTAGAACTGGTTTTCCATCTCAGCTCTTGATATTCATGCAAGTGGTTTTCTTTTCTCAAATTCTCTTTAACTTTCCTCTAGGCAGTATCTATCTTACCCCTAGTGATATATGCCTCTACATCCTTACATTTGTCCTCTATTCATCCCTGCTTAACCATTTTGCACTTCCTGTAGATCTCCTTTTTGCCTGCTTCATTTATTACATTTTTATATTTTCTCCTTTCATCAATTAAATTCAGTATCTCTTCTCATACCCAAGGATTTCTATTAGCTCTCGCCTTTTTACCTACTTGATCCTCTGCTGCTTTCACTACTTCATCTCTCAAAACTACTATATTTCTTTCCCCTGTTCCTGTCAATCGTTCCCTAATGCTCTCTCTGAATCTGTCTGCAACCTCTGATTCTCTCAGTTTTCAGTTTCTTCAGTTTTAATCTACAGTTCATAATCAATAGATTGTGATTAAAGTCCACATCTGCCCCTGGAAACGTCTTACAATTTAAAACCTAGTTCCTAAATCTCTGTCTTACCATTACACAATCTATCTGAAACCTCCCAGTGTCTCCAGGCCTTTTCCACGTACACAGTCTTTTTTCATGATCTTAAACCAAGTGTCAGCTGTGATTAAGTTACGCTCAGTGCAAAATTCTTCCAGGAGGCTTCCTCTTTCATTCCTTACTCCCCCCCCCCCCCCCCCAGTCCATATTCACCTACTACTTTCTTTTCCTTTTCCTACTATCTAATTCCATTCCCCCAAGAGTATTAAATTTTCGTCTCCCTTCTTCAATCTCTTCGTCATCTGCAAAGCTAGTTGGCATATAAACTTGTACTATTGTGGTAGGTTTGGGCTTCGTGTCTGTCTTGGCTACAATAATGCGTTCACTATGCTGTTCGTAGTAGCTGACCCATACTCCTATTTTTTTTATTTATTATTGAACATAATGCTGCATTACCCCTATTTGATTTTGCATTTATAACCCTGTATTCACCTGACCAGAAGTCTTGTTCCTCCTGCCACCGAACTTTGCTAATTCCCACTATATCTAACTTTAACCTATACATTTCCCTTTTTAAATTTTCTAACCTACCTGCCAGATTACAGGATCTTACATTCCACGCTACGATCCGTAGAACGCCAGTTTTGTTTCTCCTGATAAGGACGCCAGTGCGACACCTACAACGTGCTGACATGAGGAAAGTTTCCAACCTATTTCTCGTACACAAACAGCAGTTTCCCGGCGTTGCCTGGTGAAACGTTGTTGTGATGCCTCGTGTATGGAGCAGAAATGCGTACCATCAAGTTTCCGTCTTCGATAAAGGTCGGATTGTAGCCTACTGCGATTGCGGTTTATCGTATCGTGACATTGCTGCTCGCGTTGGTCGAGATCCAATAACTGTTAGAATAACATGGAATCGGTGAGTTCAGCAGGGTAATACGTAAAGACGTGCTGGATCCCAACGGCCTCGTATCACTAGCAGTCGAGATGACAGGCATATTATCCACATGGCTGTAACGGATCGTGTAGCCACGTCTCGAACCCTGAGTCAACAGACGGGGACGTTTACAAGACAACAGCCATCTTCACGAACAGTTCGACGACGTTTGCGGCAGCATGGACTCGGAGACCATGGCTGCGGTTACCCTTGACGCTGCACCACAGACAGGAGCGCATGCGATGGTGTACTCAGCGACGAACCTGGGTGCACGAATGGAAAAACGTCATTTTTTCGAATGAATCCAGGTTCTGTTTACAGCATCATTATGGTCGCATCCGTGTTTGGCGACATCGCGGTGAGCGCACAATGGACGAGTGTATTCGTCATCGCTGTACTGGCGTATCATCCGGCGTGATGGTATGGGGTGCCATTGGTTACACGTCTCGGTCACCTCTTGTTCGCACTGACGGCACTTTGAACAGTGGACGTCACATTTCAGATGTGTTACGACCCGTGGCTCTACCCTCCATTCGATCCCTGAGGAACCCTACATTTCAGCAGGATAATGCAAGACCGGATGTTGCAGGTCCTCTCTGGCTCTGAGCACTATGGGACTTAACATCTATGGTCATCAGTCCCCTAGAACTTAGAACTACTTAAACCTAGCTAACCTAAGGACATCACACAACACCCAGTCATCACAAGGCAGAGGAAATCCCTGACCCCGGCGGGAATCGAACCCGTGAACCCGGGCGTGGGAAGCGAGAACGCTACCGCACGACCACGAGCTGCGGACGTTGCAGGTCGTGTACGGGCCTTTCTGGATACAGAAAATGTTCGACTTCTGCCCTGGCCAGCACATTCTTCACCAATTGAAAACGTCTGGTCAATGGCGGCCGAGTAACCGGCTCGTCACAATACGTCAGTCACTACTCTTGATGAACTGTGGTATCGTGTTGAAGCTGCATGGGCAGCTGTACCTGTACACGCCATCCAAGCTCTGTTTGAATCAATGCTCAGGCGTATCAAGGGCGTTATTACGGCCAGAGGTGGTTGTTCTGGGTACTGATTTCTCAGGATCAATGCACCCAAATCGCGTGAAAATGTATTCACATGTCAGATCTAGTGTAATATATTTGTCCAATTGTGTACCAATGTCAATGGCCAGTAGTGTATAAATTACGGTTGTTGTTGCGTCGTACATGCAACTTAGGCGACTCCGATGCAGATATACGGGCAAGCGATTTTTGTGATATCCATGCCTTTCAGACGTGCGTGTGATAAAAGCGGAAACGCCAACTATAGCGACGTTATTACCAAATGCGCCCAAACAGAACCAACGTGCTTTTATTCTTTTCTAGGCTGCCGAAAGACTAACACCGGTAGGCATCCATCGGAGAATGGAGAATACGTATGTGCCAACATGTCCGCCGATAACCGCCGTTGTGGAATGGTGCTCTATGAGGTGCAGATTCTTCATGACAATCCATATTCTCATATCGCAAATCTCATAACGCAGGTGTTACGCCGGCTCAAGTGGGAAACCCTGGAGCACCCGCCCTCACCATGAGATTCTCACGTCGTCAGTTCCTTAAAAAAGGCACTGAAGGGCCGACGATTCCTGTCAGACAAGAGCGTGCAGTAGGCAATTTCGGATACGGTGTTGCAGCAGGACATGGTGTTGCGCCAAACGGGTGTCTTCAACCTCTTGCGTCGATGGGATGATTGCCTCATTACTCACCGCGATTCTGCATGATTGGAATTCCGACTCTGGATTAAACCACCGTCGAACGAAAACATTTTGATCGCCCGTATACGAAGGGCGTTCAGTAAGTTTGAAACGTCCCCTTAGAAAAATTTATGAATTGCTGTGCTGGTAAACTTCTATGTTATTTGATGGAAAGACAGCTGAGTAAAACTCAACGTACTCAAACAGTTTCCTCTTTGCTTATTCTGATCATCACTAAACTGTCACACAATATTTTTAGCGCAACGCAATCTGACTTTCAATAATCCCTACAAAAGAATGGTCCAGACTAACAAAAACCTATACCTTTCATGATTCACTTACCTCACAAAAATCTTCGTTACTCGAACTACTGCAATATAGCGAGCAACAATACTGCCACCTAAATAAAAGATTCTAACTACTGAAGCCACTAACTACTGATAGGCGTAGTTAGCAAATGAATGATTTTGATAGAGAACAAACAATGCATTTACCTTAATAATCTTCAAAAGTCATCATATATACAGGGCTATTACAAATGATTGAAGCGATTTCATACATTCACTGTAGCTCCATTCATTGACATATGGTCACGACACACTACAGATACGTGGAAAAACTCATAAAGTTTTGTTCGACTGAAGCCGCACTTCAGGTTTCTGCCGCCAGAGCGCTCGAGAGCGCAGTGAGACAAAATGGCGACAGGAGCCGAGAAAGCGTATGTCGTGCTTGAAATGCACTCACATCAGTCAGTCATAACAGTGCAATGACACTTCAGGACGAAGTTCAACAAAGATCCACCAACTGCTAACTCCATTCGGCGATGGTATGCGCAGTTTAAAGCTTCTGGATGCCTCTGTAAGGGGAAATCAACGGGTCGGCCTGCAGTGAGCGAAGAAACGGTTGAACCCGTGCGGGCAAGTTTCACGCGTAGCCCGCGGAAGTCGACGAATAAAGCAAGCAGGGAGCTAAACGTACCACAGCCGACGGTTTGGAAAATCTTACGGAAAAGGCTAAAGCAGAAGCCTTACCGATTCGAACTCATTGATGGGGATATGCTGCGCCGAGTGTGGGAGGAACTTGATTATCGGCTTGATGTCTGCCGAATCAGTAAAGGGGCACATATCGAACATTTGTGAGTGCCTAAAAAAACTTTTTGAGTTTTGTATGTGTGTGCAAAGCATTGTGAAAATATCTCAAATAATAAAGTTATTGTAGAGCTGTGAAATCGCTTCAATCATTTGTAATAACCCTGTATATATATATATATATATATATATATATATATATATATATATATATATATATATATATATATATATATCATCCATCTTTACAAATTTCCCTTTTCTGGCGGACACAGGTCCAGATCGTCCGCTTAGCCCCTCAAAACTCTGACATCTCTCTCTCCCCACATCCACCACTGCTGACGGCGCACCTCCAACTGCACAACGCTACGCGCTGTTCACATCCAACTGCCCAACAATACACAAGCGAGTATTCCATCAATGAATCCAACCAGCCACAGACTGCACACAGCACAGTCCGTGATTTTCGTACAGAACGCTACGTGGCGTTACCAACATAAAAACCTAAATAGCCTACTTACAAGTTTTTCTTTAAGCAGGTTGCTTTTGTTCAAGATTCAAATACACCACATTAGTCCCCACTCTTTTGGCTACAAAACCCTATTTTTCAATATGAGCGACCGGGAGGGCCTCTGTGTCCGCATGGTTCCACCCTACTGGTCGACGTCAGAGCGAGCGTCTTGCTGCGTCAATGATCTCCCCGTCATCCACGTACTAGCTGTTTTCCGCGGAGTGCGTCCTTGAAATGAAATGATCGTATGGCATTGTTGGCCGGGAGGCCCCATGCGGGGAAGTTAGGCCGCCGTATCGCAAGTCCTTTTTAGTTGACGCCACTTCGGTGACTTGCGAGTCAACGATGATGAAAGACACGCAACACCCAGTCATCACGAGGCAGAGAAAATACCTGACCCCACCGAGAATCGAACCCGGGACCCCGTGCGCGGGAAGCGAGAACGCTACCGCAAGACCACGAGCTGCGGACAGTACATCCTTCATTGGGCCAAACAGATGGAGGTCGGTAGGTGGGAGATATGTGCTGTAGGATGGATGAGGAACGATATTCCGGTGAAGTTGTGAGCTCTCCTTGGGTACGCAGACTGGTGTGGGGCCATGCGCTGTCATGGAGAAGAAGTTCTTTTTCATTTTAGTGGCGACGAACACGCTGAAGTCGTTTCTGCAATTTCCTCAGGGTAGCGCTGTATATAGCAGAGTCCCAGAAGACCGTTACCATGCCTTAGCCAGCTTAGGGTGCACTCTGAACTTTTTCTTCGGAGGAGAGGTGGTATGATATCTCTCCATTGATTGCCGATCTGTTTCTGGTTCGAAGTGAGAAAACATGTTTCATCCCTTGTGACGATGTTCGACAAAATACTGTCGCGATCGGCCCCGCGTCCAGGTGTGCAGCAAGGTGTTTGCATGTGATTCGTCGAGTACCTCGAATGAGAGTGTCCGCACGTTCCAGCATTGTGGGAGTCACAGCTGTGCTCGGCTGGTCGGCACGCGAGAAATCGGACACGTTTGCGCAAACTTGTCGCGATGATGACAGACACCTTGCCCAACGACTCGCTGTGTTTTTGTTCACTGCCAGGTCTCCATAGACATTTTGGAAGCGCCTATGAATATCTGTGATGCTGTGGTTTTCCGCCAAAATACACTCAATGATAGCTCTCTGCTTGGAACGCGCCTCAATTACAGACGCTATTTTGAAGGCTGTGTCTAGAGCCACCAACTGTCAGTACTCCCTGAAACTATTAGGGAATATTCCACGATGTCCCGCAACAAATTCCGCATTTATTTCAACAGAAGTTGGCCAAGGAAAAAGTGTTGCATTACTCTTTGAACGCCCCTTCTACATGACACATTTGCTTGGGTAATTGGGCTTGACGACTCTGCTCCAGGAAATGAACTGACGATGGTACTTGACCTGAAAATAATTGTTTTGAGATAGTGTTTGTTGTTGTTCCAAGTGACATTGTTCGAGAATATGTAGTAACAACACGATTTGTAGTATCTGAAGAATACGACTGGGTTGAGTGTTCAAATATGTATTTCAGGCGTTCCCCAAGGTACTGTTATAGGCCCTTTGCTGTTCCTTATATATATGTATATATAAACTATTTGAGAGACAATCTGAGCAGCCGTTTTCGGTTGTTTGCAGATGACGCTGTCGTTTATCGACTAATAAAGTCATCAGAAAGTCAAAACAAACTGCAAAACGATTTAGAAAATATATCAGAATGGTGCGAAAATTGGCAGTTGACCCTAAATAACGAAAAATGTGAGATCATCCACATGAGTGCCAAAAGGAACGCATTAAACTTCGGTCACACGATTAATCAGTCTAATCTAAAAGCCGTAAATTCAACTAAATACCTAGGTATTACAATTACGAACAGTTTAAATTGGAAGGAACACACAGAAAATGTTATGGGGAAGGCTAACCAAAGACTGCGTTTTATTGGCAGGACACTTAGAAAATGTAACAGACCTACGAAGGAGACTGCCTACACTACGCTTGTCCGTCCACTTTTAGAATAGGACTGACTGAGTACATCGAAAAAATTCAAAGAAAGGCAGCACGTTTTGTATTATCGCAAAATATGGGAGACAGTGTCACAGAAATGATACAGGATTTGAGCTGGACATCATTAAAGGAAAGGCATTTTTCGTTGCGACGGAATCTTCTCACGAAATTCCAATCACCAACTTTCTCCTCCGAATGCGAAAATATTTTTTTGACACCGACTTACATAGGGAGGAACGATTACCAAGATAAAATGAAGGAAATCAGAGCTCGTACGGAAAGATATAGGTGTTCATTCTTTCCGCGCGCTATACAAGATTGGAATAATAGAGAATCGTGAAGGTGGTTCGATGAACCCTCTGCCAAGCACTTAAATGTAATTTGCTGAGTATCCATGTAGATGTAGATATAAAACTTACCAACAACTCGGCAGAATATCAAACAGAACATCATTAAATTACTGTGTAGATGTAATTTCAGACAAATCCCTCTAAACTGATGCGTGGAGTCGCTGACCTACATATACGCGATAATATTTGGGCAGCAGTCTTTACAACAGGAATGGCGATGTTTCACAAGCGAAAGTAAAAAAGTGACGTCTTGATCGCATGTAGTTGAGAACTGTAGGTTCACCATCGGCCTCGCGACTGATCACATGTCCTTTAACGCCTTTTAATCGACGCTGAGACACAGCCACCGTTCATGAGACGCCCATTGTCATTAAGAAATAGGTTGCTTAACTCTATTAACTGGAACGGCTTCCATCTAAAGCGACATTTGTGTAGTTACTGCTGTTACGGTAGCTTACGTTTGCAGTCAACTTAATGGAAAGGTTCAGTCAATTAGCAAACGCCAACACTACGCTTTACTCTAGAAGCAGGAGCGTCTAGCTCATAATTTTTGAAACGTCTTCAGTAGTCTTCAAAAAGACATAAACTCAGAAAATCCCATTCTTAAAGCTGAGTACATAATAGGGTCTTGGAGTGGGAAGCAGGAAACTGAGGTCATCTCTTTTACGACATAGTCAGTATGGTCAGTACTCCAACTGAACTTATAGCCCCGCACGGCAAACTTGTTTCTTGCTAATTGCTAGCGTAGCAAAACAGGTGGATGTAAGACCCACCAGGATAAATAACCGCAAGGGAAGTCCCTGCCGTAATCTGAAAATTAACAAGGAACTCTCCTCTGAGACGTAAATGGTCAACCGCACTTTTTCGTCTCTGTAAGAATTTCCATCAAGGTAGCGGACGTGGATTATTTACATAACTCGTAAACTATTGTAAAATAAAAGAGATATACGTTTTACACTGAAACTTATAAAAGAAGAATTAAGGTGCTAAGTGATACAAAAAAGGTCAATTAAGTCATTGGAGTCGATCAACGAGCTTGGGCTAATTCACTCTGTCCAAACCATGCAAATGAAATAAGTAGCCGAGAAGTGAGATAAGTTGCTGATTAGCGACAATGATAAGTACTATCTGCCAAGGATGTAACATAATTATAAGGGGCAGGAAACTGTTTATTATTTAAAAAATAACCGCCATTACTGGTAACAGATTTATCTCACTGTGAGACAAGACAGACAGTCGGTTGCTTACACATCCATGATGCTTCCCAAGAGTTCACCTCTTCGTTCGAAGCAAATCCACAGCGATTAATGTCTTTCTGCAGGGCTCCAAAAGCGTGGATATCGTTTAGGGAGAGATCGGGGCTTTATGGTGGATGCGTCAGGGGTTCCCAGCGAAACTTTCTGCAGCGTAGTAAAAACAACTTTGGTGACATGTGGATGGGCCCAAGATATACGAGAGAAAAAAAAAGTATATTGTGGTGCTCAGGGAGCGACAAATGATCACTAATGCTGTAGAAAATGTTGCCTCATATACTGATGGGTGATGACGATCATTGTGAGATTTTTAAAATCGTTCATAATCTCGGATGATCCAACCCAAAATTGAATTGAAAGTTATTTGATTGAAGTTTCTCATAAAGAGAAACGAGAAGGAGCGACCTGTACGTACTTTAAAGAGTACTTTTATAGCCAAGATCGCGTTCAAAAATGTTTTTTGTTGAACGGTTCCTAGAAAGTAAGATGGCCATCTTCAGATCTTTGGAGTTTTTTTTTTTTTTTATTTTTATTTTGTTTTTTTTTTTTGTACGTCATGTTCTATTGTGAGTTCATTACTCATGCCATCTTAATATTTCAGCAGAGAGAATAGTGCGTAGCCGCGCGGTCTAGAGGCGTCTTGACATGGTTTGCGCGATTCCCCCTGTCGGAGGTTCGAGTCCTCCCTCGGGCATGGGTGTGTGTCTTGTCCTTTGCGTAAGTTAGTTTAAGTTAGATTAAGTAGTGTGTAAGTCTAGGGACCGATGACCTCAGCAGTTTAGTCCCATAGGAACTTACCACAAATTTCCAATTGCTAAGTAGTGCATATTCCATACAGGTTTGCCGAAAATAAAATTACAGACAGTAAAAATATACACAACTAAAATGCGTTTCGTCGGACTCGGCATGTCCACACATGTACCACACCTTTGACGTTTGTCAGTTGTTGAAATCCACAACATATAGTAGAACTGCACATTCATGCTACTGTTTACATTTATGTGTCGACAGAAGTATATCTTAGAACCTTCTTACTCGAAATACGTATCGTGACTTCGAGCGAGACGGTTACAAGATGAGCTTCACTCGTCACGTAAATGTAAACATTGGCATAAATGTGCATTATTACTAAGTATTGTGGATTTTAACTACTGACAAGCATAAGACGAGCGCTGCATATGTAGACATGAGGAGTTCAACAAAATGTGTCTTAGATCTGTATATTTTTACTTGTGACAAACCTGTTTGTAATTTTATTTTTAACAAACCTGTGTGAAATTTACAATACACTCTCCACTAAAATGTTAATATGACATGAGTAATGAACGCACAATGAAACATGACACAACCAAAATAGTTTTTGAAGAACGAATATGACGGTCTTATGTGTCGGAACCGGCCAATAACAAACGTTTCTGAATGCGATCTTTGCTATAAAAAATTTTTGCAAGTTATTTATAAAGGTAGTCGAGGTGAGATTTTTAAAACTGAGGTGGCGTCTAATTTTGGTATGTCGCTCAAGGTAAGATAAGCTGACCAACATGAGTAAAACGAAATACGTCATGATTGCATGGAAATGGTGGATGGATCAGTAGAACCAGTTGCTCATAACCAAGAATGAAGTCTTCTCTTAAATTAAAAAGGAAGGAAAAGCCGAGACAGGGTACATTATAGTCAAAGAGTGTGTACGAGGGGCGTTTGAAAAGTCCGTGCAAAGTCCGAGAGATGGCACCACCAGCGCGTATGTTTAGTTAGTAGCATCTTTGGAAAGAACGCACACCAAGTTTCAGACATATTGGTCTATTTCTTTGTGTCTGGCATTCGTGTGAATCAAGAAAGTCGAGTGATTGTCAAAAAATGGACGAAAAAGAATTTCGTATAGTGATTAAACATTACTATATGAAAGGCAAAACGCCTCAAGAGACTAAATAGAAGCTTGATAAACATTATGGTGACTCTGCACCTTCGATTAGAACTTTTTATAAGTGGTTTCAAAATTTTCGGAGTGGCCATATGGGCACAAGTGATGCTAAACGTTCTGGACGCCCTGTGGAGGTTACGACACCAGAAATAATTGATAAAATGCACAATATGGTGATGGATGACAGAGGAGTTAAGGTGCGTGAGATTGCTAGTGCTGTGGGCATCTCGAATGAACGGGTACGTAATATTTTACATAAACATTTGGACATGAGAAAGCTATCCTCAAGATGCGTTCCGCGATTCCCCACGCTTGACCAAAAACGGAATCGTGTGAAGAGTTGCAAGTATGGTTTGCAGCTGTTCAGGAAGAATCCGCAGGACTTTAAGGGTCGTTTCGTCAATGTGGATGAAACATGGATACATTACTACACTCCTGAGACCAAACAATAATCTAAACAATGGGTTACCAAGGGAGAATCAACACCAAAAAAGGCGAAGACCATTCCTTCGGCCAGAAAGGTTATGGCGACTGTCTTTTGGGATTCGCAAGGGATAATCCTCACCGACTATCTGGTAAAAAGTAAAACTATTGCAGGTGCATATTATTCATAGTTATTGTACCGTTTGAAAACCGAGCTGCAAGAAAAACGCCGGCGATTGAAACGCAAAAAAGTCCTTTTCCATCACGACAATGCACCAGCACACACCTCAGCAGTTGTGGTCGCAAAATTAATGGAAATAAGATTCCAACTCGTTTCACATCCCCCTTGTTCTCCAAACTTGGCTCCTCCGGACTACTATTTTTGAAGAAGTGGCTGGCGGGACAAAGATTTTATTCAAACGAGGGTGTGATTGCAGCAGCCAATAGCTATTTTTCAGACTTCGACAATTGCTATTATTCGTAAGGGATCAACCAATTAGAACAGCGTTGGGCGAAGTGTATAAGTCTAAAAGGAGGCTATGTCGAAAAAAAAAAAGGTTTACCCCCAACACGTAAGTAGTTTTTATTTTTGCACGGACTTTTCAAACGTTCCTCGTACAGTAAAGGCATGACGAGTGAAATTGTCAGAATCCTAATAGGAAAGAAGAAAACAGGTAAGTTGAAAATTAAGGAATGCTAAAAGGGGTGCATTCCTGGCTTGCTTGTGGCCATCGCAGTCACGTAGATCGACATAAGTTGCCTTTTAGCTTATCTGCTCAAGTGTGAAGAAATTTTTCCCGCGCGTCGAGTCCTTGGCATCTCGGTGAATCGCCCGCTCGTGTCGCAACGTAAGCCCCAGACGGTTACCTGCTTCCTCGGCTGTTGGCTTCACGCCGAAACGACCCCGACGGGCTCGATTACGGTGCCGCACTGACATTTGTAGCTCCGAATTGCTACATTCGACACCACATTCGGGCTGATCGCTAGAAATCCCAACACAACACACATAACACGAGCAGATTGAATGTGGGGCGGTTTCCACTTGTTAGGACAGCCAAAGCACGTAAGCACACTGGCACGATAGACCACTAAGCACCACATAAAAAAAAGAATGGGCCGTTCACGTGAACGCGAAAGAGGAGCGATTGACACGAGTTATACTCACACTTCTTTAACGAGATACTGTACAAATAGCGTCGAAGTTTGAGATACCCTCTGTATTAGCATAGAAATAGTGTTTGGAAGTTACCTGAGAATTGCCTCTTCTGGCAGGAGTGCGCGAACGCTGCATCGTGTACATCCAATATATTGCAAGATAGCCAGCCACGCGAGTACCGCGGGGCGAAAACCAGCTCGTAAATACGGGCAAGCACCTCATTTCTGCACGCGAAGTGCCGTGCCGAAGGCAGGCTGCGCGAAACGGGCGGGGCGCTTGCGCTTAACATATGGAATCGTACGGAAGTCGTACTTGTTTTAGTAGTCCTCAAGCTGCTTGCGAATTACAGTGCAACTTTCTTTCCTTTTTCCGTACTGCAAGAGCCTCCATTCATAATGCGGTGCAAAGGCTTGCCAAACGCACGTTATACTGATCTGTTGACTCACGAGGCACATACCGATTGAGGTGGTGCGGTTCTTCAAAAAACGGAATGAAACAGGGAAGCACAAATCTCTGTCGTCCAGCCTGCAGAAATTTTATATCTGGTTTTGCAAAATCGGATGCTGGAGTGCTTCTTAAGGGGCCAGCACACTTCAACATTTATTGACAACATTAATTTGTTGGACCTTCACTATATTGAAGTGACTCCACCTATTCAATAATACTGACAAAAATTATCAGTTAACAACATGGTTTTGCAAGGTTAAGAGATCAGATACCCAAAAGAAAGTGAAATTAAAAGTAAGGGTGGTAACACTAAGAGTGCAACGGGAATTCCTCTGTTAAATGCAGAGGAGATAGCGGACAGGTGGAAAGAGTACACTGAAACCCTCTATGAGGAGGAATATATGTCTAATGTAACAGAAGAAGAGACAGGACTAGACTTTGAAGTAATAGGGGATCCAATATTAGAATCAGAATTTAAAAGAGCTTTGGAAGGCCTAAGTAATAAGACAGTAGGGACAGGTACCATCCACCAGAACTTCTAAAAGTGCCAAGAAAGCGACTGTTCTTGTTGGTGTGTAGAGTGTATGAATTTGGCGATATACCATCTGGCTTCTGGAATAATATAATCCACATAATTCCAAAGATTGCAAGAGCTGACAACTGCGAGAGTTATCGCACATTCCGCTTCACAGCTGATGCATCCAAACTGATGACAAGAATGATCTGCAGGAAAATTGAAAAGAAAACTGAGAATGTGTTAGATGATGATCAGTTTGGTTTTAGGAAAGGTGAAGGTCCAGAGAGGCAATTCCGATGTTGCGGTTGATAATGGAAGCAAGACTAAAGAAAAATCAAGACACTTTCATAGAATTTGTCGACCAGGAAATAGCGTTTGACAATGTAAAATGGTGCAAGATCCTCGCAATTCTGAGAAAAGTAGGCGTAAGCTATAGGGAGGGATGGTTAATATGGAATATGTACGAGAGCTAAGAGAGAATAATAAGAGTGGACGACCAAAAACGAATTGCTCAGATTAAAAAGGGCGTAAGACAGGGATGTAGTCTTTCACCCCTACTGTGCAATCTGTACATAGAAGAAGCAATGATGGGAATAATAGGAAGGTTCAAGAGTGGAATTAAAATTCAAGGTGAAAGGATATCAGTTACAGAATTCGCTTATGACATTGGTATCCTGAGTGAAAGTCAATAAGAATTACATGATCTGCTGAATGGAATGAACAGCCTAATGGATGCAGAATATGGATTGAGAGAAAATCGAAGAAAGACGAAAGTAAAGAGAAATAGCGGAAATGAGAACAGCGAGAAACGTAACATCAGTATTAATGGTCACAACTTGGCGAAGTTAAGCTATGCTACTGCCTAGGCAGTAAAATAATCAATGTGGGAAGGAGCAAGGAGGACACCAAAAGCAGACTTTGAATGGCAAAAAGGGCATTCCTGGCCATCAGAAAACTGGTAGTGTCAAACACAAGCTTTAATTTGAGGAAGAAATTTCTGAGAACATCTATTTGGAGCACAGTATTGTATGGTAGTGAAATATGGACTGCGAGAAAACCGAAACAGAAGAGAATCGAAGCATTTGAGATGTGGTGCTACAGTGGAATGTCGAAAATTAGGTGGACTGATAAGGTAACGAATGAAGAGGTTCTGCGAAGAATCGGAGAGGAAAGGAATTGTGGAAAACGCTGACAAGCAGAAGAGACAAGACGATAAGGCATTTGTTAAGACATCAGGGAATGGTACTAGTGGGAGTTGCAGAGGGTAGAAACTGTAGAGAAAGACAGAGACTGGAATATATCCAGTAAATAATCGGGGACCTAGGTTGAAAGTGTTACTCTGAGACGAAGAGGTTGGCACAGGAGAGAAATTCTTGGAGGGCCGCATCAAATCAGTCTGAAGACTGAGAAAAAGAAATGGCTTACAAGCAAAAGGAAACAGTAAAAAAGAGAAATTGGTTCCGAGAATGATTGAAAAAAATTGGAGCGTCTGGTCACGTGTTAATTCACTGACAAATCAATATCTTGGACCCGAATGTTTCATAAACTATTTTTCGATCATTCCTGCATAGCACAGCAATGTATTAATGTTGATAGGAGATGAAATAGAGAAACAAAATACGTTGATGAGAGTGGCGGCATATGTCTAGCAATTATATGTTCAGGCTATTAACGAAAAACTTTTTTTTTTAGTTTTGTACGGAAATAATTTGGATTTGGACAAACTGACAAGCATTTTCCTGATCTCTTACTGGCTTTGCAGATATATGACATTTTTAGGAGTGGAAGCACTTTTCCCGAACTGCTATGTAATTCTCCAGTCTGTACTACATTTTCAAACTAACAAACATAAGCAGTGTGATAGAAAATCCTCCGTGGACCATCCCAAAATTCATCATAGCACGAGCGGTTCTAGGCGCTACAGTCTGGAACCGCGCGACCGCTACGGTCGCAGGTTCGAATCCTGCCTCGAGCATGGATGTGTGTGATGTCCTTAGGTTAGTTAGGTTTAAGTATTTATAAGTTCTAGGGGACTGATGAACATAGCAGTAAAGTCCCATAGTGCTCAGAGTCATTTGAACCATTTCTCTTCATACCATGCCGGCCACAGTGGCCATTCGGTTCTAGGCGCTTCAGTCTGGAACCGCGCGACCGCTACGGTCGCAGGTTCGAATCCTGCCTCAGGCATGGATGTGTATGATGTTCTTAGGTTAGTTAGGTCCCATAGTGCTCAGAGCCATTTTTCTTCATACCATAATATGCACAAAGAGGAACTGAAAACATAAACAGTGCACACTAACCTCATGTGGGTGATTCATGAAATACTGAACGTCTGAATGTACGATGCTCGTCAAGATTTCTAGTATTGACAGTACGTTAACAGGCACCCCCAGACGATAAATTCATTGACGGTTTGACAACATTGTTGCACGTGTGAGGGCTGTTGCATTCCTTCCTTCCCGTGCAGAACCGGGGAGCAAGCACCGCATTCTACCCCTGTCCTTGTCAGTATACGACCTCAGCGAAGTTTGTGCGCCAAGAATCAGACGCGCCCTAAGTTGGAACAGTGTGTAGGCGACAGCGAGCTGTTACCTGTTGGCGCGCGCGCGCTCTCGCTCTCGTTGTGAATCAGGCGCGCAAAGTGACGCAACAGCTGAAGAGGCGTGTAGGCATGCGAGGAGAGAGGCCCAAACTGTACGGGGTGACGCGGCTGCCGGCTGCCGGCGACCTCGCGCCTTTCTCTGCAGTCCAGGCGACGCGGGTTCGACTCCCCCTCCTCTCTCGAACATTTCTTTTTACTTTCTAAACTCCGACCCTTGATCGTAACCACAAGACGGCTTCAGCTACCACTGCGAACTTCTATATAATCTAAAACGAATGGTATGTTCTCTCTTGATGAGATGGCACATGCGCTCATTTTCATATCCCAGAATAAAATCTTCACTTCGCAGCGGAAGACGCTCTCTAATAAAACTTCGGTAAAAATTAAAATTGGGGGGCGAACC
The DNA here is from genome assembly GCF_021461395.2 of Schistocerca americana. Lineage (NCBI taxonomy): Eukaryota > Metazoa > Arthropoda > Insecta > Orthoptera > Acrididae > Schistocerca > Schistocerca americana. The sequence continues at coordinate 699,592,111 of NC_060122.1, forward strand.
AAAACTTTAATCTTACCTGCCCCTCATAGACACTGCTCTTGCCAGCTGAGCTACCCTGGTACGCTGACTATACACGAGATGCTCTATCGGCTCTCTCCTACTTTCCAAAGACTACAACAGGTCTCCACAATTTCTGCACTTGCATTCCTCGGAGGAAGAATATGGAGGCGAAGGACTGTGCCACAAAATACATGTAGTTAGATTCCAAAATTAAAAGAGTTATTCGCGACGAATGCTCTTAAGGATCTATCGAAAATGCTTCCTGCAGACAGATGAGCCATTCAAATGCGATTTATGAATGATATTTACCGTTTCTTTTTTGCGCCGTGGAGCTAGATTCAGCCCAAGTAAACGCTATTCATCACTTCCTTCAAGCTAAGCCCAGCGTCGATGGAAAGCGTGCCGGCCGGTGTGGCCGTGCGGTTCTAGGCGCTTCAGTCTGGAACAGCGCGACCGCTACGGTCGCAGGTTCGAATCCTGCCTCGGGCATGGATATGTGTGATGTCCTTAGGTTAGTTAGGTTTAAGTAGTTCTAAGTTCTAGGGGACTGATGACCTCAGATGTTAAGTCCCATAGTGCTCAGAGCCATTTGAACCATTTTACTCCGGTGATTCAGGTGAAAAAGTTTCCGATGTGATTATGGACGCACGACGGGAATTGACAGACTTTGAACGAGGAATGGTGGTTGGAGCTAGACGCATGGGACATTCCATTTCAAGAAATCTTTTAGGGAATTCAGTTTCCCTAAATCCACAGTGTCAGAAGTGTGTGAGAATAACAAACCTCAGGCATTACCTCTCACCACGGACAACGCAGTGCCTTAGCTTAACGACTGAGAAAAGTGTATTTGGTTAGAATTCACAGTACTATCAGATAAGCAACCCTGCGTGAAATAACCGCAGAAATTAGAGCGGGCCGTACGACAGTGCAGCGAAATGTGGCGTCCAGGGTCCAAACGATGTGGTCACGTGCCCAAGAGAGGCGCTGCAGGCGATGACGTCTGCAGCGCCTCTCTTGGGCTCGTGACCACATCGTTTGGACCCTGGACGACTGGAAAACCGGGGCCTCTTCGGACGAGTCCCCAAACCCCGCGCATACGTGGACCCAAGCTGTCAACAAGGCTGTTTGCAAGTAGGTGGTGGTTCCATAATGGTGTGGACTGTGTTTGCTTGGAATTAAGTCGGTTCTCTGTTCCAACTGAACCGACCATTGACTGAAAATGGTTATGTTCGGTTGCTTGGAGACTATTTGCAGTCATTCAGGAATTCATGTTTCCAAACAACGATGTCTTATCACCGAGCCACAGTTGTTCGTTTGTTTGAAGAACATTCTGGACAATTCGAGCGAATGATTTGGCCATTCAGATCTCCCGACACGAGTCCCATCGAACATTTATGGGAAGTAATCGAGAGGTCAGCTCATGTAGAAAATCTTACACCATCAACACTTTCGCAATTATGGACAGCTACAGAGGCAGCACGGCTCAGTATTTCTGCGGAGGACTCCCAACGACTTGTTGAATCCATCCCACGTAACGATATTAGGAGGTATCCCATGACTTTTGTCACCTTAGTATGGGAAGGTGTAAGTGCAGCTATATCTTGAGTATACATTCCAATACAATGTACTCGAAAATCGTTTTGGACCCTAAAGACGATCATTTCGATCAATCGAAGTTCTGTGACCATCATGTTTTCGTCGCTGTCTTGAATCAGCTTCTTTTAAGTAACTGTAGTGGTTTCTTTGCGATACGTGATACACTTGTGAAATTCCATTGCGCACTACATTTTTATGTGCTATCTTTCCAAGAAACTTCAGGCTATTTGAGCTGCCACGGAAGGTTCTAGATTATCACCATATTACCGTGTTTCATGTCCGACCCCGGTAGCTGAATGGTCAGCGTGACGCATTGTCAATCCTCTGGGACCGGATTCGATTCCCGGCTGGGTCGGGGAATTTTCTCCGGGCAGGGACTGGGTGTTGTGTTGTCTTCATCATCATCCTATCATCCTCATCGACTGCAGGTCACCGAATTGGCGTCAAATTGAAAGACCGGCACCTGGCGAACGGTCTGCCAAACGGGGGCCCTAGCCATACAATTAAATAATACAGGAAGTCGTTTCTGAAAGTATTTGTATGGAGTGTAGCCATGTATGGAAGTGAAACATGCACGATAAATAGTTTAGACAAGACGAGAATAGAAGCTTTCGAAATGTGGTGCTACAGAAGAATGCTGAAGATTAGATGGGTAGATCACATAATTAATGGTTCAAATGGTTCTGAGCACTATGGGACTTAACATCTGTGGTCATCAGTCCCCTATAACTTAGAACTAATTAAACCTAACTAACCATAACTAATGAAGAGGTATTTGAATAGAATTGGAGAGAAGAGAAATTTGTGGCACAACTTGACTAGAAGAAGGGATCAGTTGGTAGGGCATATTCTGAGGCATCAAGGGATCACCAATTTAGTATTGGAGGGCAGCGTGGAGGGTAAAAATCGCAGAAGGAGACCAAGAGACGAATACACTAAACAGATTCAGAAGGATGTAGGTTGCAGTAGGCACTGGGAGATGAAAAACCTTGCACAGGATAAAATAGCATGGAGAGCGGCATCAAACCAGTCTCTGGACTGAAGACCACAACAACAACCACCTTGTTTTTTAAATGTTTCCATCTTGTCATTATTTGGTTTCAACCTTATGCCGTTTGAACGTACCTACTCATTTTTTTTAACTATATGACCATGAACTGTGCGATGATAAATGTTGTCCTACGGTCGCAGGTTCGAATTCTGCCTCGGGCATGGATGTGTGTGATGTCCTTAGGTTGGTTAGGTTTAAGTAGTTCTAAGTCTACGGGACTGCTGACCTCAGATTTTAAGTCCCATAGTACTTAGAGCCATTTAAAACGTTGTCATGCTGGTCTCTTCTCGTGCTGTCTGTAATCCATGCCTGTAACCTTGCATATAACACGTGAAAGAGGCAACATTTGCCATCCTACATTTTGATGACCACACAGCCAAAAAATGTATTTAGGTACCTGAAAATGCTCTATGGCCCATACTGCTCGATAGCGCAGGCTGGAATCGAATCATTTGGAAAATTCGTGGGAGCTGTCGTTATTCGTACTAATTTGTACAATTTCCGTAGATGCAGTAGGTCTCTCTTCTTCGTCATATTGTCGTTCAGGTCTCAGACACCAAGGTAGCCATGTTCCACACCGCACTGGATACCGGTTATAGTGGGTCGTGCATAACTATTGGAGGAGCAACTGCAGTTGCTTGACAGCGCAGGGGTTCGACTTCACGCACTACCGAGATACGAAGTCGTGAGAGCGAGCGGTCATGAATGGTGGTGGCTCCCACGCAAGAGCAGGCGGGCAAAGCGGTCGGCAGCGGGAACGCCGCGGATAACTGTTTTAGTGAATGGTGGCGCGGTGATGCCTTCTCCCTACTCCCAAGACGCCGAAGTAGGTCTCCTCGGCTCCGGGCACCGGGGCCTACAACTCGGCTCGCGTCGGTCCCCCTCGGCAGAGCTCGGCCCGGCGGCGTCGTCTACAGGCAGGGCGGCCGACTGGAGCGGCGCAGTCGTGGCGTGGGTGTCGTAGTGTGTGGTCGCGAGTGCGAGGCGTCTGCTTCCCGGCCATGTGGCACGGCCCAGTGATCGCGCGCCAGTGAGAGCACCGGCAGGTGTCATGCCGTCTGAGAGGCAGGCGCTGCCCGGCGGGCCCACCGCCGAAGAGGAGGACGCCGAAGCCGCCTTCTGGGCGTCCACTGAAGCCGGTGAGTACACAAACAACGCACGGCGCAGAGCCCCGAGCAACCAGCGGCGGGAAGCGGGCAGCTGGAGGCGGAGCCGCGGAGGACGCTACTGCGCTGCCGGCCGGCATCCTACAGCCTCATGGAGTTGCCACCACTGTGCGTGTATATACGTCTGCCGCCCAAAACGATACTTTAAGTTGGCGACCGTGGTCAGCATCCAGTTTTAACACAACGCCATGCTTCTGAGTAACTGATGTTCGTCCCGTTGTCTGTTGATACCCATGATTCCAAAACAGATCTTAAAATGTACTGTATTTTAAACGTTATCGTCATCTGAGATTTCAGACAAGCATGTTAAAAGCGTCCTTAGCAACGTTTGTGGGTGATTTACAGCTTCATCAGCGTACATTAAACGATGTGGCTAACCGATAACCTGTGAGGGAGGTGGTCAATTTGTGTACAGTGTCAGGTAAAGAATTAGCCGAGCAGGCTAAAACAGGAATACGCTTGTCATGTGTTTAGTGTCAGAGGCAACAGACGATGATGATAGGAGAATGAGCATCGTCTCATTCTGGCGGATGGTGAAAGAACTGAACCCTATGGCGGTTTTATGAACGATTCTAACATTCATCCAACTGATTTTGATAAACTTGCTGGGACAGGTAACAGTGTCTGGCGGTTGACAATTGACATATAAGGCATCCCCCGGCGGAAAATGGTCGACCTTCGACCACAGTTATTCTCCTGGCGATATCTTGTGTCCATTTTTCTGGTTTACAAGAGCAGCATTTACTGAATAATTTGCCAACAAAGTTCATTTTGTGCCGGACCGAGACTCGAATTCTGGACCTTTGCCTTTCGCGGGCAAGTGCTCTACTTCCCCCGGAAGGGAAAAGGTCCCGAGTTCGAGTCTCGGTCCGGCACACAGTTTTAATCTGGCAGGAAGTTTCATACCAACGCACACTTCGCTGCAGAGCGAAATTTTCATTCTCGAAACAGTTTACTTTCTTATGGTCCTACTGTGTCGTTCTTGGCATGTGGCACCGCCCACTTCGATGAGCTTCTTGCAAGGTAAACTTTCGCAAGTGAATCATTACAGTATTCATTGCCTGATATGGTGGTTTTCAGCATTCATTAATTCTGAAAAGCTTCACTGTGTCTTCATATCTGCACAAGATAGATGTCAAGATGTGTAGAGAACATAATTCTAGTAGTGAGTCAGTGCATCTGTTCGTTCCTATAAAGAACAAAATTATTTTGTTATGGAGTATAAAGACAATTCTCTCACTACTTTAAACTGTGGTCTATAGCTTGGTTTTTGGCTGGAACCAGCAGATGTTCTGTCTCACCCCCACCACGGTACACCTCCTTTGATCGTAATACCATGAGGTTGACTGTCACGAAGTCTTTTACTCTGTCGTGAACAAAATTACAGTCAGAATGACTTTCTAAAGTGCTGTCTAGTTCCTCAGTCGATATGACAGAAAAGTCGGGGTACATGAAACAAGATCCCCTTGTCGTGACACGCTTCCTGTTTGTTCCTCACAGCAAGACAAGTCGTCGAGCAGTGGCCTGCGTGATGCAGTTCCAAAGTTGAAGGGGAGGAATTTTCGTTGCAGCGTCAGGCACAGACTAGTTTAGCACAGTCACATTCGTATTACAAACCCATTCAGGTGTAGCATCGAAGCTCTGGAGAATGTTTCGTTGAAACAGTCGCTGAGTAATCAACCAATACTTCGGCACGTGGGAAACTTAATGGCATCCTTTTGTCACACATAAAAGTGCACCTACTTGTACCGTAAGAAACATAATGCCTATTAAATAGCATTACATCACAAATAAAATCGGGAACAGTAATTTGTTTGGGTAAAACAGACCGAGAGACGAATCTCTCTATCTGTATGTGGAATATAGAAATAAAGTCTAATACTCAACAAACCGAAGATTAGTTTTGCAGTAGAGAGCTGTACTACACATAATTTTGTTTACTGCCTCCGATCCAAGCTAATTAAAGAGCGTTCAGTTTAGCATACACAAAACGCTGTTAGAAGTTTAAGTGACGTTAAGTCCCAGAATACCTCCAAGAATCCAGCCTTCAAAACATGGACTGAGACTTCGCGTGTTGTTTGAATCCCCTCACAGCTGCTATGACAGAATAACTGTGTTCTTCCTAAATCACTCGAGGCAAATGATAGAATAGTCATGTAAACAAAGCTACGTGCAACAATTCATTTCCCAATTCTGCCTTTGGCAAGAATGCTGTGGTAAGAGACGGTACACCAAACGAAACAGGAGACAAACGACAGTTAGTCTTTCTCAAGTACGTTCGTGACTTCAGAGCAACATACATCTGACGTATCTCGAGGTCGACAGGTAATTTCGAAAGTATCCTAACCTAACACCATAAGAGTAGCTGTGTTCTGAAAAACTCGACAGCTTCGCTTTTTGTAGCGAGGACAGCCGCTAGTGTGCTAAAGCGCTACAGCCTTGAGAAAACGCGGATGCTATGTCGCCCAGCGCTGGTTGTTTCAAGCAGAACACCCGGGCACCCGGGAATGTAAACATCGGCTAATCTGTAGCCACGCCCACATACGCATCGGTGTTCATCTGTGACATATCGCACTGTGACGGACTCAGTACCGGTGATGTTGGTTCTGAAGCTGGTCACAGTGCCAGGCATTTTTGCTTCAAATTTTACTCCTTCTGTGAGTGGACCACTTTGCCGCTTGCAACATCAGTAGAAACTTGTTACCGTTTCTTTGCTTAGTGACAGATTTCGAAATCTGCGTCGTCACATCAGCTCAAGCCGCAATTACTATGGTATACGCCACAATAAAGGAACAACTGAATCTTAACTATACATGGATTTTCTACCTCTTATTTTTCGAATTTATCGCACTTTATGCATAAGATTGTTGGTCACGGCAGCTTTGGCCGACGTTTGTGACTTTCTTGATGTTTCGTCAACACAGTTCAATGGCATTGTCAAAGATTCACCCTCCATTACTGGTGGCGGACTGACGTATGCACCAGTGGATGGTGAACCTTTAACAATGGCAGTTAAGTGAAATGACCGTATAAAACGAATAGTAGGAAAAGTAGATGCCAGACTGAGATTCATAGAAAGATTTTAAGGAAATGTAATTCACCCACTAAAGAGGTGGCTTGCAATGCGCCTGCTCGACCGATTCTTGACTGCTGTTTCTCAGTCTATGAAAATAACGAGGCAGAGATAGAGAAGATCCCAAGAAGAGCGGCATATTTCGTCACTGGACCGTTTTGTCGGCGCGAGAGCGTTACAGAGACACTCAACAAACGCCAATGGCAGACGCTACCTGAGAGGTGTTGTGCATCATGGAGAGACTTACTATTGAAATTTCGAGAGCGTTCTTTCCGGGAAGAGTCTGACAGCATACTACTTCCGCCTACATACGTTTCACGAAATGACCACGGCGATATAATTCGAGAAATCAGAGCCAATACAGAGGCTGACCGACTCTCGTTCTTCCCACGCCCCATTCCCGAATTGAACAGGAAAGAGTGAATCACATAGTGGTACCGGAAATACTCTCCGTCACATACCGACAGGTGATTTGCGGACTACTTATTTAGTTATTGCTCTCAACGGTATTCTTCAACTTTAAAGCAAAGACTTCTTGATCTGAAGCATCTGGTGAGAAACATATTTATTATTTATTAAGACAGTAACTGTTCTCGAATGAACAGATACCATTGATGACCGTGCAGCTTCTCTAGAATAAATGATAATTAATTAAAACCCTCAGTTGCCGACAAGTGTTGTTGATATACCTCGATGGGGAGAGCAGAACATGTGTGCCCCATTAACCTTCGTCTGTGCGAATGCGCACAGGTCGCCCGAACTCTTACGAGAATCGTCACCTTAGTTGGCGCGAGCAATGACCGGATGGGCAAATATCTATTAGGAACATCGCGTATGTAGATTGTGGACAGTTGGGAATGTGGGTCTCACAGGAATCGCGCAAGGGATTAGTCCCTGCAGTCACGCTGTTCATCTCTGTCCTCGGTGGCTCAGAAGGATAACGCGTCTGCCATGTAAGCAGGAGATCCCGGGTTCGAGTCCCGGTTGGGGCACACATTTTCAGCTGTCCCCATCGAGGAATATCTACAACACATGTCGGCAGCTGAGCGTTTCAATTAAGTAACATTTATTATTTGCTTGCAACTAATTTGAAGCCGAGACAGTTTGACCGAGGTTACGGTTCGCGGTTTGGAAATTACTTTGCCTCCCTCGAGGCTGCAGCAGCTTCGCATCTTCGCAGCTCTCTCGGAGCCCTCCCGCTGTTTACGCTCTGGTTACGCCAGCCCACGGCCGGTATCAATCATCATCGGTACAAGTGGCGGCTTCGGGCGGCCACCGGTTCCCCGACTGCTTTCTCCATTGTACCCGCTTTTGGAGAAAGCGTTCCGTAACAGGCGAAACAACTGGTCGAGCGAGGAAGGGGTTGCGACCTTCCCCTCGGAAAGTCTGTACTAGCTCCACAGCTTCCCGTCCATTTCCGCGTAAGCATTTGTACCGTGACAGGGGAAGAATGATACGAACTATTTCGCGCACATGGCGTTTGTCGAGTAGGATGAGAAAGCTATTGTTTACGTTTCTGAAGGGCATCACCTGCTCACTGCAGTCTGTCACCGAGCGTGGTGGCATCTGCACCGGAGAGGATGACGGTTCAAATCCGTATCCTACCATCCTTCTTAGGTTTTCCGTGACTACGCCAGATCGTTCCAGGCAAAAGCCTGGATGGTTACTTTGAAATGATACGGCCGATTTCCTTCTCTATCATTAAAACATTGCGGGCTTCTGCTGCGTCTCTAATGACCTCATTGTCGACGGGACCTTAAACCCTAATGTTCCTTCATTCTTCCACTCTGCCACCGATCAATGAGGCTTCCAGTCCCTACCTCGACATCTCAGCCGGCCGATACGGCCGAGCGGTTCTAGGCGCTTCAGTCTGGAACCGCGCGACCGCTACGGTCGCAGGTTCGAATCCTGCCTCGGGCATGGATGTGTGTGATGTCCTTAGGTTGTTAGGTTTAAGTAGTTCTAAGTTCTAGGGGACTGATGACCACAGATGTTAAGTCCCATAGTGCTCAGAGCCATTTGAACCATTTGACATTTCAATTTAAATTTTCAGATTTTTCTGTTGAGGCTAGGACAGTTCCTCCAAGGAGGATTCCCATTTGCTTTCATCTCGTCCTGCGTTATTTAAGCGTTTGTTTGTATTTAGCTTTATGTTGTCACATTCTTTCTGCCTTCCTTAAACCGCTATCTGTAAGTTCCACTATCATTCCATCAGGAGGTAATCAGTTGGATTCTCGTTGCTGAGAACGATTTTCATCATCCTGATTCTGTCGGCAAGAGAAAACTGCCAAAATTATTGTGATCAGATGCAGTGCCTTATTCCTACCCTAGTTTACAAATATCTCGGCGATTTTGCGTATTTTGCTCTAAAGACATAGTGGTAATAGAAACAGTTCCATTAAGTGTCATCAGTCACTTCATCAAGAGCAATAGATTGCCAGACACACTCTGCAGCCTTAACAACAGGAACAAAATACAGTATACGGGAGAGTTCTAGACGATCGGTGAATTTTTTGACTGCATCACTTCCCGATGTCACTTGGTCATTACTTCCTAAACAGGATGTCTCAGGTGGAATGGTCAGTATTCAGCGATTTGACAGGAACAATCATTCGAAGAAGAAAAGTCAGATAAACAAGGGTTCTAAAACGCATACCTTAAAAGCTGTGAGCACTTGTTCGGTAGAGAGATATGCTTCACGTTAGCGAAGATAAACAAGTGCTCATAACTTATAAGCTATGCATTTTAGAGACTATTTTTCTTCGAATTATTATTCCTCTCATTCCTGAACAGCGAGCATTCCTCCTGCGTTACACTGTATACGTCAGTGCTAGTAAAGCAGACGTGCCGAAGCGCAGTATGTTTTTCTTCCTCTTCTGTTTTTCTTCCTCTTTTTTAACTCGCGTAAGGTTCGCGAACATCATAACTATCGGTGCAATGAACCACTAATACTATAGTTTTTATTAATATCTGTTGTGTCTCTTCTGTGGTGTACTTCGTGTGATGAATTTGCTAAGAGATTTAACATTCGTTTCTGCTCAGAAAGACAAAATCTTTCTGTAAAACTGATAAACGATTACTCGGTTTCAGTAATAATATTCGCAGTTACTCCTGGAATTTTGTCATTTCCTTCGTCACAGGGGTCTTGCTCGCTACACACATAATGTTGCCTGCTGATGCTGGTTAAGTATTTAAGGAGACCGAACAGCTAAGGATATCAGTCTCCTATTCACACCCGAGGACAGAAGTAGTGTACCCAGTCTGTCTGGGTATAGAGTAAATTCCGTGAGAAAGTGTATTAAATGTTTGCATAGCGTGTATCTGAGGCGGAACATGGAAACCATGCCGGTACTCACCTACTGCGACGTGGGAAACCATCTAAAAACACCTAGTCGTTAATTCGCTGGTCGGACTGAAACCGAGGCCAGAATATCCCCCCGTTCCTGAAGAGATCGCTTAACATTCGCGGTTACGCTGGCGGATAATGTTGCCCGTTCAACACGTTTTGTATTAAAGCGACATTTGTCGTTTTTTAAATCTGTGTGAACTTCACCGATAAAAATTCCGCACGTTATTCAGGAATATTTGCTCAGTGTTTCAGCACAAGAGACTTATGGTCTCCGGTGACTTGTTACAGAGTAATTACATTGTGTTTGATTTATTACGTCCGTCTATCCTTGTATCTTTGTTGCACTGGAAATATCTGCACATCAGTGCAAATAGCATTGGTATGCGCTGTTTGTATGATTTGGAAGTAAAGTTGTTCTATCCCCGTTCGATATTTACTGATAAAAGTACCGTCCAGTTTACTCTTCGCTCTCAGGTTGCATTCAATACTACTCCGTTCTGTCTCGGTTGTTTTTCTTTTTTTTGTGGTGTTAGTTTTATGCTCACAGCAATAGCAGCTGGATAGGTTTACTGAAGAAGAACTGGTCGATACGCAACTCGTGAATAGGTGATGAAAGGACAGCAGCATGACGCTACGTTAGGCTGTTCTCGCAGCGATGTCAACAACATCACAGTACCTTTGCAAAGGAGGGTTGAGTATCCTATGTTTTGGTAATTAGATATTACAGATTTTATCACTGTTGAGAACCTATTTTGACAGAGACAAGGGTAACTGGAGCAGCAAACGAAAAAAATCGTAATTGCTTTATTTGTTAATGATCCCCAGATACCATGGATCCCTTTTACCGAAATATTCAGAAAATATCCTTAAAAACTTGCGGAAATTTATCGGTGGAATTCGATGATACCCCTATACTACTGGTCTGCGTTATGAAATGACCCATGCTCGTGGTGTTCTCTTCCGTTCATTGATATGTTGCAGTAATAGAGTTGTAAAATTACCGTAAGCTACCGTTAGTAAGCGGAGACCGCAGTAGTTTTCCTGGTAGCCTTGGTCACTTAAGATTGAAACGCGTTATCTGTACGTTATGTGTGTTGCATATTTATGTGGCGTACCTCATTTTGATCACTTCGGTTGCGTATGCCATCAGAGTGTTACTAGGTTCCCTAGAAACAGGAAGCGGTGAACCGTCTAGAAACTGAGTGAGGATATATAAAGGGCCACGTAGCCTACGGAACAGTTTTGTTCCACATAGTTATCCAACTGTCTGTTACTTAAGCATTGAGACTATTGTAGCAAAACTGAAAATATCAATCTGTAATCGAGCTTTTATTCGAAAATTGTTGATTTCTGACGTGAAAGAGAGTGCTGTTCTAGTAAAAATAAAAAAATTATCATATAGTAATAGAAAACGCAATTTCCTCAAAAAAAACAGATAAACTTAAAACAACCGCAAAAAACGTGTCAAACATCGCTTCAACACCTCGTCGAACTTACATAAAACCTGTTTCTGTTATTGCTAAACAACTTTCACACTTACCAACAACAACAGTTTCCTGTGCACAAAATAATAATTATGTAAATTTTGATGTGATTGTGCATGTAAACTGCATTTGCATCAAAATTGATTGCTTTGGTTACACAAAAGCGCCGAGGTATCATGACCAGCTATTTCTTTGTACTTTTCGATAACGTCTTCTCTGCTCCTATACAAACCTTGCACCCAGCAGTTTCCAGGCGCCATATTTGTTTAAAAATATGACAGTATACATGTGTTGCGTTATGACAGCGAAACGAACCTGTGACCACTCTATTTTACTTATTTTATGTTTACCGTTAGATATAAGTTTAATTTTTTGTCATAAGAAGCCCAATACCATGTTCTGAAATAGTGTCTTGTTTCTCCATTAGACAGTGCCACAAGTTCCTCCAAAAAATCGTAACACAACACACACACACACACACACACACACACACACACACACATCCGGCCGTAGCTGAGCGGTTCTAGGCGTTACAGTCTGGAACCGCGCGACCGCTACGGCCGCAGGTTGGAATCCTGCCTCGGGCAGGGATGTGTGTGATGTCTTTAGGTTAGTTAGATTTAAGTATTTCTAAGTTCTAGGGGACTGATGACCTCAGCAGTTAAGTCCCATAGTGCTCAGAGCCATTTGAACCATTTTTTGAACACACACACAAATGGCATACTAACTAATGTAAATCCACCTGATGATGGACGTTTAAACCTTTGAAACGCGTCGTGGAGATAATTAAAACGGTGGCTGGTAACAGTAAACTTGTTGTTTCATTTAATGTCAATAACAGTCACGGTAAAGCCTAACCTAAAATGTTCGCATTTAAAGTGATTCTTGTTACTTAAAAAACGCAATTTATATTTTGTAAGATTTTAAAATACATAATGGCCTAACACTGAACGATGCGCAGCTCTAATTTGCGTGCAAAACAAACAAAGATAATTCGTCGGCTCACAGTTTCTCTCTCAAATATTCATTTATATTTATTTCCCTGCCAATGCTACCGGTAATGCTGGCATTTACTACGTCATTTATGTGCTGTACCAAAACCACTACCTAGCGAGGTGGCGCAGTGGTTTGCACACTGGACTCGCATTCGGGAGGACGACGGTTCAAACCGGCGTCCGTCCATCCTGATCTAACTTTTCCGTGATTTCCATAACCAGACAAATGCCGGAATGGTTCCTTTGAAAGGGCACGGCCGACTTCCTTCCCTAACCCGATGGGATCGACGACCTCGTTCTTTGGCCCCCTCCCTCGAATCAACCAACCAAGACTAAGAATCGTAGTCTTGGTCAAGCGCAACTCTAGGTGGTATTGACAGTCTCCTCTGCGCGTACGGGTACCGTAAGAGTCTCCCGCCTGCAACTGCCCGCCGTACCGCAGCCAGGCGCCAGTGTGCGCTGTGCAGCGTGCGCCACCGAGAGCCGGCCGGCCTGTGGTGTAGCGGGCAGCGGCAGCGGGCGTTGACTCTGCGGCCACGGACTCCGCCCGCCGGCGGCTACTGCTGCGCCAGCTACGGCGCGTCGCTCATCGCGCCCGCCTCATTCACTTTACGTCCCGGCTCCATTCAGAGCGCCCACTTGCACCTTCAAGCACCTCCTCCAGGTATTACGGACCGCTCCGGCAGCTCAATACATTTCCTGTACCAGTCGGTCGAGATGACAGCTGAGACTCGATAGCCCAAGTGATAACGCTGATGGGGCTGTTATAACTCCTGACGAGCCCTAACGTGGTTTCTGAAGCCTGTGGAGGGTTACACAGGAAGAATTAGAATGCATCAGTTAACAACACGAAGACTTTTGAGGTGAATCTTGAGTGTATCGCCCAGCAGCGTCGTGGACGCTGTAATGCCAGCTTAACACTGTCTTCACGTGGGCAGGGTTGACGGACGCTATTTATCTGTCAGGAAGTTTCATTAAAAGTGGGCACTTCGCTTCTGATTCATTTCGGAAGCATTGCATAGGCTGCGCCTAAGCCGTTTCCGCCTTGGCCATTCTCCTAGCGTTACCACCACAGCAAGGAATGTACCCAGTAGGAAAAACAAGTGAAGTGTTGACCGAGTGACGTTTCGTGCCTGGTCACGAGTCCTGCTTGACTGGTACGAGTATTGAGTTATGGGACCATTGCTTTTCACAATATATATAAATGACCTAGTAGATAGTGTCGGAAGTTCCATACGGCTTTTCGCGGATGATGCTGTAGTATACAGAGAAGTTGCAGCATTAGAAAATTGTAGTGAAATGCAGGAAGATCTGCAGCGGACAGGCACTTGGTGCAGGGAGTGGCAACTGACCCTTAACATAGACAAATGTAATGTATTGCGAATACATAAAAAGAAGGATCCTTTATTGTATGATTATATGATAGCGGAACAAACACTGGTACCAGTTGCTTCTGTAAAATATCTGGGAGAATGCGTGCGGAACGATTTGAAGTGGAATGATCATATAAAATTAATTGTTGGTAAGGCGGGTATCAGGTTGAGATTCATTGGGAGAGTCCTTAGAAAATGTAGTCCATCAACAAAGGAGGTGGCTTACAAAACACTCGTTCGACCTATACTTGAGTATTACTCATCAGTGTGGGATCCATACCAGATCGGGTTGACGGAGGAGATAGAGAAGATTCAAAGAAGAGCGGCGCGTTTCGTCACAGGGTTATTGGTAACCGTGATAGCGTTACGGAGATGTTTAGCAAACTCAAGTGGCAGACTCTGCAAGAGAGGCGCTCTGCATCGCGGTGTAGCTTGCTCGCCAGGTTTCGAGAGGGTGCGTTTCTGGATGAGGTATCGAATATATTGCTTCCCCCTACTTATACCTCCCGAGGAGATCACGAATGTAAAATTAGAGAGATTCGAGCGCGCACGGAGGCTTTCAGACAGTCGTTCTTCCCGCGAACCATACGCGACTCGAACAGAAAAGGGAGGTAATGACAGTGGCACGTAAAGTGCCCTCCGCCACACACCGTTGGGTGGCTTGCCGAGTATAAATGTAGATGTAGATGTAGATGAACACTTACCTCAGATTAAAACTGTGTGCCCGATCGTAAGCGGATCTAGAGAGTCGGCCACGTTACTAATGAACACTACACACTGAGGCGACAAAAGTCCTCGAATAGCAATAAGACTTGTACAGATGGCTGTAGTATCGCGTACACAACGTAGCTGTCATTCGTAGTCAGGCGATTCATATGAAAAGATTACCGACATTATTATGGCCACGCGACTGGAATTAGCACACTTTGAATGCGGAATGGCAGTTGCAGCTAGACGCATGAAACATTGCATTTCGGAAATTGGCAGGGAATTCAATACTCCGAGATCCACAGTATCAAGAGTGTGCCGAGAATACCACATTTCAGTCATTACCTCTTACCACGGACAATGCAGTAACCGACGGCATTTACTTAACCAACGAGAGCAGCGGCGTTTGCAACCGTGTAGGACACCAATAAAATTGTTCTAAGACAGTGATGAAAAAGCTGTGATATTTTAAAGTGGTCATCCCTGATAACTAGAGTCCTTCACGTATGGAATCCGTTGGAATGCTAACAGAGAAGCAGCACAGCGCGAAATAAACGCAGAAATCCATGTGGGGCGCGCGATTAACGTATCCGTTAGAACAGAGCAGCGAAGTTTGGCTTTAATAGGCCACGGCAGCAGACGACTGATGCGAACCCCTGCGGCGCCTCTCCTGGTCTCGTGACCTAATCGGTTGGACCCTAGACGACTGGAAAACCGTGGCCTGGTCAGATGGGTCCCGATTTCATTTGGTGAGAGCTGATGGTAGGTATGGGTTGGGTTGCGTGGGGGAAGAGACCAAATAGCGAGGCCGTCGGTCTCATCGGATTAGGGAAGGACGGGGAACGAAGCCGGAAGTGCCCTTTCAAAGGAGCCATCCCGGCATTTGCCTGCAGCGATTTAGGGAAATCACGAAAAACCTAAATCAGGATGGCCAGACGAGTTATTGAACCGTCGTCTGATAACCTCAGATGTTAAGTCCCTTAGTGCTTAGAGCCATTTTAACCTTTTTTTTTCTTTACAAAGCCCTTCCTAACGATTTTTGTTTTGTCTAGATTCGGAAACACGAAGTTCCTTGCTCCAAGGAAAATGGAGTTCTTTGGCAAACTTTGTGAGAAAGATTTCTTGCAAGAGTAGAGCTTGTGTCGGTGGAGGTGAATAATGCCTCCCCTGTAAGGGGAGGACAGATGCCCTGTATTAAAAATAAATAAATAAATAGAGAAAAGACAATGCTGTTGGTAGGGCCCGGTTCACGAAAGGCACGAATAAGGAGTCTCTATCCGACACCAGGCATCTTCATACGAGTACTGACTGCGAAAGCCAACGGTACCATACTGGCTCCTGGCCCAGTATACAGCTTTAATCCATCAGCGAGTTACAACCCGAAGTTGGGCATTTCCGCCTATATAGTCACCAACCGACAGGAATAATTTTAAAAGAACAATATTGTGCGACTTCGTCGTCTTCTCCCTGCTTTGCAAAAAACACTTCTCTCGGTGGCGGCTCCCCGCGTCAGAGGTTCGAGTCCTCCCTCGGGCATGAGTGTGTGTGTTGTCCTTAGCGTAAGTAAGTTTAAGCTAGATTAAGTAGCGGGTAAGCTTAGGAACCGATGACCTCAGCAGTTTGGTTCCATAAGACCTTACCACAAATTTCCAAAATTTCTCTCGGTGGCGCTAGGTGTTATCTGTGAAGATAAGACAAGCGCCCTGCAATTGCAAGAAGAATAAAAAGTGAACCGCTGGAATGTACGTCAAAACCATGGCTAAAATAGGTACCTCCCGCGGTGTAGCAAGAACGGAAGTGTAAGAATAGGAGAAAAGCATCAAAAGACTAATAACTGCTGAAGGATGATGTCTGCTCATCAAAATAATAGAGAAAACAATCGTAATTTTACTGGAGATGAATTTTGCTATAGTAACCTCACCTAATAAACAAGACTGTGCACCCTTTACTCCAAATGCAGAACTTAAATTAGTCAAAAGCAGATTTTAGAAAACACTATACTATATCCCTGCCAATGGCCTTGCCGAAGTGGTAACACCGGTTCCTGCCAAATCGCGGAAGTTCAGCGCTGTCGGGCTGGGCTAGCACTTGCATGGGTGACCATCCGGTCTGCCGAGTGCTGCTGGCAAGTGGGGTGCGCTCAGCCCTTGAGGAGCTACTTGATTGAGAAGTCGGAGCTCCGGTCTCGGAAACTGGCATATGGCCGGGAGAGCGGTGTGTTGACCATATGCTCCTCCATCTCTGCATCCAGTGACGCCTGCGGCTGAGGATGACACGGCGGCCGGTCGGTACCGTTGGGCCTTCATGGCCTGTTAGAGAGGAGAGTTTACTGTAGCCCTGCTTAGATGCTGTTGTCATGACATACGTTCTGCAAAGAGCAAATATGTGCTAGTAAAACGGTACTCGTCTGTTAGACAGCAATAATAGACAATTTGGAACTAATAGCATAGCAGAACATGGCTCAAAAGAATTAGAGGAACGTGACCTTGGGCCTCTGCCACACTCCACTGAGCAATAATTCAAGATCGGGTATGATACCAAATTATATCGTTATCTTTCACCAATTAAGTATATAACAAAAAATCATTACATCCTCCATCGCATACATAAAAAGAACTGAAAGGTCCGACATGTCTGCGGAGGTCACCCTGCGGTATCCGTTCCCATTGTTCAGTGAAATCCATGAGAGTTCTAGGAGAATCTGTGGCGGAACAGGGTGATCACGAGCACCTCTGTCAAACATGTCCCACATACACGCAGTGGAGTTTAGGTCGGGACTTACCGCCGGCCATTCCGTATTTCAGTGTCCAAGCGTCGCGAGAAATCCCTGCTGACGCCCGCCCCATGGTCCCCGGCGTTAGAAGGAATTCAGGGTCACTACCGCTTGCAGCAGCCACCACATGGTCCAACGTATCTGTTCGATATAATGCCTGGCTATAACACAACATGCACGATAACGTCCGTGTGGCTGTCAACATTAAAGCGTCTCCACAACATCATAGAATCTTGGAAGTCTGTCGTTTTCGTGGACAACATTTGGCAGACACCACTCACCACGGGTCTCCGCACACGAACACGGCCGTCACCTTCCATCTGAGGGTATCTGGAATCATCCGTGAATAACACGTATCGCCAGTGACGAAGTTGCCAGTTGACATGGGAATGGCAGAACTGGACACGAGCTGCAAGATGTTGCCGTGTCAAACGGGGTAGTCAGACAGGACATCTGGTTCGTAAGATTTTTGCTCGTAACTTGTTCCTTACAGTCTACCGAGCGAGGTGGCCCAGTGGTTAGCACACTGGACTCGCATTCGGGAGGACGACGGTTCAATCGCGCTTCCGGCCATCCTGATTTAGGTTTTCCGTGATTTCCTTAAATCGTTCCAGGCAAATGCCGGGATGATTCCTCTGAAAGCGCATGGCCGACTTCCTTCCCCGTCCTTCCCTAATCCGATAAGACCGATGACCTCGCTGTTTGGTCTCTTCCCCCGAACTAACCAACCCAACCCTTACAGTCTGATCGGACACAGTGGCTACAGTGGTAGTGCTCTGGCAGTGTCCGCATCGCTGAGATGGCCGGATATCGGTCTTCACGTGGTGTTGTAATGCGTCGGCGACCTTGTCCAGCTCGCCTTATGTAATGAACCGTCTCCCTGCAGTGTATCCACATCCTACGGATGACACATGGAGAGGTATTGGCATGTACAACACCACAACCGAAGGTCCATCCGTTTTCGGTCAAGAGACCGCCCTTGCAGCTTGCGCTACATTAAAATTTCGTATGTCATGTGCTTGGTTGAATACAACGTCCACAACTGACAACTGTCATCTCTGCACTTCAGTAGAAAAAACAGGGGCACCGATACCCATTTCCTACTGTGGGGATCTACTGACACTGTCATGCATAACACAGCCAATAGATGTAGACTGATTTTAATTGTTGTCTACACTGAAAGCGAAGATCTAAAACCACATGATAAGACCACAGTTGTCGTCTGTATGACAATAGATTTCACATAGCAGACGTTGATACACGTGTGCCCAATTCTTTTGAACAGTGTACATCCTCACAGTGATTTAAAAAAAGTGCGGATATTTCCCAGAGGGCCAAATCAGTTCGAAATGTGCGTCCGCAGCATGTGTGTACAAAACGGCAGGCCGAGAGCGCAGCTCGTTATCTCGGTGTATAGAGGTCGATTCAGCAACTCTCGCTCTTATCAGTAATCCCGTCGAACTTCTCTGCTATACCACTTCCCCTGTTCCAGCATCGTCATTGTGCTTAGTTCTCATAGCGCTGTTTTCTGCAATATATTAACCTTGCAGGTATTTGAAGCATCAAAGTATTGGATGACACTTACTCTATACTATGTCAGAGTAAGGTAGGCTAGGCAGTAATTAATTTTATTCAACATCGTATTTTTGGTCGCGGTACGGCGTGTTGAATAGTAGTCCACTGTGTTGTTCAAAACAGACTTAGAGACGATGACTACCTACGTTTTAGTTTTATGTACCGGAAAGAAATTCGATTACGGAAATCATGACTTAAAATGCACGTTTAAGATCCCAGAAATACATCCGCGTGTTCCTAAAGAAACAAAAGACACGGAGTTATATCTATGAAATGGCAGTGCAATTACTAATTAGAAAAGTAAGGAAAGATATTCTGCTACTGAACAGGTAACTACTGGACCGCACAGAACTAGCTCATTAGATGTGGTCCTTTGACCAAGAAATGGCTTTGATAAGTTGTTCCTATCTGATGTACAGGATGAGACGTTTACACAGCTGTTGTCTTAGTCATTTTGGATTAGACCCAGTCGCCATAGTTGTGAGTAGCAATAGACATACCCAAATAGCTGTAACCATTCAAGTGTTTACGTTCCTATGTGCCATTTTCTGACAACATCTGGGGCTATCAGCGGTCGCAGACTGTATTTTCGAGTCGCTAAATCCGTTACGTGTTTGATTTAATATGATGGAACTTGTGAACACTGGTAGATAAATATGAGTTGAACACGTCCGAAAGAACGACACGATTTTGATCCAGCCGCTACTGTGAATTAAGACACAAAGGAAATACAGACATAATGGCCAATGGGCACTACGTTAGTAATGTGTGAATAACTTGAGAATTTGGGTTTAACGGGAGGTATGCTAGGGTAGTACGTGCACCTGCCATGACCATTGTGTCCGGATGGCTTAGTGGTCAGAGCATCTGCCTAGTAAGCTGGGTTAGAACCCTAGCCCGGAACAAATTTTCAACTTTCCGTATTGATTTCAATCAATGACAACGTTTCTAATTCCTTTGTGGTTTAATTTATAGTGGCTGCTGGATCTAAATCATTTCTATTCTTTCGGACACCTTCGAAAGAACTGACATCACATACATATAATTAAGCCGAGGACGGCCAGTGGTCTTTTCAGTGCAGATGCACATCAGGTTCTAACTCTTACGGGAATCGGCAAAATGGTGCGAGTAATGGGCATAATGGGCAAGGGGCACTACATTCGTAGTGTAGGGATAAGTTGATAGTTTGGATTGGCGGGATGTGTGGTAGAAGAGTCCATGCAGTTGGTGATGATCATTGTGTCCGGATGGCTTAGTGATCAGAGTATCTTTGTATGTGACTGGTAGATAATGCTATACATGTCCAATAATCACTCATATGAACCATGCATGTTACGTTAACCTTGCGATCCAATAATGCGAGACAGAGATTACGCCATACGGCTGAGTATCTGAATTACATTTAACGTTCTCCCTGGAGTCGCACGGTGTACAACAACGGAGCTCCAGACAGTTTTCAGTGACCAGGCGTATTTTCTCCGGTTTTTCGGCAGATATATGCATTTTCGCTCTTGCACCGCGCAGCTCGATTCAGCCCAAAATAGTGCTGCTCTTTACGTCTTTCATACGAAGCCCATTGTCGACGGAAGTCACCGGTTCGTTTCCCCATTACAAACAATATGATTTTCAAGGCGGAATTTCACGTGTCCATTCTATAGAGCCATCCCAAATTGGTCTAGTGCGATATTCGGTGTATCAGTATGTATCAACAGCGGCAGTAATACACGGAGGATAAGCAGTACTGAAGCAGCAACAGCACAGCGCTGGTACACACTGACTCCTTACCGCCATGCAGCAGCGCTGATCAGTCGCTGCTGGAGTTCTGCTTATCATTCACGTTTTACTGTCTCTGCTAACACATATCGAAATGTCGTTCTCAATGGAGAGAAGTCTTCCGAAGTAAGAGTGATTTCAGGTGTGCCGCAGGGGAGTGTCGTAGGACCATTACTATTCACAATTTACATAAATGACCTTGTGGATAACATTGGAAGTTCACTGAGGCTTTTTGCGGATGATGCTGTAATATATCGTGAGGTTGTAACAACGGAAAATTGCACTGAAATGCAGGAGGATTTGCAACGAATTCACGCATGGTGAAGGGAATGGCAATTGAATCTCAATGTAGACAAGTGTAATGTGCTGCAAATACATAGAAAGAAAGATCCTTTATCATTTAGCTACAATACAGCAGGTCAGCAACTGGAAGTAGTTAATTCCATAAATTATCTGGGGGTAGGCATTAGGAGTGATTTAAAATGGAATGACCATATAAAATTAATCGTCGGTAAAGCAGATGCCAGACTGAGATTCATTGGAAGAATCCTAAGGAAATGCAATCCGAAAACAAAGGAAGTAGGTTATAGTACACTTGTTCGCCCACTGCTTCAATACTGCTCACCGGTGTGGGATCCGTACCATATAGGGTTGATAGAAGAGATGGAGAAGATCCAACGGAGAGCAGCGCGCTTCGTTACAGGATCATTTAGTAATCGCGAAAGCGTTACGGAGATGATAGATAAACTCCAGTGGAAGACTCTGCAGGAGAGACGCTCAGTAGCTCGGTACGGGCTTTTGTTGAAGTTTCGAGAACATACCTTCACCGAGGAGTCAAGCAGTATGTTGATCCCTCCTAAGTATATCTTGCGAAGAGACCATGAGGATAAAATCAGAGAGATTAGAGCCCACACAGAGGCATGCCGACAATCTTTCTTTCCACGAACAATACGAGACTGGAATAGAAGGGAGAACCGATAGAGGTACTCAAAGTACCCTCCGCCACACACCTTCAGGTGGCTGTCGGAGTATGGATGTAGATGTAGATGAAGAAAAAACGAATATCACACTAGACTAATTTGGGACCATTCTATCGAAAGGACATGTATGCTTCTGCTTTAAAAATCATTTCGTTTGTAATGAGATAACAAACCGATGCTTTCCGTCGACACGGGGCTTCGCATGAAACACGTGATGAGCAGTACTAGCCTCGGCTCACTCGATCTGCACAGTGCAAGAACGAAATTGCAAATATCCGCCGAAACATCAGCGGGAATGCTCCAGACGACTCTTAGGTGTGTGTCTGTGCCTGCGTGTGTGTGTGTGTGTGTGTGTGTGTGTGTGTGTGTGTGTGTGTGTGTGTGATAGAGAGAGAGAGAGAGAGAGAGGTCTGTGTACGTAGACGAAGCCGCGGACAAAAGCTAGTTTTAAATAAATCTGCCTGATGAAGTATGATTTTGCGAAACCCACAATGACAGATAAACAAAAGTTCTCTCCAGAAGAGAATTTCTCCAGGATATCTCTTTGAGAACTCAGTAAGTTTGCTATGCAAGATGTCAGCATCTCCCGGTCTTTCTGTGACAATGACGTCACTGTAGTACCACCTGGTAGAGACCCCACATAATTTAATAAATCCTGTAAACCATGGGAACATGAATAGGAAGTCAGTTCGTATTTTGTCTAACAGTTCATGGTTATATTCAAGCACGTTAACAAACCTCCATCGTCTTCTCCCAATGATGATAGGATACTCGTTACCAGGTATGTGTGGAGCTTCATGGATAGTTTCTTCACTTCGGCTTCCAGCATCGTCCACATCAAGGTTATCAATTTCACTGTGTGTTCCATTTTCAGAATTCTGCAAACAAATTATCAAACATTTACTCATCATCTCCATCAGAATCGGAAACTGCACCAAGACAACCTCCACAACGTACACTACGAAATAGTGGGGTGTTTGCACAAAATGAGCACCAATAATTATATTTAGTTACAATGGGTGGTGCAAATACACCTTCAACAACTTCCAAAGGATTAACAACTAGTGATACGTTGTCGACACAAAACATTTTATAAATTAGATCTCTGGGTCGTACAGAAAGCATTTCATTTACACACCCCTCACAAATATTTATTGTCCATCTTCAATTCTTCAAGTATGAATTATTGATCTTAATACAATAATACTGCGCACTTATTTTGAAAACACTGTTAAAGAAATTGAAACGCTCTATTTCATATGAACTTCACGCTCACTTAGAGTAAGAGGGGAAGTAAAAGGGGAGGCAGTTACAAACTGAACGATGCACAGTGACAAAAAGAAAAAGCTAATTTCATCCACTGATACAAGACGGGCGTAGAACTGTAAAGTGCTACAGCCACAGATTGAGCGTGAATCTTGTCAGCCGTTCAGTTTTTGCTGGGAACGAGAAACCTCTAAGCAGTGCGCACGTCCAGCGCCTGAGAAACGAGGAAAATTTACAGCCCAGATTGCCGTCCATTTGTGGCTTCCAGCTCCGGGCTTCCGTCATATTTCATTTTTGTTGCTTTCTTTTCCCGTGTCATTTGTTTTTCGTCCCTGTTATCGCCGACCACTTTCGTGTTCGTTGCCGGGGCAGAGCCGTTCACGCTTTCTCCAGAAAGGCCACAAGCGTCTGGCTAGCGTAAACAAGAACCTTTCTCCGAACGATCACCGCCTCTTGCTGCTCGAGAGCACATTTTTTTTTTTTTTTTTTTTTTTTGGCCCGTTGATTGCTCATAACGTAGAGAACATTATATCTCGACAAATCATTTCCGTTCCTCATTACTATACTTTCCTTCAGAAAGTGTTGCTGATTAATGGATCCAGCCGATTGCGCAAGCGGACGCTGAGTTCCTACGCTACTTGTTCGGACGACCAATACAGACTGCTTCTACGTCTGCACCTACATACACATGCTCCGCAGTGACTGTCGGATGACCGTACCCACTAATATTAGAGACTGGATGTCTTACTCCATTCACGTATAGAGTGATAATAACAGGATACGTTCTTCGAAAGGAAGGAATGAAGACTGGGCATAACGCCCCGTCGACATCAACGTCATTAGAGACGGAACACAAGCTCGGTTCGTCGCAAGGATGGAGAAGAAAACCGACCGTGCCCTTTCAAAGGAATCGTCCTGGAGCGATTTAGCGAAATCATGGAAAACCTAAATCTGTATGGCCGGACGCGGTTTGAAGCGTCATCCTCCCGAATGCGAGTCCAGTGTGCTAACCACTGCTCCACTTCATTCGGTAATATGTTCTTCGATTCTCACATTGAAAACCCTTATCTTAGTCTCATGATCTCTACAACCGATACAAGACGAAAAGCTGTCAAATTACCAAACAGTCTTTTCGGAACACCTCTTCTCTTAATTTAACCGATAAAGTTTTGCCGGAAGAACGTCGACTTTCTTCCAAATATCCCCAATTAAGTTTCGTGCGTGGTATACCAACCTGCTACGCTTCTAGCAGCGTATGGAATCCTTATCCAGCAGACACACACACACTGAAGCAGCATTCCAAGGTTAGATACACTAGTTCCTTGTATACTGTTTCCTTAAAAGATATACCAAACATCCTCAGGACCCCCCCAAGTCTTGCTTTCGCATCTCCTAATTCCGAGTAACTTCTCATGGTCGGGGTTTTTTGTTTTGTAGAAATTCTTAAAGGACACCATATTCGCATTTGACTGTAGAAATTATTTATTTCACAAATGCAATTTCGGCCTTTGGGCCATTTTCAAATGGAAGTGCAAAATGTTTTGCTTACACGTATCGGAAGATTTTAAAGTCGGGCACGTGCTGAAGCAAAATCTTCTGCAGTACCACTTGAAAAATGGCCCAAAGGCCGAAACTGCAATTGTTAAATAAATTATTTCTGCAGTCAACGGCGAATATGGTGTCCTTCAAACAATTTCCTATTTCTGATTTCAAGTGTTCGTCTCATTACGTATCGCTTCGCAGTATTTCCCACCACATATTTAGCTCGAAACGTTTATGTTTGACCATGTACTTGGGTACTATGGGGTTTTCTTTGTTGTGGGCATTACCTTACATTGAAAAAGAGAGCAGAAATTCAGTAAATTAAGTGATAAACCCAAATTATTCTCCGTGTTTTGATGGTTGTATGCCCTCTACCTTGCTCTTCACAGTGTGTTACTGAGCCTATACGTAGCGACAATACATTCACGTAGGCAACAGTACTGACAGCGAACAATGTAACCGTGTTGATGAAACTTTCTGATAGATCTTTTATTTCTTGCCTATCTTCTAGTATTGTTGACTGTAGTAACAGAGGTCACAGTTTCGTTTCCTAACAGTCCGTCCGGAGACTTCAATAATTTGAAATTATTTCCACATAACGTTGCGAGGTGAACTAAGGAGTTCCTTGGGGAAAGAGTAATTTGTTCACATTTTCCTTTTCCCTTTCGGAGATAGTCGAAAGTGGTGCAGTTTACTGCCACTAAGGAAAGAGAAGTAGTCTCCTCCATTATGCAGTTCATACAGCTTGTGAAATAGTTAATTGTGTTTTGTTGTTCCTGGTCGTAAGTCGTGATCTTTGTTTCCTCCAAGGCATGGTTGTCGGCAATGCCTGCGATATCATCCATTTTTAGAATGCTCAAATACGACGTTAGGAACCGCTACGCAAAATTCAACTGCTACGGCAATGTTGCACCGTCGCGCCGTACTGCTTGTTCACGAAGTTTGGCATGTGCACAACTTACTCTAGGACTTCTCACTTCTTCCGATTCTGACCAGTAGACTCCGTAGCTGAAGAAAAAAAAAAATAATGAAAATAGACACTGAAAGCCGATCGTCAAAATGACTTCAAGTCAAGTCTGAACCCAATTTTTAGCCAGACGACATAGTATTCAACCCCTGATAAGAGTCTCGAGATTATAATTTACGTAAAGCGCCAATGTGCACACCTGGCATTCATGAACCATCTACTTTGCAGCAATGATTAGGGCCTCCTAGACGCTTCTAGCGATAAACGCATTCCTCTACCATTAAACGAATACCTGATGCCACACATACTGCCTTCAAAAAGTCAGCAGAGAAAGGTGAAAAGGTCAAGACGTCTAGTTGTAACCTAGACTTGTTTCTAGGAAGAGTATCTGCATAATGACACGGGGTTAAACGTACAATTTGCACTTCAAGTGGCGATTAACGGCAGGACACCGAGAGGGAAGAAGGCTCTGCTCGTTGATCACTGTAATCAATGGTGTCAGAGATGACACGTTATTACCTGTCTGAACCAAGTACAGCGCCAGAGCCCGATTATCTCCTCAAGTTCTCACTAATAATGCCATCGTAGACATGCCAACCGAGGCAGTACACTGTTAAAGGATGCAACAACCATTACTTGCGTTCAATTCCAGTTTTACTCATACTAAAAACCATTTCAAGCGTTTTCTGAAACTGTTGCCATTAAATAATAACGAGCACCGTTAGGAAGGACTACAGTTTTATTCTCATGAAATGTGCTTCTTTGCTGGGATGTAAAAGCCCGCGTTTTTTACTCACGATAGCTTGAAAATCACGTGCAGAATCTGTGTTATTAGATTTCAGGACATTAACCATCGAACCAAACTGTCGATTGACAACGAAAATAAGAGCATGTATACTGTCTTCCCAGATATATCACATTGTTCTGGATAAAGATCGCTCGTGATAAACAAAAAGTGTACCTCAAGGATACCGTTGCACCTTGAAGGATACGTGGAGTTAAAAACAAGTACGTTCCAAAATTGGCTGAAATCTCAAACGGTAGCAATTACTTCTGAAGGTCTGATGAGTAGAATATCTTAGTATCAAAGTGGGACACTTGCGTATAGATCAAAGAAAGTTTTCATTGTCTTACTCGTTATTGAATGAGTCATCAAATTATTCGCCTAAAGCAAACTTGTACAATGGTCCTTGACTCTGTGATTGGTGGTTCGATTTATGAACGTAGAAGAAATTTTCATCACCAGTATTTCACCAGCAAGGAGAGAAGACGAGATGCAGTAAGTTCTTGCACTTGGGGTTTTATGCCAGTGTCACGTGGAGTTGAGCATGTCAAAACTGCTGAACTGTCTGTGTTGGTTCGTCCGTCGGACGAGGACGCTGAGATCGGCGGTTCTCATGGTAGTCAGCAAGAGTAAGCTGTGATCCAATATCGAGTTCCACTATTTCCCTTCTCCCATACAAAATGCCATTCACGACGCAAACACAGCGCTACTACACACCACTCGCAATCATCATGGCCGCTTAGACGTACCAGACATACTGTACTTAATTTACAACTTCCACAGTTCGCGGAAGAAGTTGGCATAGTGTGCAAACAATGGAGACCTTTCCAGTTAGGCTATCCTTAGGGGTCAGTCAGCCAAGAGGGCCATATGACTTTTTTCCTTCCTTACAACATCAACGATATATGTGTTCAACGTACAAATAATATTGAGAATTCTGTGTTTATGTACCATGTACAATCTTAAAAACAATTTGTCATATATACATAATTGTTAATAATATCATTGTTGTATAATTTCCTTGCGCATACGAACTACATAGTTTATATCGCCATAAACACACTACAGTGCAATGAAATCTATGTTTATAGTTGAAGAAACGTTTTTTTTTACCGCTTCGTCAACAGCTTGGTCATTCGAGGGTGAACAAAAGGTCAATTTAGCACACACAAAAGTCTCAGGAGGAATTATCAATATTCAGGATATGACAGGAAAGAGCATTCGAAGCAAAAAAGTCTATTAAGCACGGCCCTAAAATGCATGCCTTCAAGCTATAAACATTTCTTCATCTCCGATACTTGTAAAAAATCACGTCTATTGCAAATTCTTTGCTTTCCATTATTTAAGAGATGGTAATATGGACCAAAAGAAGAAGAAAATGTACAGCAACCGTAACTATGAGCACTTTTTTTGGTGGAGGAACTGTGTTTCAAAGTGGCGGAGGTGAACAAGTGCTCATAGCTCGTAAGATACGCGCTCTGGAACCTGTGTTTACTGGAATTTTTTTTCTTGTTTTGGTCTATAATACCATCTCCCAAATATGGATGCAAAACGCTTGCTGCAAAAGAGATTTGTTTCACATTGTTTAAGATGGAGAAATGTTCTTAGCTCTTAAAGTGTGCATCTTAGAATCCATGTTTACTGTGCTATTTTGCATCGAATGGTCGTTCCTCTCATATCCCTGAACATTGTCCATTCCTCCGGGGATACCCTGTATATGGAGTAGGAAAGCGGCCACCACATTTTCAAAGAAAGCTTCTTGGTATTTGTCTGAAGTGCTTTAGGTTTCCGACGGCCAGAAATTTAGATGGCCAAATGAAGATTTTAATTTCTTTTCCTTACGAATATGAATCCGGTGTCTTAATCAACTCGTGCCTCTCTGCCAATCGAACACCGCGAATCATGATATAAATTGCTAAGCAAGTTCGTGCGAAGGAACACGTAGTGATGTCACTACCTGTTGTGACGTATCATTTTATATTGTCTTCCGTATAGCACAAAGTGTCTCGTAATGCCGCACTGTGCTTGTTACCTCTTTCGGGCCTCTGATGAAAGCTCTCAGGCGCCAGTCATTACTGAGGCAGGTGACGCCGTTTCCGCGCCAGTCGGTTGCAGCTTAATCTGTGCTGGCGTTGTGGGTGGTCGTTTTCTGTTAATCCCGCCGTGTTGCAACTGCTGACTGGCGCCTGGTTGCGTCTCCTAGATAAGATACACTAACTACTCGCAGATGCTCAGAAGGGCCTAGAGGCATGCCAGTTACGCTGCACTAGCACAAACATGATTCTACCAAATTATTACATCTACATCTAATTATGTACCACGTAAACGGATGACGGAGGGTACATAGTGTGGATGTATGAAAACTGCCTCTAGTGAAATTTGCGCCTATTCATAATTCTGTGAAATCTGCGCCTGTTACTCCTGGGAACTACGATTCACTGAATCACAGCCTACTTACAAAGCCGAGAGTCGTCACCCATCGGAAACGCTTACATTCCGCAGTGAGATGCTATGTCGCTATGTCCCAGGAGTCATGCACATGACCAGCAGCGTAAACATTCTGCTGTCGGAAGAAGCGCGTCATCAGTTGTGGATATAAAGTTCGGTGATATGCCCTCTTACATAGGCGTATTGCTAGATGTTTTAGCGTTGAAATCGCTTTTATGATACCGTAAAGCGGGGTGACTGAACATTTTAAATTCATTTTTTGAAATTAAACAGAAACTTCTGAAGATATTGACATGAAGCTTTTGGACAAGTTGCAAGAGGTGTTGCTGAATATGATAAAGCATATTATACATTTTCATCACCCAAGCTTTGTTTATTTTTATTTTTTTTTTAATTTTTCACTGTTCAATTTCACCTCATTGGTCGCGGTCACTTTGAACATGGAAACATTTGACTATTCTGTGGGAGTAACGTCAATTACTGTTAAATGACACCGCTATCATATGAAACAGCATGATATTTTGTATATAAATATAGTTTTGAAAGTAACTTATTTAGAAAAATTTGAATATTTTTTATGAGTTTTCTTTAATCACCTGAAACTGTTCGTATGATTACGGCTTAATTTTGCTAATAATGGAAATGTGTGCTGAGCTGTTATGAAATAAGAAAACTATTTAAAAACAGATCTTTTTAGAACAGTCTGTATGACTTTAATAAATGAAAGGGAAAAAAAGTTATCGCGTATTAAGAATTACATCTGTGAGCACTCTACAGGAAAGGAAGTGGCCACGAAAGAGTGTCCACTCTACCAGATGTCATAGACAGCAAATTTAAACTCAAAATGAAGCTTTCCCCTCCTGTCTACCTTAGAATCAGAAATAATCCTACAAATTTCATTTTTCTCAAAATCTGACACATTGGGAACATTAGACCACACAAAAAAATTTCATCTCATTCCACCTTGGACTTCCATTTCCTCAGAAGTGTGATTTCATCATCAGTGATAACATGTCCAATACTATTTTACACTTCCCTTTGAAGGAAACTTCACTAAAACATGTTTTCCATGGAGCTGATGCGTCAAAGAATAGCGAAGGCGCTGTTCAAAGTCACCCCTTGAAAGGCAAGACTTCACATTTTATTTTTTTACGTCACCAAAGCAAAAATTTAACATTTTGTGCTTTCTGTAGATCTTCAGTCAAGTGTTGACTTTGCCCGTAAAAACTCGTTTCAAATTCTAAACTCAAAAATGCTTCTAATAATGGGCAAATGTTTTTGCGGTTGTGAAGGAACTTGCATTTCCAGAAAATTACATTATTTTCTGGCGTTGGTATACAATATTATTTCATATTGACTGTCATATAATCTGAAAGTATCGATTATTGGAGATATATAACGACTCTGGCCTTACACACTAGAGTACAGCATTTACTTTAAAAAGACGCTAAATTGCTGCTCAGAGTCACCTCGCCGTTCAAAGTCACCCCGCTTTACGGTATACGCTCTGTCCTAATGAGAAAAATCATGCTATGCATTACCACCTAAAAAAGTTGATTGTTTTAATAGGTAAATTATTTTATGGCGCGAACTGTGTCCTGCTTAAGTATTACTTACAGTTTTATAACGGCCATATATCTTCCGCTTGGCAGAAATGACGATGGTATGCACTCACAATTATAAAGATCGGCTCTACGTTTTTGAGCCAAATGTAGAAGACGTACGCATGCAGCGCTAGGAGTGGAGGAGACGCTGTGTACAGCTAACGTCACGTATATACTTGCATTATTCTGATCTTTGGGTATCATATGCTGAAGAAAAAGTGGGTACCACGTTTTACTTTACATGCATTTTAATGGACGATTGTAAAAATGTTGACATTAAGTTTTTCTAGAGTTAATTTTTCGCTCTACGGCAGAGTGTGCTCTGATATGAAACTTCCTGGCAGCCGGACAGGGACTCGAACCCGGGACCTTTGACGTTCACGGGCAAGTGATCTACACGAGCTCGACTCACGACCCGTCTTCACAGCTTTCCTTCCGCCAGTACTTCATCCCCAATCTTCCGAACCTCCTGCATTTTTCTGGGTCCAAATTTCATTGGGCGCAATTTACAGCACATCGGGCTGACATAGCTGAAAAAAAAAATCACAGAAAGAGCAGTGAACAGCAAACGCACTTAATGCGCTTACTGTCCTCGTAGTTAACGACGCCAGGTGACTACAGAGTGGTGAGGGGGGGGGGGGCTAAATTTCTTCCGCGCCAGCGCCGTAAATCCTCGCCGTTATTCCCGTTTACTTTGCCGACAAAGCGAAAGGCCGCCCACTCGAGCGAATCCGCCGAAGCAGGTAGTCGAGGGGGCCGTGTAAACAGCCGGGCAGGTATACTGCCCTCTCGACAGCAGAGAAGAGCAGCTAATTGCCCGCGGAGACGTCTTGTCGCGGCGACCGGCGGAGCGCACTTCCTACCTGCCGCCTCCACCTGCGCCGCCGTCTTCAGGTCATTTGCATGGCTGCCTTCCGCCGGATCTGCGACTGGCCCCGTTCCCTCGCCCTCCTTCCGCTCGCGTCGCTCTCTGAAGGCACAAACAGCGCGTCCTCCGAGAACTGGTCTTCCCCGCGGCTAACCAGTCTCTCCTGAATTCAATGACTGGATTTGTCCGGTTCTGGCTTTCGCCACAATCATACGCTTCATGGATGAGATGAACAGTTTCCTCGGCCTTCCTATACAGCCCACTAGTAATCGCCGTTTGCAGTTTACACACAAGTTAGACGAATTGCAATTGGATATGGAATGCCGGCTGATGTGGGCGGGTGGTTCTAGGCGCTTCAGTCTGAAACCGCCCGACCGCTACGCTCGCAGGTTCGAATCCTGCCTCGGGCATGGATGTGTGTCATGTCCTTAAGTTAGTTAGGTTTAAGTAGTTTCAAGTTCTAGGGGACTGATGACCTCAGCTGTTAAGTCCCATAGTGCTCACAACCATTTGAACCATTTTTTTAGACTTGGAATGTATCTGGAACTACGTTTTTAGCACATTTACCCTCTATTCTTAACAGGTCGCAGTGAAATCCTCACAGAGGGAACACGATGATCGCGGTTTTTTTCTTTTTCGTGAACTTCCCAATCATTTTATAAGCAGAATTTTATTTGTAACAGCTTTCTGGAAATCACAAGTCTGAAGTTTTCTTTTTCCGCTACTATTTTCGGGCCGCGCGGGATTAGCGAGCGGTCTGGGGCGCTGCAGTCATGGACTGTGTGGCTGGTCCCGGCGGGGGTTCGAGTCCTCCCTCGGGTATGGGTGTGTATGTGTGTGTTTGTCCTTAGGATAATTTAAGTTGAGTAGTGCGTAAGCTTAGGGACTTATGACCTTAGCGGTTAAGTGCCATAAGATTTTACACACATTTGAACATTTTTTTAAACTACTTTCGGCATCACAACCTCATTCTGAGGCGCTCATTCTTGTTCAAATTAGCCAAGATGCCATGCTGAAACCTGGTATCATCCCTGCCTACAGTACTTGGATACTTCAGTCGAACTTTATGCAGAAATGATGCCAGGTTGTAGCATCACAGCCTGGCTAATAGATGAAGAACGTGCTATTTAGAGTGGTTCTGTGACCCTGAAGCTAGTAGCAGAGGGAGAAAGGAGAAAAAATTATGGCTGTGGAATTTTTGTTTCCTGAAAAGAACATCAACTGCGAGCGATTGGGATATTACAATTGCAGTTTCGTGATTAGGCAAGTACAGTCAGGCAAAAAGACGCCCCATTTTTTGTGAAGTACTTACAAACAAAGATACAAAGAAAATACGTTTGTTCGTGAACAACATATATTACGCCATTTTCCATTAGCTGTTTTAAAAATTATGTCCAGTATATGGCGTACTCCATTGTTTACTCACTGACGAGGCCTTCCCTTGGGATTTGTGTATAATTCTTCGTGCCATTTCCAATGGAATGGCAGCCACTTCCTGAATGATTGCCTCCGTAAGTGCTTACAGGTTTGTGCCCCCAGCGAAAAAAATTACTAGGTGGTAAATCGGTTGACTTGGCACGGCGGTGTCTTCTCGTGAAGAGAGAAGGCGTCTAGGAGACAACGCGAATGTTTGGAAGTGTGGGCTGTGGCTCCGTCTTGTTGAAACCAGACTTCTCCCTCTTCACGGTCGCCAACAAGCTGGTTTAATAAAGGTCGGAGAAAGGTCTCTATCAAGTGACAGTAGTGAGTTGAATTAACCGTGCCGGCGGCTGTAGCCGAGCGGCTCTAGGCGCTTCAGTCCGGAACCGCGCTGCTGCTACGGTCGCAGGTTCGAATCTTGCCTCGGGCATGGATGTGTGTGATGTCCTCAGGTTAGTTAGGTTTAACTAGTTCAAAGTCTAGGGGCTGATGACCACAGAGGTTGCCCCATAGTACTTAGAGCCATTTGAACCATTTTTTGAATTAACCGTGACCATTACGCCTTCCTCTTCGAAAAATACAGATGCCGTCAGCAAATTCGTCAACGTCGCAATGAATTGTCGTATGATGCCTTTGAAGTGGTCGCTGCTGAAGTTCCTGATGGTTTTTTCTGCTCAATAGCGGAAACTTTGTTTATTTACAGTACCTGATAAGTGAAATTGGGCCTCGTCAAGATTTCCATCACTTAATTCTTGCTAACCATCTTTTGTATGGGTGTTTGTAAAGATCTCTATGCAGCATACTTCGTACATTCCTGTCAGACAATCTCCGGGCAGCTGTATGTTTAAGTTCTGAACGCTTTGGAGAGGAAGGAAGGAAGGAGGTTAGTGTTTAACGTCCCGTCGACAACGAGGTCACTATAGACGGAGCGCAAGCTCGGGTTAGGGAAGGATGGGGAAGGAAATCGGCCGTGCCCTTTCAAAGCAACCATCCCGGCATTTGCCTGAAGCGATTTAGGGAAATCACTGAAAACCTAAATCAGGATGGCTGGAGACGGGA
This sequence comes from Schistocerca americana, assembly GCF_021461395.2. NCBI lineage: Eukaryota > Metazoa > Arthropoda > Insecta > Orthoptera > Acrididae > Schistocerca > Schistocerca americana. Next base: position 699,625,964 of record NC_060122.1, read on the forward strand.
TTGAACCGTCGTCCTTCCGAATGCGAGTCCAGTGTGGCTTTGGAGACTGCTGGACGGACGCACTCACACGCGCCACGTTTTCTGGCGGTGTTACAGTCCGAAGCGGCCAGCATATTTTCTTTTCAGTGCAGAATGTGTTGTTCTAATGTTCCATACCCAAACTCGAACACTTTCTCTATCAGGAACAGAATCATGTCGGCCAAGTTCGGACCGAATGCGAAGTGCTCGCTGAGTGGTAATCACAGAAACATCATTATGAATATACTCCTCCACAACAAAAGCGCGATGCACATATAGCCAAGCCATTTCGGTTACTGAAAACAGCAGGTATACCGCTATCGATCGATACCCCTTCCATATGTGTATCCCCACCACAACTCACACAGCTGACTCTACAAATACGGAAGGTCTTTTTACCGGATCCTATACTTCGAACTTTTTAATGTGCTCTCCCGACCGTTTGAAGAACCACTATTTGTGTGGAAAGAAGCATTACCTAGATGAAGGAGCCTGTCCTTCCAGCGAAGGCGTAGCTATATGCTGGTATACGAGAACTTCACGCCATTTGCTGACACTTCTAACCATTTGCAAGACCCTATCCTTACCGGAGAAGAAATCGTTATATTTGGGTGCGCATAAACTACCACAGTATACTACTCATTTCAAGTCATTTGCGGAGATGTTTAACAGTTTGCGAAGCAACATTATCTAGCTGAAAACTTTCCAGCGAAGAAGTCGTTACGTGCGGGTCAATGTGAACTTAAAGAATTTACCATGGTTTTCCAGCCGTTTTCGGACCTTTCTGTTCATGTGAAACGAATTATTTTCTAGGTCAGATATCGCATCGTAGCCTTCCAGCCATTTTAGGACACTTGGAAAGAAGCTACCTAGCTGAAAAATTCCATCCTGTTTGGAGACGATATCGTCCTATGCTGATGAAAGCAATTTTCAAGAACGGATCACTGTCTTCCATCCACTTGCGGACACTTGGAACTACACTCCTGGAAACTGAAATAAGAACACCGTGAATTCATTGTCCCAGGAAGGGGAAACTTTATTGACACATTCCTGGGGTCAGATACGTCACATGATCACACTGACAGAACCACAGGCACATAGACACAGGCAACAGAGCATGCACAATGTCGGCACTAGTACAGTGTATATCCACCTTTCGCAGCAATGCAGGCTGCTATTCTCCCATGGAGACGATCGTAGAGATGCTGGATGTACTCCTGTGGAACGGCTTGCCATGCCATTTCCACCTGGCGCCTCAGTTGGACCAGCGTTCGTGCTGCACGTGCAGACCGCGTGAGACGACGCTTCATCCAGTCCCAAACATGCTCAATGGGGGACAGATCCGGAGATCTTGCTGGCCAGGGTAGTTGACGTACACCTTCTAGAGCACGTTGAGTGGCACGGGATACATGCGGACGTGCATTGTCCTGTTGGAACAGCAAGTTCCCTTGCCGGTCTAGGAATGGTAGAACGATGGGTTCGATGACGGTTTGGATGTACCGTGCACTATTCAGTGTCCCCTCGACGATCACCAGTGGTGTACGGCCAGTGTAGGAGATCGCTCCCCACACCATGATGCCGGGTGTTGGCCCTGTGTGCCTCGGTCGTATGCAGTCCTGATTGTGGCGCTCACCTGCACGGCGCCAAACACGCATACGACCATCATTGGCACCAAGGCAGAAGCGACTCTCATCGCTGAAGACGACACGTCTCCATTCGTCCCTCCATTCACGCCTGTCGCAACACCACTGGAGGCGGGCTGCACGATGTTGGGGCGTGAGCGGAAGACGGCCTAACGGTGTGCGGGACCGTAGCCCAGCTTCATGGAGACGGTTGCGAATGGTCCTCGCCGATACCCCAGGAGCAACAGTGTCCCTAATTTGCTGGAAAGTGGCGTTGCGGTCCCCTACGGCACTGCGTAGGATCCTACGGTCTTGGCGTGCATCCGTGCGTCGCTGCGGTCCGGTCCCAGGTCGACGGGCACGTGCACCTTCCGCCGACCACTGGCGACAACATCGATGTACTGTGGAGACCTCACGCCCCACGTGTTGAGCAATTCGGCGGTACGTCCACCCGGCCTCCCGCATACCCACTATACGCCCTCGCTCAAAGTCCGTCAACTGCACATACGGTTCACGTCCACGCTGTCGCGGCATGCTACCAGTGTTAAAGACTGCGATGGAGCTCCGTATGCCACGGCAAACTGGCTGACACTGACGGCGGCGGTGCACAAATGCTGCGCAGCTAGAGCCATTCGACGGCCAACACCGCGGTTCCTGGTGTGTCCGCTGTGCCGTGCGTGTGATCATTGCTTGTACAGCCCTCTCGCAGTGTCCGGAGCAAGTATGGTGGGTCTGACACACCGGTGTCAATGTGTTCTTTTTTCCATTTCCAGGAGTGTATATGGCGTGTAGTATTATCTACCAGCAAGATTTCATCGTTGTGTTCCATTCATTTTAAGACAGTTCATATGGAAAAGCGATCTTGATGAAATATTTCGTGCTTCTCACCGATCATCATGCAGATTTGCTAACTAATCGGTAAAGAAACCATTCGAAACGGATTAAGGGTTCTAGAGAAAGGTACCAAAATATAGACTTGGCGCTGTGTTAAGAAACTGAACTCGACCACTACGAAGCAGATCTTTAATGTCTGTCTTACGATAGCTGTTGAAAGTTTGAATGAGATCGCTGTGGTGTACGCCGATCCGGCGAGCAACTTCCATTGCTGATAATTCCTCCTGTCGTAAAGCGACAACGTGAAATCCGTCTAAGCTTCGGATGATCCTTTTGGAAAACTGAATAACTTATCCAAATCAACATTGTCTCGTTCATGACTGGAAGTTTCCGATCAGCAGATCAGCAAGACGTATGTAAGTCACGAGGGTGTTGCAAAACCTTTTTGGAGCAGTTTATTTAAAACCTTCCATTTTCATGTTCTGCAACTTCTCTTTGTTCATTGTTTTGGATCAGTCTACTTATGCAGAAAATTCTTTCTCGACTGTATGTAAATATTTGACATCAACAGAGCACTTTTCGTTGAAGAAAGCCTACTATGTTCACCCAAATCCACTTCTTATAAAAGTGCGCAAGTTTCTGCAGACAGTACCTATTTGAATAAATTCCATTTATGTAACGAAGTACTTTGAAATCTTTCGACCGAGTTAGGGAGATCTTCTTCAGGACGAGGATCCGACTGTGTTCTGAAGTCGTCTCCTTTATACAATATTCATATTTTGGTTGTCATATGGTCTGCCAGAGCCAAGCTGCCTGTGGAAGATGAAAATGTGAGGGAGTCTTTTGCGAATACTACTCTAGTAGCGCATTAGCAGCTTTTAACCAGGAACAATACCTGTCAGTAGAAAGTCATCGATACGCGCTACAGTTTTCCTACCCGCACTAGTATATTTTGATGCTCTCGGCTCTTGAGAAGCGCATCGTGCGTTTTACTTCATGACACGCAACTTGCGCCGCGGCAGCTGACGCCCCCCTGGCCATGTGCCAAGGTGGAGGGATAGGGTTTCCTCCCCTCGTAAGCGGCAGGTGGCGGTCGCCGTATGCCGTGGTGTGGATCATCGAGGGGATACCACCTCTCGGATCGCGTTTACAGAGCGCCGGCCACCTTTCCTATCACCCTTTCAAACACGACGTTTTACTTCTCAACAACTGGAGCTTCCTGAAAATTAAGAGGGCTGGTAAGGAAGACAATGTTCTCCGCAGAATCGACGAGGAAAGGAATGCTTCCAGTTAAGCTGGGAAAGGGCGATAACACGTAACTTTCATGATAGTAGAGGGAGCCACTGAGGACAAAACTCGTTGGGAAAGACAATGATTCTAATATATACAGGGTGGTCCATCTGAAGTTTCGGATGAGATTATCTCGAAAACTATACGTCGGGTAAAAACAGTGGGTAAGACAAATTCTTAAGCTCAAAGTATCAAATGATACTACACCCAAGGGGGCAGGGGACAACTTTTAAAAATGGAAACCCTCATTTTTTATTGCAGCTTCGGATTCTCCATAATAAAGTAATCAAGTTTTGCCTGAAACATTTTTTTAAACCATTGATAGATGGCACCCCAACATGTGAGCTGCAAGGGGACTCACACTAATGAAGCACCCCATGGGAACATCATTCTACCACGTCCATGTCGTTGTTCCTGGGTAACGCTAAAAGTAGGATACAGTACATTTTGTACAAAAACAGCTTAACTGGTGCACATTTTTTTATCGATTTGATGCGTCTTTCTCGCATAATTCTAAATAAATCAGAGTTCTTCCGCAATTTTACTTTTTCTCGATTGTAGCGCCATCAGTCAATGGTTTAAAAAAATGTTTCAGACAATACTTGATTACTCTTTTATGGAGAATCCGAATCTGCAATAAAAAATGGGTGTTTCCAATTAAGATTTGAAAGTTACCCCACCCAAGGAGGCGGGAGGTCACGTGTAGTATCATTTGATGTCCCTCTTTGAGCTTACGAACTTGTCTTAACCACCATTTTTACCCGATATATAGCTTTCGATATAATCTCATCCGAAACTTCAGATGATGGCACAAATTTTTGAGGGCACTGAGCGTTTGTGTTATCCTGAAGCAAAGGGATAGGAAATCGTAAAGAGTGATGACAAAAAATGTCTCCCATTGTGTAATCAAAAAACTGTAGGCTATCTGTATTAACAGTATCTAATGTCTTATATACTGAAATGACTGATATTCGTAAATGATGATTTTTGACGTGTTCTTTGTATGTAGTCAAAGAAAATGTGATTTACATCTTCTTCATCTTGTTCACATAGATGAGATGGTACGATGTTGATGCTATGGTAATTCTTCATGTCACGTGCTTGGCTCTTCATACTTTGTTCCGCTGTTGTTCTGAAGAGAAGCTGTATTTTGGCATGAAGTTTCTCCCCTCACTGAAGTATAGTAAGAAAACAAAGAACGAGTTGGCCAGAACTGATAGCTGATGTAACGAACGGCAGGTTTATTTAAATTTCACAAATGAAAACTGTAGTCACAACCAAGCGAAATGACGTATCATATCACACTATAAGGTTAGTTGTAAATTTTTGGAGCTCCTCACATCATTTGCATATTTGGAGGTAATGCAAACAAGCGACATGAAATGGGACGAATGAGTAAAATGATTAGTAGGGAAGGCAAATAAAACACATAGATTTGGTTGGTAATTCGGGGAGGTGCTGTGCATCCGTAAATTGCATACGAGACGCTAACGCGTCCACTTCTGCACTACTGCTCCAGCGTTTGGAGCTCCTGTGGTAGCTGTGGCAGCAGACACGCAATGAAAGTATGACAGAGATGCTCAGGAAACTTCAGTGGGAATCAATGGAATCAAGTCGTCGTTGTTCTACCGGAAGGCTGTTTGGTAAATTTAGACCAGTAGTCGAGAAAGACTGCAACAAATCTGCTGTCTCCATCGTACATCTCGTCTATTAGTCATGGGAATAAGAAAGCTAAGGACTTGCGCAGGGGCATATAGTCACTTTTGCCTAGCTCTGTAAGTGATTGGAATAGTAAATGGTATGAAGTACCCTCCGCCATGCATCGTAAAGTGACAGAGGCGAGAGTGTCACGGACAGGATTTGAGGTGGACATATTTTTAAAAAGCCATTTCTCGTTGCGGTGGGGTCTTCTCACGAAATTTCAGTCACCAACTTCCTCCTCCGAATGTGAAAATGTTTTGTTGTCGCCGACCTACTTAGGGTGAAGCGATAATCATAATAAAATAAGGGAAATCAGAGCATGCGCTGGAAGATATAGGCGTTCGTTTCTTCGCGCGCTGTTCAAGAGTGGAATAATAGTGAATTATTGTGAAGTTGGTTCGATGAACCATCTGCCAGAGTGTTCATGTAGATGTAGCTGTATCGATACCGTATTCTGTTATGTTGGGAGAAAGGAATAGCGTTTGCTTTTGAGTAGTATGCTAATCCAAGGACGGGGAATGGTATGATAGCTTGTTGTAGCACGTCAAAAATGCGTACACATTCGGGGCTGAATCCCGAGACACAAGGACGTGTCACTGTTTGATCCTGTACAATCTCTGTATCCGTAACACTGTGCATTTAACACCACATCGTATATCACGCATAACGGCGTTAATAATGAACTTATTAAGATTATAGCTAGTTAGGTGGCATAGTGTTAATCATTTTTCCACGTTCCATCCACAAAGTTAACGGGAAAAGAAGTCAATAATTATAGTACAACAAGTGCTTACTGACCACTGTACCGGACAGTGACTGATGCGCAGTGTTTATATGCAGGCACACCAAGATGGGTTAATATCCTCGCGAAAGAGAGTACGACAGGGATCAAACCACTAAAGTATAATAGCCTTCATGGCGTCAATTTCTTAATTCTTTGTTGATTGATTAAAGTAGCATAACATCGTACGACGTCGTTGGCTGGGAGGAGGTCCGACACCACAAATTCCTGAAATTGGCTTAATTCGTTACTCATCAGGCACCTGTCCTTTGCGAACCATGAGCGTTGTGCTTCATGCGTAACAAGCTTTGTGTAAGCGACCATGGTGACTGCGTGTATACTGTGAAGTTGTGCCTGTGCCGTTCATGATGAAGAGAGAAAGAAGGGACAGCATGAAATCCGTTTCCGGCAGGAATCCTACTCGTTTTGAATATCAATAACGGCGCTGACGAGCTTACCGTCTCCATTCCACGAACTGATAATCATCAACGCACCCTCGGCTCACGATACACTACAGAGCGGTTTAGGATTTGTGCTAGGACATTAGTGAACAGTGCGTTGACCAGGAGACATACGTCACCACCCGCCCTCTGCCTTACAGACATTTGCAGATGATAAAGGTAGATTCAAGATTAGAACCAGCTGCTTCTTGGTCTGCCACCATCGAACTATCACACATTTTGTTTTTATTCCTTATTTTGGCTTTCAGCAACTGACTGTTAAGCATCTACAATATTGTACTTATCTCTTCTTTGTAATAATAGAATTATGAATACTGCTGTTGTTTTCAACTGTGATTAATTGTTGACAGCAAACTGCTGAAGTGTGTAAATGTACTCTGAGACTGTCAGAACGCCCAACAGTTTAAAGAGCTGTCTACATTTACATCTACATTTACGTGACTATCCTATAAGTCATACTCAAGTGCCTGTAAGAGTGTTCATCTAACTGCTGTCAGACTATTTCCCTACCGTTCCACTCTCAAATAGCACGCAGTAAAAACGAACATTTAAATCTTTCTGCACAAATTCTAATTTCTCTTATTTTATTAAGATGATCATTTCTCCCCCTGCAGACCGGCATCAACAAAATATTTTCGCATTCAGAGGAGAGAGCTGGTGTTTGAAATCTCGTGAAAAGATATCGCCACAGAGAAAATCGCCTTTGTTTTCATGGTTGCCGCACCAACTCGCTTTCCGTATCTGTGAGACTCTCTTCGCTATTTCGCTACAATAGAAATCGAGCTTCTTCGAACTTTTTCGATGTCTCCCGTTAATGCTAACTAATACAGGTTCCAAACCGCGCAGCAACACTCAAGAAGCGGCCGAGCAAGGGTAATGTAGGCTGTCTCTACAGTAGACCAGTTACATCTTCTAAGATGCCTTGTCCACAAGATTTTCTAAGTGATCGTTCCAATTTAACTTGTTCGTAATTGTAATACCTAGAGATTTAGCTGAACTTACAACCTTTAGGTTTGTGTGATCTATCGTATAACCGAAAATATACACACGTGGATGACTTCACACTTTTCATTATTTAGAGTCAATTGATATTTTTCGCACCGTACAGATATCTTACGCGAATTATTTTGCAATTGGTTTTCATTTTTTGATGACTTTACTAGACTCCAAATGATTGAAGAGGAGTTGCTCAGATTATCTCCTAAGTCTTTTGTGTCGATTAGGAAAGCAGGAGGCCCGTAACTGTGCCTTGGGCACCGCCAGATATTACGGCTGTTTTACTAGGTGACTTATCGTTGATTACTAAGAACTGTGACCTTTCTGACAAGAATCTACAGGAGGTGCTAGAACGGGAACCGGCGCGGAGGAGTGTGCTCTTTAGAGAGATTAAAATTCGGGCAGGGGACTCGGAACAGAAAGGACAGTAGTAAGATTGGAACTGGGACGCGGAGAAGAGCTGACTATTATGATTGGGACGGGGTACATGGAAGAGGGCGGGCGTGCAACATCATACGGTGGCGTAAGACATCTGCGGGCAGCACACACAAGCAGCAATGACGGGGGACCAGCACAGCTCACAATATAGGTGCATTTACACCTGTGTGCCTTGGGGCTCGTTGCTGTGCAAGCAAAGGCATGTGTGTAGCTGCATGCCTCTTTCTCAAAATTTGCGTACGAGTATACTTGTATTCACACTGGTCGCCTCTACTTTAGTATGGGCCAAGCTACAGCCGCACGGCAACGAACCGGAAGGTGCACATGTGTAAACGCATCGTAAGAATAACTGCTGCAGCAGCAAGCCAAGGGCAGATAGCCATAGGCACAACGATTGATTCGTCCGAACATAAGTAGCAGCCTTCAGAATGGTGGTTGTGCCCCAATAGGAGAGTTATTTTGATTTGCTGTGCATTACTTGCCGTACAATGACAGCTAACCTAACGCACAACTTTGCGCGGCTCTAAGTATGACAGGATAGTTTCATACCTTGAGTAGTATCCCTACTGGTCTCCGACCCTTGCCGACCAATAATGATGACTGTGAATGTAAAATGTCTTGCAGTAATTAAGATGAGATTGTGAATCGTAAATGCTCAGTTCTTGCAAATTCTAAAGTTGTTTATGAAATAAATTCTGGATGTTGAAATTTAAGTCTTTCCTTTCATACCTAGTAAATCCGTTATAGTAAAGACTTAGAGAGATATCAAAGAGGCCCTACTCGGCTTAAAGTGCTTAGGGCCCCATACACCAGATCGTGTTGTCCAAAATTTGTTGCGCAACTTCACTAATTAGCATTGCACCCTGAGGAGAGAACTGCTACTGGAATCGGATCGATCTCTTACAATAGAATCACAACTACGGTCGAATTTTACACACACAGGAGGTCTCGCAAAATTTGTAAATAATAATAGACAGAAAAAGACACATGGAATGCTGTTTCTAAAGACTATTTGAACAGAAAATTGTGATGTGATGATCTGAACGTCAAGTATTAGACAAATCGTCTCCGATCATATCACTGTAAACAGTAAGATATGTCTCGAAGTAAAAAATTGAGAAAAAGAAGCGTACAAATCTATGAAAAGTGCATGTGAAAACTGTTGCCGAATAGTCATTCTATGGCGACTTAACAATGTAGGAGCCTGACATCAGAACAAACGAAAGGATGGGATAGGCAAAGCTCCTCAACCAGTTAGTACAAGATGAAATGCAGGGCACTGATGATGCAAAAAATATTAAATTGGGAAGTACAACATCCATGGGGCGTACTACATTACCGAATTTGTCGAGTACGAAGATATTAATCTACAAGTAATATCTTCTGGCTGAGGCTGTGCTAACATTTTTTCATAACATGAAATGCAAATGACGTGTTGAAAGTCAGTTAATCTTCGCGCGACTAAGAGCCTCCGTTAAGTATTTACTCGGGAAAAACATTCAATAGCCAAGAAAGTTTTTCCGAAGTAAAACGAAGATCGCTCCTTTTTAAGTCCTGAACATGAAAAAAAATCAGCCTTAAGTATTTCTCAGTTTCAGAGATAATAAATTTTTTTTATAATATACGCAATAAACAGTTCAAACTCATACACAGGTCACCGGTTGTCAGCTAACGAAATGTTATTGCCAGACTTATCGCCGCAGTTTCCCGAGCAAAAAATCCTAAACCTCGTTGTGACCTCCTTCTGAAATTTGAAAAGAAAAGGTGGTCATCACTTTGTATTTCTTACACCTCTGATACTTAGATATCTTTTTACCCATAGCCTTCGTCGCTGAGTGGCCATGCGGGTGTCCCAGGTTCGATTCCCGGTATTGCCACGGACTTTTCCTCGGTGCGATGACTAGAACGGGGAACACTCTGCCTCATTATGCAAACTGAGGAGCTACTTGAGCGAATAGTAGCGTCTCGACGGCCTGGAAAGTCTGCAAAACAGCCGTGAGGGCTGGTCGCTGACCACATGCTTCTCCGTACCACATCTGCATGGCGCCGCCAAACAGAGAATAACACGGCGACCGGTAGACATCACTCGCACCTTCCGGCCTGGACGAGAAGCTCTTTAAACCCGTAATCGCCTTTTGTTTTCTTTTTGAATTCAATAAGTGCAAAACAAATTGCCGCGCAAAGAAATGGATGCATAGCAGACTGCTTGAACAACGAAGCAACGTGTAGACAGGAAAACACGCAAGCGTACGTGTGTTCTTTCTACTAATTATCGTGCATCCGCTGACCTTAAGACTTCCTTAAGCCCGCCACCATTATGCGAGATTGCAGCTGGTTGGTTTTCTCCAATTTTTAGCACAAATAGGCCTGCTGCCAAGTTAAGGGTGGGAAACACTGATTGGTCGAAAACCATACCGCTATTTAAGTTCTGGATAAACGGTGTTTCTCGGTATTTGTTTAGTATCAGTTGTAACAGATTTTTTTTACTACTAAACTTTTAAGAACCCTGAAATATCAATTAGCCATAGCAGCAGTGCTTAAATGTTTGGTTTATAAATATTCTTTTTAAAAACGAGTAATTGTTATCCGTAAAATTTCCGTTGCTTTGAAAGATTGCGTTATGTCAGAGAATGGGAAAAGCGATCAGTGCTATTGTAATAACAAAACCGACAGAAACGAGCTCAAATACACGGCATAAGAATTGGTACAGCATTGCTGAGGCAATAATGAACCTGTTACCGTGTGGTGTGTACATGCAGTGTATATGGTAGTTTCTCGCTGTTGTCGTTGAACAAAAAAAACTGTTCAAATGGCTCTGAGCACTATGGAACTTAACTTCTGAGGTCATCAGTCCCCTAGAACTTAGAACTACTTAAACCTAACTAACCTAAGGACAACAAAAAAAATGGTTCAAATGGCTCTGAGCACTATGGGACTCAACTGCTGAGGTCATTAGTCCCCTAGAACTTAGAACTAGTTAAACCTAACTAACCTAAGGACATCACAAACATCCATGCCCGAGGCAGGATTCGAACCTGCGACCGTAGCGGTCTTGCGGTTCCAGACTGCAGCGCCTTTAACCGCACTGCCACTTCGGCTGGCTAACCTAAGGACACCACACACATCCATGCCCGAGGCGGGATTCGAACCTGCGACCGTAGCAGTTGCGCGGTTCCAGACTGTAGTGCCTAGAACCATTCGGCCATACTGGCCGGCGTCGTCGAACAGTTGTTGTATTATAGAACGGCGTCATCCCTATTCAGGAAGCACTCGAATTTTGCGAAGAGCCATATTAGTGAAGTACAATGCCCCATTTGCTTTAAAAGATTTAAAATAGGAAGAGCAACAACAAACTTCTGACATCATGTCAGAAAGTAGCCGATCTGTTACCTGTGTCTACGTAATACGTTTTCACCTTCTTGTAGCTTTTGAAAACGGACAAATTAACATGAAAAATAGAGTTCTTCGAAACGGACAAATTAACATGAAAAATAGAGTTATTCGACCTCAGTTTACACACTTTAGCACTGACTGTTCGTAATGCCCAAATAGTGGTGTGATCCTCGATTACAACGTGATTTATAAGCAGAGTTTAAAAAAAATATCGGAATCAGTTGCTGAATACCAGTGATTTTTTTGTAATATTCAACCACTTTTCGGAAATGGAACGAATGGTTGATGGACAATTTCTGTTTTATTTCCAGAATGAGATTTTCACTCTGCAGTGGGGTGTGCGCTGATGTGAAACTTCCTGGCAGATTAAAATTGTGTGCCGGACCGAAACTCGAACTCGGGACCTTTGTGGCAAAGCCATGTCTGCGCAATATCCTTTCTTTCAGAAGTGCTAGTTCTGCAAGGTTCACAGGAAAACTTCTGTAAAGTTTGGAATGTAGGAGACGAGGTACTGGCAGAAGTAGAGCTGTGAGGCCGGGGCGTGAGTCGTGCTTGGGTAGCTCAGTTGATAGAGCACTTGCCCACGAAAGGCAAAGGTCCCTAGTTCGAGTCTCGATTCGGCACACAGTTTTAATCTTTTATTATTTGCCTACTTGATTTAATATTTTGATTCTGCGTGTCTTGAAACTAAGGGAGTCAAAATTTTTCAGTCTTTGTCCGATTTTTGCAAGAAATGATCGGAATAAAAAACGGAAAATCTATTTCATAAACATCTACATCTACATCTACATCTATACTCCGCGAGCCACCTTACGGTGTGTGGCGGAGGGTACTTATTGTACCACTATCTGATCCCCCCTTCCCTGTTCCATTCACGAATTGTGCGTGGGAAGAACGACTGCTTGTAAGTCTCCGTATTTGCTCTAATTTCTCGGATCTTTTCGTTGTGATCATTACGCGAGATATATGTGGGCGGTAGTAATATGTTGCCCATCTCTTCCCGGAATGTGCTCTCTCGTAATTTCGATAATAAACCTCTCCGTATTGCGTAACGCCTTTCTTGAAGTGTCCGCCACTGGAGCTTGTTCAGCATCTCCGTAACGCTCTCGCGCTGACTAAATGTCCCCATGACGAATCGCGCTGCTTTTCGCTGGATCATGTCTATCTCTTCTATTAATCCAACCTGGTAAGGATCCCATACTGATGAGCAATACTCAAGAATCGGACGAACAAGCGTTTTGTAAGCTACTTCTTTCGTCGATGAGTCACATTTTCTTAGAATTCTTCCTATGAATCTCAACCTGGCGCCTGCTTTTCCCACTATTTGTTTTATGTGATCATTCCACTTCAGATCGCTCCGGATAGTAACTCTTAAGTATTTTACGGTCGTTACCGCTTCCAATGATTTACCACCTATGGCATAATCGTACTGGAATGGATTTCTGCCCTTATGTATGCGCATTATATTACATTTATCTACGTTTAGGGAAAGCTGCCAGCTGTCGCACCATGCATTAATCCTCTGCAGGTCCTCCTGGAGTACGTACGAGTCTTCTGATGTTGCTACTTTCTTGTAGACAACCGTGTCATCTGCAAATAGCCTCACGGAGCTACCGATGTTGTCAACTAAGTCATTTATGTATATTGTAAACAATAAAGGTCCTATCACGCTTCCCTGCGGTACTCCCGAAATTACCTCTACATCTGCAGATTTTGAACCGTTAAGAATGACATGTTGCGTTCTTTCTTCTAGGAAATCCTGAATCCAATCACAAACCTGGTCCGATATTCCGTAAGCTCGTATTTTTTTCACTAAACGTAAGTGCGGAACCGTATCAAATGCCTTCCTGAAGTCCAGGAATACGGCATCAATCTGCTCGCCAGTGTCTACGGCACTGTGAATTTCTTGGGCAAATAGGGCGAGCTGAGTTTCACATGATCTCTGTTTGCGGAATCCATGTTGGTTATGATGAAGGAGATTTGTATTATCTAAGAACGTCATAATACGAGAACACAAAACATGTTCCATTATTCTACAACAGATTGACGTAAGCGAAATAGGCCTATAATTATTCGCATCTGATTTATGACCCTTCTTGAAAATGGGAACGACCTGCGCTTTCTTCCAGTCGCTAGGTACTTTACGTTCTTCCAGCGATCTACGATAAATTGCTGATTTTGAGCCGTAACAACACTCAGGTTAAACTTCTGTTGAAAAAAAAACGATGTAATGGAAAACAGGTCGTTTCAGCTATAACCGCCATGTCAAGCGCACAGTACCGTTCCGCTGCTGGCGCCCCTACGACGAGAGACAGCCGCCGCCGCCGCCGCCGCCGCCTCCGCCTCCTACGCCGCCGCCCACCTCACAGGCGCCAGGGGCGGCGTCGCCCCCGGTTAGCGCCTCGTTAGCGCAGCGCGGGTCCGCACCCTCCCAACCAATTACCGGTTTTCGCTGGAACTGATGGACGGTCCGTCGTCCGCTCGCCAACCCGAAAGACGCTAACGCGCGAGCCAAACGTCAAAGTCACCGCTAAAAACGGCGCGCTGGACGCTTGCAGCACGTTGCCAACTATTTGTGTTAACTGCCTGTCCCAACAACAACGATCAGGACCTGTTCGCCACCACCTCTCTGCCTGTCCCGAACATACTGCAGCCGCTGAAATTATTTTACCAGCAACAGCAACATTCGAACCAGCTAACTCAAGACCGGGTGCAATTGCGTGTAATTGATTTAAATATCCCAACCGTATACACCAGTGCATGCTCCTTGCCGAAAGACGAATCCAAACTGCATGTCCATTCTGTTCTCTGATGTATCGCATTTGATCTTTTAGTCGTGATGAAACCCAACGAGCGCTAACCCACTGGATATCGTAAACATTACCGATTTCTGTCATAAGAAAGTTGCAGTAATTTCACCCCCACAGGGTGAAGTTCGCTTTTCCGATTACGTACCTCAGTGGATAAAAACGGAACCCTTGTAGAATCATTTAGTTGTCGGTCTGCCTTTCTATTTGTCTGTCTGACTTTTGAAAACCCTTTCTCTCGGGAACATGTAGACGCATTAAGTTGAAATTTCTGTCACATACTGAGGTCTACGGTACTTTTGTCGTGCAACACACTTAAGCTTCTAATTCAATGCACTCAAAAGATACGCCCATTATGTTACATGTTTTGACACTCGCAAACTCACTCATCAAAATCTCTAGGGTACATTCCGTTGGCCTATAATCATGAAATTTGGCAACAAGCAATGTTTTAAGATACAAGTATGGCAAAAAATCCGAAAATTGGTAATCTGTAGTTACATCAAGCGAAAAAATGTTCTCTATGTCTTTTGTTACCCGATATCTGTTAAAACCCAGTTTTGCTCAGGAGTGGGTGAACGTATCAAGTTTAAATTTATGTCACTTGGCGGTGTAAAAACATTAAGTTTCCAAGTCAATGCAGTCAAAAGATACGCTCAGCTATTTTATACATTTTGATATAAACAAACTCACTCATCAAAACCTCTAGGGTACTTCTCGTTTACCTAGAATCATGGAATTTGGCGGGAAACAAAGTTATACACTACAAGCAAAGAAGAAAAAAAAACATAAAATAGTTTTTATAATTATATCACACGAAAAAATTTTTGTCATATGTACTCTGACAGTATGTCTGTCCTCTGTCAAGATACCTTTTACTCAGAAACGAGTGGACGCATCAAGTTGACATTTATTTCACGTACTAAGTTCTATGGTTCCGTGGCAGCGTAAAAGATTTAACTTACCATGTAAATACGTTCAAAACATACAGCTATTTATGTGACATTATTTTAATATCTTGCCAGTGTCAATAACGAAACAGCCAAAAATCGTCGAAATTATCAATTCTCGAAATGGATGAAGTATCTGTATAATTGATTAAGTTCGTACGGAACCCTCGGTGCTCGACTCCTATTTGCACGTATCCGGATATATTAGTAGTCTTCTTCGTCTAACAAGATCTTAGACGATTCTCTCTACGTTCTCGTCATGTCGTCTGCTTCTTAGGCATGATTCCTATCCAACTCTCATCTTTACTACTAAACTCTTCAGGAGATCAAAAGGAGTTGTAAAATGAGTAGACAAGATATCTGAATGATGCGAAAATTGGCAAGTGATCTCAAACTTAAAAAATGTGAGATCTTGCACACGAATACTAAAAAAATTCGTTAAACTCCGATTACACGCAAATAACACAGATTTAAAGGTTGTCGATTGAATCAGATACCCAGGGATTTCAATTACGAGAAACTTAAATTGGAATCAACAAAAAGCAAATCTTGTGTGCAAGGTGAACCGAAAGCTGTGTTTTATTGACAGAAAGCCAGACACATACAGCAGATCTGTTATGGAAACTGCACACACTATCCTAGACCGTCTTCTTCTGGACTGTTGCTGCTCGGTTTGAGATCCTCACGTTATTATTATAGCGAAACAGGTGAGACAGTCATACGGATATGACAGGCGAGTTGGATGACAGTTATTAAAACAAAGACGTTTTTCGACCACCCTAATAAAAATAGGAGAAAACAGAGCTCACACAGAAATATTTACGAGATTTTCGCGCGTGCTGTAAGATAGTGGAACCGTCGAGAAACTGTCTACGAACCCTCTGCCGAA
The DNA here is from genome assembly GCF_021461395.2 of Schistocerca americana. Taxonomy (NCBI): domain Eukaryota; kingdom Metazoa; phylum Arthropoda; class Insecta; order Orthoptera; family Acrididae; genus Schistocerca; species Schistocerca americana. Next base: position 699,642,144 of record NC_060122.1, read on the forward strand.
CAACGGAATGTGAACTGCAGAGTAGCCAAGTATGCTAACTTAGACAGTCCACTACCTTCCCCAAATAGCTGACCTCTCCAAGATTACAACGACACTTGCAGAGGATTGTTCGTCACGTAACTTGCTCCAGTCATGTCATGTTAGAGTTCGGCATTGACGCTAATATACCTGTGCCATCTTCCCCGCGACAACACATCAGCACTGGTAGAACCGCTTATCGAACTTAATCCGTATTCTTTGTCACATGCTGACAGACGGCGTGACAAAATTTTCTTTCATTTAACTACAATCCCGAATACACGTCATCAGCTGTACGTTGTGTTTGTCGTTGATATTACGGATGTGGATCGATTCCTGCGTCGTTGTAAAGTAAAAGAGCGTCGAGTCACTTGGCACTGAACTCGACAGCGTGTAAATTTAGTATCAATAAGTACAGCCGAGAGTGAAAACAAAAAGGATAGGGAAAAAACTGGCCAAATGCTAGTAGGACTCCCGCTATGAAGGTTCGGTATGATCTTAATTACGTGTACTGACAGGTCATCCATCTCGGGAGTCGAGAATTTCGATGTTTTTTGCCTGTTATCAACGTTGATACTGGTACGATACCGCTCCCGGGAATTGCAAGCCTTTCGAGAATGTTTTAAGTTTGAAGTCGGGCAACAAATAAAAAAAACATGTTTTGTCGTGTGGCGTAGTTGCAGATTAACAGTTTTCTGCTTTTTTTTTTTTTTTTTTGCTCCGCGTGTACTGTTGTTTCTTCCAAATTTCATGATTCTAGGTCAACGGGAGGTATCCTATAGCTTTTGATGAGTGAGTTTGATCAAAATCAAAATATGTGACTCAAATTTTTTATACCGTCCAGGGATCGTAGACCTTTGTGTGTGACGTATATTGCAACTCCCGTCCGTGAGGAAAAGGAGATACTTGTTTTGTGCATAAAACCTCCTTTTCTTGCTAAACTTATTTTTCCCATGCGCGTTGCGCCTTTTTCTTGCTCTAAGGTATCTTCAGTGGGATCTATAAACGATCCAGTTTTGTTATTTTTAGGTTATCATAAGTTCACGTCGCGTTTTCTTATGTAAATAAGTAATTACTTACAGTTTGCTGTGATCTGCGTTTCCTCTCATCTGGTGCGGCGGTCGCACTACTGCTTTATTTCCGAAACATAACCACAATTTTGTACTCCGAACTTTTTCACACTGCTTACCATGTTCCTCCTCCTTTTTTCGTGCGGTGTATTATTATTCTTTTGCCACTAGGTATAGCTATTTGTTGGAACTCTGTGCTTTTAACAACGTAAACGTTGTAATTTCATTCTGTGTTTTCTCCTCTTTGGTTTGTTTACCTACATATTGCCAACCTAACCAAGCCATTTGTTCCAAACCAACTTCTGTTTATGATGTTTAACTCTTTGTTTGTGCTCGTGTTTCTGTTTATAAAACAAGTATTTCTGTGCTTGCTGCGGAAGATTGCGACGCAAACAAAATCGGACTGACAGTCAGACAGACGGGCAACGAAGTGATCCTACAAGGGTTCCGTTTTTACCGATTGAGGTACGGACCACTAAAAAGGAGAACACAAAAAATATTTATATCCCTCCTCAGTCTTTACCGTCTGAAGTCCCTATCATCACGTGTCGCCATGGAAGCGACTATGTTAGGAAGATGGAACGTTTCTCAAACCTGCCTTCCTACATTGAGAGACAAGTAACTTCTGTGTTTAGGTTACTGCTTGCCGTCAATTCACAGTGCGTCTCAGTTATAATAAAATTTTGAAATTCTGCAACACTCTTCCGCATATTCTCTCTCTGTACTGCGACCATGATATTTTAAGCAATAGAAAATCTTAGAAATTGTTGTCAGTGCCGCGCGACTGCTACGGTCGCAGGTTCGAATCCTGCCTCGGGCATGGATGTGTGTGTTGCCCTTAGGTTAGTTAGGTTTAAGTAGTTCTAAGTTCTAGGGGACTTATGACCTCAGCAGTTGAGTCCCATAGTACTCAGAGCCATTTTTTTGTTGTCAGTGGTCTTACAACATCGCAGGAGAGGAAGGGAGAGTATCCACCTCGAATGAAATCAGTCTGCGACCAGAGGAAAGCCAAAAACGTCGGTTATTTTAGTACGTTAGTATTCTGAGTTCTTTATATGAGGACGTGGTCGTAAGCCCAGCAGGATTTTAATGAAGTAGCAACACAGGCCTCTGGTCCTGAATAACGCTACAGAAGCTACGACATAAGCTGAGCCCCGCGAGATGGCTCCGCGGGCCGGCAAATGCCAGATGCGGCCAGCTCGGTTTTAAAAGGCAGCGCAGCGCAACGCAGCGCGCCTAGCGGGGACCACCTGTTGCGCTCGTCAGCGCCACCGCGTCGGTTTTTTTGTGGCATCGCTGGCGCGGCCGCCGAGAGTGTGCTATGCAGTGTCTGCTGGCGCCAGCTACCGCAAATGGCGCCCGGCAACTCCTCCTGTTGCTCGTATGCTAGCGCACAACAGCCAGGAATTTCTTACAGCAGTACCTAATTTGTCATCTCATAGAATGTCTGCTCCTGGTTACGCCTTACAATCCGATATCCCGTTTCGATCTCACTATGAAATAGAGCTGGCTTCATCCAGTGTCTCCAGGCATTTTCCCTTGTGGTTCTTGGACTGTTTGTTTGCTGTTACTAGCAGAAATCTATCCTGGAACACAACGGCTCTTCTACTCCCTCATTCCTGCTACCGAACCCGTATCCTGTCGTTACTTGATCAACGCCCTCATATTCTCTATTTCTTCTTCTTCTGCTTGTGACTTCGGTATGTATACGTCGATTATTGTTAGCATTGGCTTGCCGTCGACGATGGTGAGAGTAATCCTGTCACCACACAACTGTTCACAGTAGCTCACTCTATGTCCTACCTTCCAATTCATGACAAATTCTACTCCCATTTGTATCAATAAATAGCACGAGTGGCCTACCGGGACCATCCGACCGCCGTGTCATCCTCAGTTGAGGATGCGGATAGGAGGGGCATGGGGTCAGCACACCGCTCTCCCGGTCGTTATGATGGTATTCTTGACCGAAGCCGCTGCTATTCGGTCGAGTAGCTCCTCAACTGGCATCACGAGGCTGAGTGCACTCCGAAAAATGGCAACAGGGCATGGCGGCTGGATGGTCACCCATCCAAGTGCCGGCCACGCCCAACAGCGCTTTACTTCGGTGATCTCGCGGGAACCGGTGTACCCACTGTGGCAAGGCCGTTGCCTGTATCAATAAATAACTGAATTATTATTTCCGACTATTAGTTCTGTGCCTAAAAGCACTCGATTTACCACAGTCTACCATCTGCAGCCTACAATTTTAACCCAATAGATTTTGAACACTGTACATTGTGCAGTTAACACGGCAAAGCTTAGCGGATCCGTCCCAAGGTGGATAAAATACAATCGAAAAGTAGAGCAGCGCAACCGCAACGCTGTCAGAGCTTCTCACAGGAAGCGGCTTTGAAGTAACAACCAACGGTTTTCTGCTGTTGCCAAATAATTGATTCACATATAGGTCAGTTAACCATATGCCTATGAAACTACCTGTTCTAGTCCAATTTCTGCCTTATGCACAGCCAGGAAAAAAACGTGCAAGAGTTTGCTTATTTTTCCACAACAGAAAATGCGGTCAGTACAATGAGATGTTCGAATACAAGTCTAGCGGAGTATACTGAGTCGTTAGGGAGATCGGTGCAATTCAAATTTTATTACTTATCGTGAAGCCGGTTTTTGGTTTTCCAGAAAAAAAATGAAAATCGAAGCGTTTGAGATGTGATGTTGTAGAAGGATGTTGAAACGTGGGTGGACTAATGAGAAACGAGGGGGTTCTCCACAGAATGGGCGAGAACAGGACTAAGTCGAAAAGAGCACCTAAAGACAGAGCAGGTTGTATGTGTTAAGATATCAAGCAATAACTTCCGTGGTATTGGACGGAGCTATAGAGGGTAAAACCAGTATGGGAAGACGGAGATTGGAATATATCCAACAAATAATTGAGGACTCTGGGATGAAGAGGTTCGCACAGGGGAAGAAGTCGTGACGCAAATACAGGGGATAGGCAAAATAATGTGAACAGTGGTAGTAATGGGGTGGTTGTGTTAGACGGTCAACAACGTAGGTAAGGCACAAGTCGCACTAGACTGTGCATGGTTAGTATGGACTAGGCATCAGTGCAGGTTGTTTACGAGTAGTGCTCACTTCGTATTTGCATTCAGAGGCCGAGGTCGACGTGCAATGAAAGACGTACAATAGCTCCAAAGAGGGCGCATTGTCGGAGCCCAATTAGCTGGAACATCAGTGACCAAGAATGTTTCGAGAGCAATTGTTTCAACAGTCATGACAGCCTACACAAAATATGGAAAGATATGATCGTGTAAACCTAATAGTGGACGCAAATCAAAACTAAATGACAGAGATTGTCGTACGCTAATACAGCACAAACTACGCCAGTTAAAGTGACTGCAGAGCTCAATAGCCATCTTCGAGATCCCGTATCTATGGACACTGTCTGCGGAGAACTCCATAAAGCGAATATTCAAGGCCGAACTGCTATACCGAAACCATTAGTGACTACAACCAACACAAAGAAGCGTAAAACATGGTGTCAGCAGCATAGATCCTGGACGGCAGATGAGTGTAAACACGTCGTATGGTCTGACGAGTAAACGTTTTCATTATTTCCAACACAGGACAGTGTTTACGGCTGAAGAACGCCAATAGAAGCCTATAATCAGGATTGCTTGATTCCAACGGTTATGCATCGAGGGAAGTGTGACGGTGTGGGCAGCCATATCATGGTATTCTGCTGGTCCCATCATTACTCTCAAAGGCCGTGTTACACCCAACGATTATGTGAACATGTTAGGTGAACAGATGGTGCACCCCATTATTCAAATGTTGATCCCTAACAATGATACCATATTTAGGACGATAATGCAAAAATGCATACAGCCAGGGCAGTACAATCGTGGTATGAGGTGCATGTAACTAAACTGCTGCGTCTTCCCTGGCCAGCACAGTTCCTGGATTTGAACATTATCGAACCCTTGTGGGTGGTATTGGAACGCAGACTGCGGAGCAGATTTCCGCCTCCCTCGACAGTACAGGAATTAGGAGAGGTGCTGATCGAGGAATGGCACACCATTCCATTGGAGACTGTACAGTCATTATATGCCAGTATTCCAAGAAGAATCACAGCTCTATTACGGGCAAATGAAAGTCCAACACCTTATTAATAAACCATTCCCAAATAAGTACAGGTTTTCACATTATTTTGCTTGTCCCCTGGACATACACTACGGGTATTCATTGGACAAATATATTATACTATAACTGACATGTGATTAATTTTTCATGCAATTTGGGTGCATAGATCCTGAAAAATCAATGCACAGAACAACCACCACTGGCCGTAATAACGGCCTTGATACGCCTGGGCATTGAGTCAAACAGAACTTGGATGGCGTGGACAGGTACAGCTGCCCATGCAGCTTCAACACGATATCACATTTCATCATGAGTAGTGACTGGCGTATTGTGACGAGCCAGTTGCTCGGCCACCATTGACCAGACGTTTTCAATTGGTGAGAGATCTGGAGAATGTGCTGGCCAGGGCAGCAGTCGAACATTTTCTGTATCCAGAAAGGCCCGTACAGGACCTGCAACATGCCGTGGCGCATTATCCTGCTGAAATGTAGAGTTTCGCAGGGATCGAATGAAGGGTAGAGCCACGGGTCGTAACACATCTAAAATATAACGTCCACTGTTCAAAGTGCCGTCAATGCCAACAAGAGGTGACCGAGACGTGTAACCATTGGCACCCCATACCCTCACGCCGGGTGATACGCCAGCATGGCGATGACGAATACACGCTTCCAATGTGCGTTCACCGCGATGTCGCCAAACACGCATGCGACCATCATGATGCTGTAAATAGAACCTGGATTCATCCGAAAAAATGACGTTTTGCCATTCGTGCACCCAGGTTCGTCGTTGAGTGCACCATCGCAGGCGCTCCTGTCTGTGATGCAGCGTCAAGGGTAACCGCAGCCATGGTCTCCGAGCTGATAGTCCATGCTGCTGCAAACGTCGTCGAAACGTTCGTGCAGATGGTTGTTGTCTTGCAAACGTCCCCATCTGTTGACTCAGGGATCGAGACGTGGCTGCACGATCCGTTACAGCCACGCGGATAAGATGCCTGTCATCTCGACTGCTAGTGATACGAGGCCGTTGGGATCCAGCACGGCGTTCCGTATTACCCTCCTGAATCCACCGATTCCATATTCTGCCAACAGTCATTGGATCTCGTCCAACGCGAGCAGCAATGTCGCTGTACGATAAATCGCAATCGCGATAGGCTACAATCCGACCTTTATCAAAGTCGGAAACGTGGCGGTACGCATTTCTCCTCCTTACACGAGGCATCACAACAACGTTTCCCCAGGCAACGCCGGTCAAGTGCTGTTTGTGTATGAGAAATCAGTTGGAAACTTTCCTCATGTCAGCACGTTGTAAGTGTCGCCACCAGCGCCAACCTTGTGTGAATGCTCTGGAAAGCTAATCATTTGCATATCACAGCATCTTCTTTCTGTCGGTTAAACTTCGCGTCTGTGGCATATCATCTTCGTGGTGTAGCAGTTTTAATGGCCAGTAGTGTATATTTTATGAAGCCCAGCGTTATCCACCTCCCCAACTAACAGTGTCTTGGAACCGCTCTTCCACTTTTGCATCCAAAGAAAGCTGCTACCAGCTCGCAGAGCCTGTCGCGGTGTGCGAAGTGGCAGCAGCACGCAACGCTGGAGGCGCCTGGTTTATGCTTTGGCTCACGAAGACAAGTTGGCACGCCACCAGACTAACAAGTGAATCAGCGGCGTGCCTTCGCCGTTCAGTCAGAGTTTCCCAATCGCTCATCAGAATACGTACGTGAGCCGGACACCTCACACGTGACTCACTAGGTACTCCACTGCTCTTGCAACATGTGCCTCAAGAGTTTCACCCAGTCCAGCATCCGACGCGCAGACTTCTACCGCTGGCATAACCGTTGAGACTGGCGGAAACTCAGTACAAATACGAATTTGAATCAAAGCCTCGAGTGTGTTAGGCAGCGTCTTCATAAAACACTAAAACAACTATACAACCGAGGAGGACCGCTGCAAGGACTGTCGAAACGTTGGCTGTATAGTTCAAACATGTTCAAATGTCTGTGAAATCTAATGGGACTTAACTGCTAAGGTCATCAGTCCCTAAGCTTACACACTACTTAACCTAAATTATCCTAAGGACAAACAAACACACCCATGGACGAGGGAGGACTCGAACCTCCGCCGGGACCAGCCGCACAGTCCATGACAGCAGCGCCTTAGACCGCTCGGCTAATCCCGCGCGGCGGTTGTATAGTTGTTTTGGAGTTTTATAAAGACTCTGCCTAACATCCCAAAGGAGTTTATTCAAACTGACACAGGCTCGTGAACTTAAATCAGTAAAAGCACTTAAGGAGTCATATTTCTTGGGAAGTGAGACTACGCAAGGTAATAACAAAGAAGACTTCAGAAGTTCGCAACCAAGGAGAAAAATTCCGCTGATACCGGGAATTATCATGAAATCTTCTGAAGAGCAGCAATGTTCAGATTCGAAATATGGATAGTGGGTAAAACGAAAAAACCCTAAACATTTGAAATGTTGTGCTAAGAATTATGTTGAAGTTTATGTGTCTTTCCCCATAGCTGTGAAACACCTGAGGGAGTGCAACCAAGCTTGGACTTCTATCTGAAAACAAATATGGCATGGGATTAGGACACATGCAACATTCCTTGGCATGCGAATTAGAGGACGGTAGTGCACCCTCATGATTCGCAATACTTGCTGGTTGGTATGGAGAAGAAAATTCTTTTTGAGATACCTCACTACGTCTCATTTCTGAAAATGTTGTAAGATGAGACTGGACCATAGTTTTTGAAAAGCTTTTGCTACCCTTTCAGTAGAATGGTGTGACCTGTGCTTTCTTTCAACTTCTGTGCAAGTTTTTTGTTCGAAGGGTCTACGGTATATTAAGTAGTTAAAACATCCAATACTTAATGCTGTATCTGTCAATTAAGACTTGTCAGAAACAGGCCAGACAAGGGAATTATCGTAACCCAAACTTTTCTGACATACATTTCCTTGAAGTGAGACACTGTCAAATTTAAAACATTGCTGGGAACAGATCATTGAGAATGTTGATTGATGTACGTATGGAGGTATGAGAAAGCATGCCTAAAAAAGATCTATAAGGGAGACGTCGCTCAAAGGAGTTACAACAAAAACAAAAACGTGTGGAACACTTGTGTTTTAAACTAGAGGTTTTCTGAGGAAAAATGATAAGTATTCTATGTAGCCTCCTCCCCACTTCGTACTGTACCTTGCTAAGTACAGAAAGAAATGTAGACTAGTCAGGTATAGCGATTTGTATATATTGCTGAGATGTCAATCTGATTACATTGCTATTTCAACGTCGTGGCTACATTCTTTTGCTAAAATCTGAGCAAAAGCAATACAGAAATGCTTCAGTTTCATTTTTATATTTAGTTTTAATGGACTGCATCCTAAACCCCTTCCTTGTGAAACAAGAACCCATCGTATGTATACATCGAGTTCCCATTTTTAAATTACATCATGTTGAGACACTATTTATTACAACTGCCACAATTGCACTTTCGACTTTTAAGTGGTTTTCAATGGCGAACACGATATCATTTTAAAAAATCAAAGTTACTGTAGTTCCAAAATAAATAGAAATATGTACACATAGTATCTTTGTTGTTGTAATGGGTGGTCTGGTCTGCCGCGAAAACTATCTCCACCGCAACTATTAGCGGTCACCGATGAAGACGATGGCAAGCGAGAGCAAAGTGCATGGCAGATACTGCTCATGACAGACCCTTTTTTCCCCCCTTGTTTGCCCCAATTAGCTGCAACGCCTGTTTATCCATTACCCAATTAACCGCTATAAACACATTTTATTTCTTTTACTCAGGAGATTAGCTCTTCCTTTTCTTTTACAGTACTCTTTGAAGATAAGCGTCTGCCGCCTTGATAAAGACTAGACTTGTACGTTACACGTCATTCCCCACTCGTAATAATCTTTCTTTCTCTTTCTTTCAGGTGAGTCCCGTTCGTGTGTCGGAGTGTTCTTGAGAATATAGTGCTGCAGGCAATATGCTGCCACCCTCATTCTGTGGCGTAATTGACAGGTACTTCTAGTGCACTTTAGTGGCCTCATATTTTTGTTTTTTTGTTTCTCGAAATGGTAATGTCTTTTTTGTGTTTATGGAATAGCGTGATGCCCGACAAATCTCAAATTTTCTTTCCTGTCACAATTTCTTAGATGTCAATTAGCAATGTCATTCAAGATATTTCTCCAAAGTAATAGTGTCGTAATGGAGACTACGTCAAGTTTTCAGAATTTTTATTCGCCCACACAATCCCCAAGTTATTTCACATTGTTACCGGTCGTCTTTAGAACATGAAACGTCGCAGCAGTCTACTCGGCCCATTTTTTAGTAAATATTTCTAAATTATTTATTAAAGTTTCCTCAACTCACTTGGCAAATTTCATTAAATGTCTTAAAAAAGCTAGAAAAGTTGATATGAAATACTATGTGCTGAATAATTGCAAATGCATCGCTAACCGTGTAACATTGTGCTTATTTATAATCGTTGTAGCGATAGAAACCAAGCCAAGTAAAATAAAGCAGAGTAGATTCGTGAACAAATGATATCGTAATATGATATCGTATTGATATGGTAAGATTTGATTATCCATTAGACTCCATTACTGCAGTCGCCGAATTTGAGTTGGTATATGCTATACCTACCCTTTACAGGTTTTCATTCCAGTGTACGATGGTAAATTTATCAAAATCTGTTGCTGTACAGTAATTATTTTTAAAGCAGAAGATAGTATTTAAGGTAACATAATATGTAAGTTAAAATGTAGGTAACTGATTTTAGGGGCCGGCAGAAAACCCGAGAATACTTTGAAGGCTTACTATGACGAAAAATCTTACGAAGTCACACATCCCAGAGTTGCATGTAAACCATCTAATATTTGTGAAATCATCTTACAAATATTTGCACTACTTTGAAATATTATGAAATTCTGGTTGAATATTTTGAAAACTCGTAACTATAAATAACTTTTGGGATAAGTTAGAGGTTACCATTAATATTGTCTCCAGGGTCATTAATGTACAAGACGGGAGCAAGAATGCCATACACACTTTCTCGAGGCGCGTCTGAAGTTACTTCTATCTCTGTTGAAGACGCTCCATCCAGGTTGACATGCTGTGTTATCCCTACTAAAAAACCCTTCAGCGAGTCACAAATATCGCTCCATACGCCATGTAATCGTAGTTTCCATAATAACCTTACGTATGATACTGAATCAGTGCATTTCGGAAGTCAGTAAACGCTATTGAACAGCACCAGATAAAGACTACATCCCTGTCTTATGTGCTTTTTAATGCGAGCAGTTCTGTCTTGGTCTTTCACCGTTGACATTTTGGTATCTACTAAATACACTCCTGGAAATGGAAAAAAGAACACATTGACACCGGTGTGTCAGACCCACCATACTTGCTCCGGACACTGCGAGAGGGCTGTACAAGCAATGATCACACGCACGGCACAGCGGACACACCAGGAACCGCGGTGTTGGCCGTCGAATGGCGCTAGCTGCGCAGCATTTGTGCACCGCCGCCGTCAGTGTCAGCCAGTTTGCCGTGGCTTACGGAGCTCCATCGCAGTCTTTAACACTGGTAGCATGCCGCGACAGCGTGGACGTGAACCGTATGTGCAGTTGACGGACTTTGAGCGAGGGCGTATAGTGGGCATGCGGGAGGCCGGGTGGACGTACCGCCGAATTGCTCAACACGTGGGGCGTGAGGTCTCCACAGTGCATCGATGTTGTCGCCAGTGGTCGGCGGAAGGTGCACGTGCCCGTCGACCTGGGACCGGACCGCAGCGACGCACGGATGCACGCCAAGACCGTAGGATCCTACGCAGTGCCGTAGGGGACCGCACCGCCAGTTCCCAGCAAATTAGGGACACTGTTGCTCTTGGGGTATCGGCGAGGACCATTCGCAACCGTCTCCATGAAGCTGGGCTACGGTCCCGCACACCGTTAGGCCGTCTTCCGCTCACGCCCCAACATCGTGCAGCCCGCCTCCAGTGGTGTCGCGACAGGCGTGAATGGAGGGACGAATGGAGACGTGTCGTCTTCAGCGATGAGAGTCGCTTCTGCCTTGGTGCCAATGATGGTCGTATGCGTGTTTGGCGCCGTGCAGGTGAGCGCCACAATCAGGACTGCATACGACCGAGGCACACAGGGCCAACACCCGGCATCATGGTGTGGGGAGCGATCTCCTACACTGGCCGTACACCACTGGTGATCGTTGAGGGGACACTGAATAGTGCACGGTACATCCAAACCGTCATCGAACCCATCGTTCTACCATTCCTAGACCGGCAAGGGAACTTGCTGTTCCAACAGGACAATGCACGTCCGCATGTATCCCGTGCCACCCAACGTGCTCTAGAAGGTGTAAGTCTACTACCCTGGCCAGCAAGATCTCCGGATCTGTCCCCCATTGAGCATGTTTGGGACTGGATGAAGCGTCGTCTCACACGGTCTGCACGTCCAGCACGAACGCTGGTCCAACTGAGGCGCCAGGTGGAAATGGCATGGCAAGCCGTTCCACATGACTACATCCAGCATCTCTACGATCGTCTCCATGGGAGAATAGCAGCCTGCATTGCTGCGAAAGGTGGCTGTACACTGTACTAGTGCCGACATTGTGCATGCTCTGTTGCCTGTGTCTATGTGCCTGTGGTTCTGTCAGTGTGATCATGTGATGTATCTGACCACAGGAATGTGTCAATAAAGTTTCCCCTTCCTGGGACAATGAATTCACGGTGTTCTTATTTCAATTTCCAGGAGTGTATTTTATATTGTCAGCCTTTCCGCCTCTAATGACTTTAGTATCGGCGGGACGTGAAGACCAGAATTTGTTCTTATGCTGTGCGTTAGGAACGGATACGCTGTTCCTTGCCGAAATTCGGAAAGCCCAACAGCATGTCGAACTCCAACTCCTCTCTATATTTCATTAGATAATAGCGTTCGCAAGTTTAATAAAGGCAATCTGAATGTATTTATCTACTTAGATGAGAGATAGATAAATAGATAGATAGATAGGTAGGTAGAGAGAGAGAGAGAGAGAGAGAGAGAGAGAGAGAGAGAGAGAGAGAGAGAGAGAGAGGCAAGACTCACAAACAGGTAGACACAGGAAGGTTAACACCTGTGAGCATGTGCGATCCTATCCCATGCCCTGCTCGATTTAAATACAGCAATATTATTATTCATTTCCATTCGTTTAGGTTTGATAGATATACATTCATGTTCAGTATTGCAAAACGAACAAAATACTTAAATATAGTCACTGTTTATTCGACTAGCATTTCAGCTCGCACTCTGACTGGTAAATATTGTTAACAATTTCATTATGGCCAGTGTCATTCCGCATTGTTCCCTGTGGAAAGCTCAAAAATTTACAGCCGCGTGGGATTAGCCGAGCGGTCTGAGCGCTGCAGTCATGGACTGTGCGGCTGGTCCCGGCGGAGTCCTCCCTCGGGCGTAGGTGTGTGTGTTTGTCCTTAGGATAATTTAGGTTAAGTAGTGTGTCAGCGTAGGGACTGATGAGCTTAGCAGTTAAGTCCCATAAGATGTCACACACATTTGAACAATTTCAAAAATTTACAAAAAGAATCTTGTGTGACAAATACTGTTTCTTATCGATTACATGCGATGATTAATTTTAACCACTTGAGTCAGTTTAAATCACAACATTACTTCTTTAATAACTCCTTATGACCATTTTTCGACTGCCTTGCAAGTTAATACCCTTCCCCTCTTCACATCTGCCCTTCTTAATCACATCAATCTCGTATTTTTAATCATTGATACTCCAGGTAACGGCGATCACCTCAATTTTGTCTGTCTCTACCAGTCCCCAGCGACTACACGCCTGAATTCAAAAACCAAGCATTCTCAGCACGACAATGCTCACTAGGGGACCGTACGAACTTGCCCTCACCAATCTGATTCATACTGACAGGCTGTGTAGAGCACGAACAGAGCTTCAACGTATGTAAACAGCAGGACGTAACTCTCAACTGGTTTCGATAAAGTCGGCCTTGGACATTTTACGCGTGACTACACACTTCGTATGGTCGCTAGTACCCAAGCGAGTAAGCGCTTTGTTTCGTTAAGTGCGAGCTCTGTGGAGCGAATGTCCCTTTTTTTTATTTCATTCGCGCGTAATTCTAAGAACAGATATGCGTGGTACGCTGCTTAGTTGTATGATGGTCGAGAACTGCTTACGAATGTAACTCAAGTTCCTTTTGCAATAGAAACATTGAAAGAAACATGCACGTGTAAAGATTCGGTGTTCATTACAAGAGCTGTACGCAGCAATAATTATTGTTTCTCATATTTCTATGATCCGTATCATCTGATTCGTACAGTGCTCCATAGGTTACACATTATATTTGCCACACAGGTACATAAAGTAATATAAATACAGTGACTATGCTGATCTGATCGAAAGTTTTTGTGTTTCCTTTCTTTTTTCAATTTGAAAATCATATTTTCTTTCTCCTCTTTTGAGGACTAAGATTATGAAAATAACAAATGAATTATTCTAGAATGACAGTTTGCACAACCATAATAATTACTTTGGAAGAATAAAAGGAAGTGCAGGCAGGGGTACTCGATCCGTCAAGCTCGCGCATTGAAACTAACTGTTTGACAAGCTCGGGTGCGGACTTCTTGATCATACAAAATACACACCGAACATCCAAAGAAACTAGTACACCTGCCTAATATCGTGTAGGTCCCCGCGAGCATGCAGAAGTTCCGCAGCACGACGTGGCATGGACTCAACTAATGTCTGAAGTAGTACTAATGGGATTTTAGACCATGAATCCTACAGGGCTGTCCATAAATGTGTAAGAGTACGAGAGCAGGGATATCTCTTTTGAACAGCTTGTTGCAAGGCATCCCAGATATGCTCAGTAATGTTCATTTCTGGAGAGGTTGGTGGCCAGCGGAAGTGTTTAAACTCAGGGGAGTGTTCCTGGAGCCACTCTGTAGCAATTCTGGACATGTGGGGTGTCGCATTGTCCTGCTGGAATTGCCCAAGTCCGTCGGAATGCACATTGGACATGAATAGATGTTGGTGATCAGAGAGGATGCTTACTTACGTGTCACCCGTCTGAGTAGTATCTAGAGCATCAAGAGTCCCAAATCACTCCTACACACGCCTACAACATTACACAGCCTCCAACAGCTTGGACACCCCTGCTGCTTTGCAGGGTCCGTGGACTCATGAGATTTTCTCCATACCCGTATACTACCGTCCGCTCGCTACAATTTGAAATGAGATTAGTCTCACCGGGCAGCATGTTTCCAGGCATCAACAGTCCAATGTCGGTGTTGACGGACCCAGGCGAGGCGTAATGCTTGTGCGCGCATTCATCAAGGGTACACGAGTGGGCCTTCGGCTCCGGAAGCCCATATCGATGATCTTTCGTTGAGTGGTTCGCACGGTGACACCTGTTGATGGCCCATCGTTGAAATCTGCAGCAATTTCCGGAAGGATTGCACTTCTGTCACGTTGAACGATTCTCTTCGGTCGTCGTTGGTCCCGTTCTTGCAGGATCTTTTTCCGGACACAGCGATGTCGGAGATTTGATGTTTTAGCGGATTCCTGATAATCGCGATACACTCATGAAATGATCGTAAGAGAAAATGCCAACTTCATCATTACCTCGGAGATGCTGTGTCCCATCGCTCGTGCGCCGACTATGCTCACTTAAATCTTGGTAACATGCCATTGTAGGAGCAGTACCCGATCTAACAACCGCGCCAGACACTTGTTGTCTTATGTGGGCGTTGCCGCCCGCAGCGCCCTATTCTGCCTGTTTACGAATCTCTATATTTGAATACGCATGCCTATATCAGTTTCTTTGCCGCTTCAGTGTATAAGTACGCGTAAAATCTTCAAATTTGATTTTCTCGAAAATGATTGGGAGTTGTATGTTTAACGTATGTTGAAACCGTAGTCGTGCCCTACACATCCTATCAATGTAAATCAAATCGGCGAGGGGAAGCTCGTACGCTACTCAGTGCCTACCAACGAAATTGCATACGAAACATTTACAACCCGTCACGAGAAGCAACCGGTATGCAGCCATAAACAAGTGTCAGACGAGATCCCAGATGCAAATCACAAAACAAGTCGACGGCGCCTGCCAGTCGAAGGCAATCAGTGGCCGGCCTCCGCATATGGGCGACGACCCGGTTCCGCGCGGGTCAGCCAGCGACTCGCGGCGGCGGCGGTGGCGGCGGCGGCAGCTGACGGATGACGTCACCGCTGCGACACCCGCACTGTGCTCCGGCGCCAGAGCCAGCGCCGCAGCCGCCGTTGCAACAGAGGGCGCCGCGTGATAGCCATCTCGCTCGTGCCCGCCTTGCTCAACAGGTTACCGGCGCCGGCGACGCGTGGACTGGACCTGCAAAAGGCGGCGGCTCCTCCGCAACCAGCGCTGCTCGGTGTTCCGCTCGTAATGCAGCAGTTACGTGTGAAGGCGATGCCGTTACCTGTAACGAAGTACAGCCTGAAAAAAAACTGGTCATGATTGTTTGAATATTGGCGGTAGACTTTAATCACACGAGCCCCAGTAATGTAAAAAAGTTTCAATTCAAAATGTTTTCACAAAATTGCATTTGTCATCTCAGAAAGCAACGAGTAGGAGAATAAATTGGCAAAAATAAATAATCAGTTGTTTTAACGAGGTGGTTTCACTTTGGAAAATAATCATAAAAAAATTTCACAAAATTGATCTTTACTGTAGCCGTAAGCAACGAATGCAAGAATAAATTGGGAAAAGGTAACAATAAATTGGTTTAACGAAATTGTTTCACTTTGGGACTGACAGTTTTGAACGAACCATCACTTCACTTGTATGAATATCAAAGAGCTCAGACGAACTATCAGTTTAATAAGTCACGGCTGCAAAATACTAACCCGAATTCTTTACAGACAAATAGAAAAACTGGTAGAATCCGACCTCGGGGAAGATCAGTTTGGATTCCGTAGAAATATTGGAACACATGAGGCAATCGTGACCCTACGACTTATCTTAGAAAATAGATTAAGGAAAGGCAAACTTACGTTTCTAGCATTTGTAGACTTAGAGAAACATTTTGACAATGTTGACTGGAAGACTCTCTTTCAAATTCTGAAGGTGGCAGGGGTAAAAGACAGGGAGCGAAAGGCTATTTACAGTTTGTACAGAGTAATAAGAGCCGAGGGAAGCAGTGGTTGAGAAGGAAGTGAGACGCCTCTCCCCGATGCTGTTCAATCTGTATATAGAGCAAGCAGTGAAGGAAACAAAAGAAAAATTCGGAGTAGGTATTAAAATCCATGGAAAAGAAATAAAAACTTTGAGGTTCGCCGATGACATTGTACTTCTGTCAGAGACAGCAAAGGAATATAATCATAAAAAATTCACAAAATTGACCTTTATTGTCGTCATAAGCAACGGATGCAAGAATACATTGGGAAAAGATAACAATAAATTGGTTTAACGAAATTGTTTCACTTTGGAATAACAGGGACAGACAGTTTTCAAACAGCCATCATTTCATGAGAGATATTTGAAAGTAATTTCGCATTGTTGCTAGACATAATCCCGCGTATAGAAACTTCCACGAACTCATGATTCCTAAAACAAATTATAGTCTTAAATAACAAGCAAAAATTGGCCTAAAATTTATTAAATTTATACCAAAGGTACCTACTACCACAGTGGTTTCATTTTATTCGAAGCCACTCATAAAAGCAGTAGTACAGACTGAAATTTACGTTACAATAACTTTAGATATATTTACTTTCACTGTCCATGAACTCCTCAGTACGATCCACTATTCAAAAAAAGACCTGTCACGATCTCGTACGATCACAAAGCACAATCTACGCGCCAACTGTTTGCTTTGAACGCTGTAAGTGACTGCTACAATGTATCAGTGCCTCAGTGGACCATTGTATATCTATGTCTTGCAACGGCATCGGCAGATTCATACAAAAGGCACTAATACTTCAAAATAAATAAAATAGTGGTTTCAGTCAGAAACAACTGGCACTCAGAGGCTTAATCGTATAGAAATGTAAATCATGCTCTTCACAAAATGAAAACACGCTGTATCCTGTGACAGCGTTATCAGTCATTCACGATGTTCGGGCGAGATTTATCAAAGCGCGTTCTGACGTGAAGATTCCTGCCAGGATGGACAGCCGAAATTCCTTGTCAACAGGATTGATCCGATTGCAGACCCGGCGAGAACATTGTAAGTTAATACGCTGTCAAAACCTAAGTAATCACTACAAAGAAGACTGCTTACAAATCACTTGCGCGTACCACCTCAGAATATTGTTCAAATGCATGGAACCCATTCCATATGGACTAACAGGAGATACTAAACGTGTACAAGAAAGGACTGCATGATTGGTCACAAGTTTGTTTTACACACGGGAGTGTCATGAAATGCAGAAAAACTGAACTGACAGACTCTTAAGATAGACGCAAACCATCCCGAGAAAGCCTATTTTGAGATTTTCAAAAACCAGTATCAACTGCAGAATCTACTAGAGACATTCTTCAATCCCACTGCGTATCCCCACGTGGGTTTGTGAAGTCACGCTTTTTTTTTTTTTTTTTTTTTTTAATCCTGTGTAACGCTACAAATTTGGTAAAAGAGGTGTGAAGAAGTAGGTAGCGTTACATAACCGACAAGAAAAGAACAATAAATTTAAAAATATGGCACAAGTTTATTTGTGGTGCCATCAGACCCTGTCTCACCCGAATGTTGAGGTTTTTATAGCCACAGGTCGTAGCTGGAAAATAGTAGGGTTGGTGACGGCTGGCCGTGTAACTGTTATCGTTAATGCTAAAAAGTTAGTTTTGCATAAAGATGGTAATGATAATCGGACATCTTTAAAAACATACGCTACCATTTGCTTCTGCATCATCTGGTGACGATAGAATTTCTTGAGAGAATGGGGACGGCATGTCTGTAACACACTATTCTCTCTTTCAGCATATTCCTCTACCTTTATTGCATTTTCTGAGGAGCTGTATTTGTTTCGTTTTGTAGTGCCTTTAATCTGACTTGCAGATCCTCTTTTACCACTTATTATGAAATTTTTTATGCACATTCACTCCACGTTCTGTTTCTAATATTTCCTCAACTCTATGACCGCATAATCTACTATTTCTTAGTCATTAGCTATGATGGCCTGGCGATAAATGAAGGTAGTCGTTCACGACTTGGAGTCTTCCTCTCAAGCAGTTTCCTCTCCAAAAAGGAGAGGTTTTCATAACTTATTTAAAAAATTGACGCCAAATTGTTTTCACTCTTCTATTTTGATGCAGCAGTGGGATATTGCTATAAATGTCTATACATACAGCTTACTTATATCAGCGTTCATTAGTGCTGACTTATTCAAAGAAAGAATAAAGAGGCATGTAAAAATACTAGGGCAGCTACATATGGAACTGACTGATGATTTTGTGGAAACAGCATTTCCTTACTCTGGTTCAAAGAATGTTGCAGTTGTATAACGAGTAACAGACTACGCGTGAAGAGCCAGGAATTCCTTTGGTCATAAGAAAAAAGGAACGCTGCGCGGCTAGCTCTCTGAACAATGTGCGCGCGCCTCAGAGGTTTCATCGTACAATTTTCCAGTTCACGCGACATCAAAACGGCTGCGCCAAAGTCGAATTGTTTTGAAGGTCAGCCTCTACCCGCCGTCTGGCTTTTCTCAACAAAAGATTAACGTTTTTCTCAAAAACCGGACTGCAGAAACTGCGTTCTTTAGGTCAGTCATGAAAATAATAATAATCATCGTCATCATTCTCTTGATCACTTACAGTTTTCTGGGTGCGAAGAATGAGCACTCACCATTGTTCAAGTACGTGTCTACATTCATTACGCGATGAAAATTGAGACCTGGCTCGGCTAGATCATTTCCAATCTCATAGATCCAGTTCTTCCTTGGCAGTCCTCTTGGTCTCTGCCGTCGGAATTTTTTTCTGAGAATACATTATAGCTTTTCTTTGTGGATTCATTCTTTTGACATGACGATGACCATACCATTTCAACCTGACTTCAACACATACCTCGATAAGTGGTATTCTTAATTTTATATTTAGGCGTTTCTTGCACATTGTATGTGATAATACGATGAAGTTCCTGTGGAGTGTATGTTCTGAAGTTAAGAGAATTTTCTTATTCCAGTGTTCATCACCTGCTCTAGATGTTCATCACCATCTTGTAATCGGATTCTGTCGGGTTCTTTGCCTTTGTTATGGGAATTATGTTGTATGTATAAGTGTTAAACGAGAGATTTGATTCATCATAGCTCAACCTCGGAACTGGAATCATGCTTCATTCTCGCAGGGAGAAATATGAACAGGACATTTGAGTCTCTTCTCTATGCTGTATGAAGCTTCCGCAGGGAGCATTGTGTACTGTAGGGTAGGACCTCTGTGAAGCTGAAACGAGAAATACACGGTACAGTGACACTGATGTGACCACCGCCTATGTTCGACGTCAATATGCAATAACAACTCACAGGCGGAAAGTGGCGGCATTGGCTGTGGAGGGTATATAAAGCGTGTAGGGCCCACGCGGGAAACAGTTGTCGTGATGCAGAAAGAGAGCAGTTTATCTGTCTTCAAAAAGGACGTGATCGTTGGCTTTCGGGCGAAGGCTGGAAGCATTTCCGAAACGGCTAACTTTATAAACTGTTCGCGTGCTGCTGCGGTTAAAGTATACTGGGCATGCCAAAATTGTGCTATCGAAAACCGGCGCCGAATCATTTGTGGCAAACTCGGGCCATAGATGACTTTGGTGAACGACGGTGCGGAGCTGTGTACGTTCGACTAGACGTGCAAACGTTGAGCAGCTGACCGCCCAGATGAACCAAGGGGCTACTAATAGCATCTCCTCAACGACTATACGGCGAACGTTGTTGTATATGGGCCTCCTCATGGGGTGCCTGCTCCATGCTGATCGCTGTTGATAGGCGACGAAGGCTGCAATTTGCACGGCAGTACCACAGATGGACGTCCAATGAGTAGTGACAGGTGGCCTTTTCCGCTGATAAATGGCCGTTGGCATGTATGGCGCGAAACACCTGCAAGAATCGTCGGAAGTGTCCATGCTGGCGGAGGAAGCGTTGTGGCCTGGGGAATGTTTTCGTGGCATTCCCCTGGGCGATGTCGTCATTCGGAAAGCCACAGTGGATCAACACAAGTAGGCATCTATTCTTGGGGACCACGTCCACTCCTACAGTCTGTTTTTGCCTCGGCACGATGGCAAAAAAATGGTTCAAATAGCTCTAATCACTATGGGACTTAACATCCGAGGTCATCAATCTCCTAGGCTTAGAACTACTTAAAGCTAACTAACTTAAGGACATCACACACATCCATACCCGAGGCAGTGCGGTTCCGGACTGAAGCGCCCAGAACCGCTCGGCTACAGCGGTCGGCGCACGATGGCAGCTATCCGCAGAACAATGCAACGTGTCATAAAGCTTGCAGTGGATGTGCGTGATTCAAAGAGCACCAGGGTGAGTTTATAGTAGTTCCTTGGCCACCAAACCCCCCGGATTTAAACCCAGTAGAGCATCTGGGGAACCACCTCGACTGGGCTATTCGCGCCATAGGTTCTCAACCGAGAAGCCTAGTGCAGTTGGCCGCGACACTGGAGTCGACATGGCTCCATATCGATATCGGTGGTTTCCAGAACCTCTCTGACTCTCTTCTTGCACGTCCGCGCTGCAAAAGGCGGCTATTCAGGCTTTTGGCAGGTGATCACATTAATCTGGTTCAAATGGCTCTGACCACTATGGGACTTAACATCTGAGGTCATCAGTCCCCTAGGACTTACGAGGGTGAGTCAAATGATAACCTTAAATTTGTAATAACAAATCGAAATTTCGCGCCGTTATCCTGTAAGTTGGTAAGAGTGCTACAAACAGCGTGCAGGGCAGCATAGTGCAGATACACACATACCGTCGCGGTATCAGTATAAAGATAGCCGTCCCACTTGCGACTTGCACCAGGGAAGAACAGCGTTCTGTTATTCGGTTTTTGCTTAGTGAAGGTGTGAAACCTACTGAAATTCATCGACTATTGAAGGTTCAGTACGGTGATGCATATTTGTCACAGCAGCAAGCCTAAGAATGGAGTAAGAAGTTCGCAAAAGGTGTGAGCTCAGTGGAAGATGTACTTCGTCCAGGTCAGGCACAACGAGTTGTGACTCCACAGAACATTGCAGCAGTTGAAGCCATAGTGAAGGAAAACCGCCGAGTGACACTCAATGACATTGCAGCATGTTTACAGATTAGTCATGGGTCAGCACATCACATTGTGCATGATGTGCTCCAGTTTCACGAAATGACTGCAAGATGGGTGGCACAGCAGCTGACTCCTGAAAGGAGAAAACGACGTGTTGATGCTTGTGAAGAACTTCTTCGGCGCTTTGAACGAGAAGGTGATGGCTTCCTTGGAAGAATCGTTACTGGGGACGAAACCTGGTTTCACTTCCAACAACCGGAAAGGAAGAGAGCGAGCAAAGAATGGCGCTATTGCTCATCATCGAAACCAGAGAAGTTTCGAACAGAACCATCAGCTGGGAAGGTTATGCTGACTCACTTTTGGTACGAAAAAGGCGTCATTTTGGAGCATTACATGCCTAGAGGGACCACTGTCACCAGTGCATCATACACAGATCTCCAAAAAAATCATCTGCGGCCCGCAATCAAATCAAAGCGACGTGGATTGCTGTCAGCAGGTGTCCTTCTGTAACATGACAATGCAGGACCCCACACTGCCCGTACAACAGTTGCAACAATCACAGGCCTGCATTTTGAGTGTGTTTCTCATCCAACATACCAGAAGTTGCCCCATATGTTTGGACCACTCAAATACGCAATGGAAGGTAAGAAGTTCCGTTCTGATGAAGAGGTACGCTCGCGGTGCATGAGTGTTTGCGCGGACTATCAAAATAATTTTTTTCTAAAGGAATTTATGCACTTTTTAAGCGCTGGAGGACTTGCATTGAGCGTGGGGGAGATTATATTGAAAAGTGATACAGCTTTGTACCACTTCTGCACAATAAATAATATTTTTAAAAATATTTAAGACCCTCGTTGAACTACTTAAACCTAAGTAACCTAAGGACATCACACACATCCACGCCTGAGGCAGGATTCGAAGCAGCGACCGTAGTGGTCGCGCGGTTCCCGACTGAAGCGCTTAGAACCGCTCGGCCACAGCGGCCGGCCACATTAATCTGACTGGACCGTCTATGGACAGTACATTCGAGCCGTTCCTGTTTCCTGTACGGAGTATCCACAGGATACCTTGTACAACCGAGGAGCGCTGTATAGCTGCAGCGAGAAACGTAAACAGTACTGTACTCTTGAGCCACCTGTGTTTTCTGTACGGGGCACTCACAGGCTGCGTTATGTAGCTCGACGGAGGAGTGTTGTGGCGCTGGGCTTCACACGTCGGACAGTCTATTGCGACGCCCATTGCCGGCGAGGGCAGCGGTTCCCGGCGCGTGTGGCCATTAGGACGGACCGCGTCTCCCTGACCCGGCTGCACAGTGGGGGCGAGGGCGCCGGCCATTACCCGCGTGTGCGCCGACGTGATTTAGCCGCCCGTCCGTCACCCGACACAAATTGTCGCTCTTACGTAATTTGTTTTATCCCAGAGTCGCCGGCTGCCCCAATCCCGGAGAGAGCGGCGGCCAGATGACTGCGGCGCGGCTGTTATTTGTCTTATGCGGCGGCCGCCTCTTCTTCTCGCGGGCGCGCGCTTATTGCCGGAATTAATCCGGGCCGGGTAATTTTAGTAGCCGCGCCGGCCGGCCGGCGGGAGTCCCGGTTTAGAGGTCAGCGCGGCGGCGGGTGGGTCCGTCGCTACCTTACATGGAGGAGGCGAAGCGCCCTGTTGCCAGTGCGCCGGCCGCCAGCACGGGACTGCCCCGGGCGAGATGCGACGACAGGCGACGCCACAGAAGGGCCGCTGACAGCTGCAGCTGGCTACCGATATGGTGTTCTTATAATGTCGATACACGGCCTTGACAAAAGTGCGAACCGAAGAAGTAGTGAAAGAAATAGGAGAAGAAAGAAGCAGCCTATATGGAACGCCCTTATCAGAAAAACACGTACAAGTTAGCCTGACACCTGCTGCTGCACCTAGCAATAGTTCACTTGTTACTGGAAGGAGCAGTAGAGAGGGAAATAGCAGCGACAGACTAAGACCAGGATGTGCAATACAGATTATAGGGGATGTCTTGTGCAGCCCAGTAGAGATGGCTAACGAAGGAAAAGGCAGGAAACTGTACCAGACTGGTCGAAACCCTAATGACTGCTGCTCCACCTGGCAACAGTTTACTTGTTACTGGAAGAAGCAGTAGAGAGGGAAATAGCAGCGGCAGACTAAGACCAGGATGTGCAAAACAGACTACAGCAGATCACTTGTGCAGCCCAGAAGAGACGGCTAAGGAAAGAAAAGGTATAAAACTGTATCAGACTAGTCGAAACACTAATGACTCTGAGAGAGAATTATCGAAGCGGATTCGTCTCTGTAACCGACGTCGCTAACGCACACTTGCGTGGTGGTGCTCGACTCGGAGGTAAACAGGTTCGAACCCTGGTGGTGGATGAAATTTTCACTGTCAGTGTTTGGCCAAAGAGGGCAGGAGAGGTGCCAGTGCCCTGGATTGAGTCCCAGACCTCCCCACAGTGTCTCGCTAAGTGAGGACAAGTGACGCTGCTGATGGTGGTCCGTCCGACGGAAGGGGGCGTTTAGCTCGGCGACACCGATGATCCTATTCGACAGGAGTAGGCTATATGCTAGCACTGGGTTACGCCCTCTGCTTTCTCTCATTATCATCATACAACACAAACATAACACTACACTATACACGCATCCATTACACTCACCTAAATTTCACAAATATACGAGGGTCACTCCAAAGGAAATGCACACTATTTTTGTAAAAATACAGTTTTCATTCTGCATGTGTGAAACATTTACAATGTTCCCGCTTGTTTTCAAACTTAATTCAACCTAATCCCGTGAGTGGCGCCGTCACAGCATGTCTTCAAGATAGCTGCTGCACTTGACGTTCGTCAGAAGCAACGTGCTGTCACAGAATTCCTGTGTTGTGAAAACGAGACAGTGGGAAACATCCTCAAGAGGTTGAAAAAGGTGAATGGAGATGCTGCTGTCGATCGCAGTACAGTTAGTCGGTGGGCAAGCAGGTTACGTGATGAAAGTGGGCACGGCAATACTGCACACACTCCAGACAATGTGCAGAGAGTTAACGAATTTGTGACTGCTGACAGACGCACCACAGTCAACGAATTGTCACGCTACGTTGGGATAGGGGAAGGAAATGTTTGCAGAGTACTGAAAGTGTTAGCGTTAAAAAATGCTTGTGCCAGGTGGGTTCCCAGGATGTTGACAGTGGCTCACAAAGCAACAAGAAAAACGGTATGCAGCGAACTTTTGAAACAATACGAGAATGGTGGAGATGACTTTCTTGGAAGAATTGTGACAGGTGATGAAACATGGCTCAATCATTTTTCACCAGAGACGAAGAGGCAATCAAAGAAGTGGCATCATGCAAATTCAACCAAGAAAAAAAATTCAAAACCACACCACACCTTCTGCTGGAAAGTTATGGCTGCGGTGTTTCTCGATTCCGAAGGACTGTTGTTTGTGGACGTCATGCCAAGTGGAACCACCATAAATTCTGATGCATATGTGACGACACTGAAGAAACTTCAAGCTCGACTGAGTCGTGTTAAACCACATCGGCAAAAGCAGGATGTTTTGCTGTTGCACGACAATGCACGGCCACATGTCAGTCAAAAAACCATGGAAGCGATCACAAAACTCGGATGGACAACGCTGAAACACCCGCCTTACAGTCCTGACCTGGCTCCATGTGACTATCATCTTTTTGGGAAACTGAAAGACTCTCTTCGTGGAACAAGGTTTGATGATGAGTCTCTTGTGCACGTTGCCAAACAGTGGTTCCAGAATTTTACCGTGCGGGTATACAGGCGCTGGTTCCAAGATGGCGTAAGACAGTTGAGAGGGATGGAAATTATGTGGAGAAATGAAAATATTGTTATTAAAGAATGTAACTACACACTGTAAAACTTTCAAACATGTAGAATAAAAGATGGATATTTAAAAAAATAGTGTGCATTTCACTTAGAGTGACCATCGTATATGCGACACAATTCTCTCATATCTCCAACGACAGAGGAGGTGGGAACTGACGTGAAAAGCGTTACACTGGAGAGCCGTCGGAGCTTCGGAGAGCAGCGAAGCGTGTCCAAAGTAACTATACACATTATAAAGTCCCGCCGGCTCTGTGGCGCCGGCCGCTGTGACCTAGCGGTTTTAGGCTGCTGTGGTCGTAGGTTCGAATCCTATATCTCGGGCATGGATGTGTGTGATGTCCTTAGGTTAGCTAGGTTTAAGTAGTTCTAAGAGTAGGGGACTGATGACCTCAGCTGTTAAGCCCGACTGTGCTTAGAGCCAATTCAACCATTTGAGCCGCTGTGGCCGAGTGGTTCTAGGCGCTTCAGTCCGGAACCACGCGTAGGGTCGCAGGTATGAATCCTGCCTCGGGCATGGATGTGTTTGGTATTCTTAGGTTAGTTAGGTTTAGGAAGTTCTAAGTTCTAGGGGACTGATAACCTCAGATTTTATGTCCCATAGTGCTTAGAGCCATTTGAACCATTTTTATAAAGTCCCTGTAGCGTTTCCCTGACTACATGTGAATGCTAATCTCAGAAACTACTGTAAGGATTTTGATACTGTTTTCACTAACAGATAGATTGATTAATGAAGAAGGTTTGTGTGTTTAGTTTGTTACCGTTACGCCAAACAAATCGTCCGCTGGTAGATTTTTAGTGGTATCAACACGAAGTCGGTGCGGATCGCCAGTTTTTCTGAGTTTTCTGGCAATTGGTAGTAGCTGCAAAATACAGAAGCACATGAGAATAAAATTGAAAAATAGGCTAACTAAATAACACGTATTTATGACTGACATTGAACAAAGTTTATTTAAATAAATAATGCTGGACTTAATTGCTAATAGTGGTCTCACAATAAGAAAAAAAACCCAAATAAAAACAGTTTTGACACGAATGATTCGTGAGCAAAGTCCATATATGCGTGATATAGAGCTAGTAGTTCACCACATATGATCGTAGGGGACTTCAATACCAAGCAATCGTCACACGTGGACACTGTTTCAAAGTTCGAAAGCTCCCTAACTTAATGAAAATCGGAAATTAATGCCCATTAAATACACTGCTGGAAAAAAATTAGTACAATCTTTTAGAGGGTTCCGCTTCACTCAAGATTTAATGCTGCTTGACAAATTAATAGCACAAGCAGTTCTGTGGTGCCTGAGGTACCCCACGTCAGTACGTGGTGTATCTCAACAGGCGATAATGCAGGTGCTGAGTCTGGCATCCAGTCGATGGTACAGATGGCGAATACTGTCCTGCGATGCGTTACGCCACGCCTGCTCGTCCTATTCACGTAGTTCGGTAAGAGTTGTTGGTCGACGAGTCGCACGAATCGCTTCTCGTCCCATCATATCCCATACGTGTTGGATTGGAGAGAAGTACTGAGATCTTGCTCTTCAGAAAGTTGCTGCATGTCTTGCAGACCACGTTGAGTCTTACGGACAGTGTGTGGATGAGCGTTATCATGTTGGAACAACACATTACCTTCCTGTTGCAAGGACAGCAAAAGAACGAAGAAACTGGCTGTGAGCACTAAAGGACTTAACTTCTGAGCTCATCAGTCCCCTAGAACTTAGAACTACTTG
This sequence comes from Schistocerca americana, assembly GCF_021461395.2. Taxonomy (NCBI): domain Eukaryota; kingdom Metazoa; phylum Arthropoda; class Insecta; order Orthoptera; family Acrididae; genus Schistocerca; species Schistocerca americana. The sequence goes on from NC_060122.1 coordinate 699,669,198, forward strand.
AACCTAACTAACTTAGGTAGGATTCGAACCTGCGACCGTAGCGGTCGCGCGGTTCCAGACTGAAGCGCCTAGAACCGCTCGGCCACACCGGCCGGCCCAAAAGGACGAGTCTAACAACATTCTGCACAGATCCGCAACATTCTGCACGTACCGAGCGCTGGTTAGCGTCCCCTCCAGGAACACCGAAGGTGAACGAGAGTTGTAGGTTACCGCACCTCAGACGATAAGGGCTGAGGAGGGTCTGGGGGGTGGGCCCAGTGTGTCCACTCTACGAGACTGAGTTCACTCTGTCTGCATCGTATGCGTAAACGACCATCACTTGCTTGTAGGCAGGATCTGCCTTCGTCGCTGAAGACCACGGCGCTCCATTCCATCTTCTAAGTGATCTTCTGATGGCGCCAATCGAGCGGTGAACGTCGATGTTGTGGCATGAGTGGAAGATGGGATACAGGTGTGCGTATCGGTAGTCCCATTGATAATAACCGATCCTACTAGTTGTGAGCATGGCGCTCGCGCTATCTGAATAGAAAAATGTCGCGGATACACTTGGGATTCTTAACAACCTATACAACAAGATGACGAGACCGTTAAAAATTTATATGGTATATTACAATTCGAACTTGCATCTGGTTAAAAAGGTCTCGTTTCCCTTTGCCTCTTAAACCTGTGGAGAAGTACTGTAACTGAAACTCGAGCGTCACATAATCCCAGCTTCTTCATTCGTTACGTCGCTGTCAGAGAGTTCTTCAGTCAATCAAGGGACATGTTGGGACTATTAGAACCGGCAGAGTTTAACAGCATTTAGTAAGGCCTCTTACCATTTCTCATCAACAGGTAAATACTTCGGAAGTGATACCTACTGCAGGGCTAACTATCTGAGGTGAAAGGTGCTGGCCGGCCGTTGTGACCGAGCGGTTCTAGGCGCTTCAGTCTGGAACCGCGCGACCGCTACTGTCGCAGGTTCGAATCCTGCCTCGGAGATGGATGTGTGTGATGTCCTGTGGTTAGTTAGGTTTAAGTAGTTCAAAGTTCTAGGGGGTCTGATGTCCTCAGACGTTAAGTCCCATAGTGCTCAGAGCCATTTGAACCATTTGAAAGGTGCAGATCCACTTGCAACAAAGCTACAGACAGTTCGTGTGTTTGTCAACAAGCTGATTGCGTTGAGCTACCGGTTCCTCCCCCCCCCCCCCCCACCCCCACCCCCACCCCCCGGCCCCCTCCCCAAGCTCCTCACAACATCCATCACCTGCCTGCTTTTGCTAAAATTATTCATATTTTGTGTAATAAAACCCAGAGTCAATATAGGTGCCAATATCCACTGGTAGGTCTTGTGGGTTGACGAAGAGGGCGATCGTTCACAGGACAGTTATTTGCAGAATGCACGTTTATTCCTACTTAGTTGATTTTCGATCTCGCATCTGAGAAAAGTGAGAAATTAACTGCGAAGCTTTGGATTGGTTTCTTTAAACGCGGCAGGGAAGCCGGTTGCTGCTTCCACCGCGAAGAAACGTGCTGGGAAGGTAGTGCTTAGCGGCACCGCGCGTGACACAACATAAGCTGCGGAAATATATGAAGACTGAGGTCATGACTAATAACGCGAAACGCCTGCTAGACGTTAGTTGGTGTAGCACTTAGGAGAGGGGTCATGCCGAATTGCCAAAGGCCGCTGGGAATAAACTCGGCGCTGAAGACGCCACCATTAACTTTCACTCGGCTGCGATGTAACTGGCCGCCGCGCCAGTCGCGATTTATCTGGTGCGCCGGCTGCGGGCTGACAAGAGGAGCCGAGTTAAGGCAGAGGCCGTCACATTTAAATGTGCTCCGCCCCCTCGCTACAACTGGGAGTGCACGGCGGTGAAAGCCCCGCCGTCCCGACCCTGCCGTGCACGCTCCGGCGCGGCGTCGTGAAGCGGCGGCAGTAGCCGGCTGGACAGCACGCGCGTGCACGTGCACGAGCGGGAACGGCCGCTGCCGGTACCACGGCAAAAACTACCGCAGCCGCCGTCTGCTGCAACGCCGGGAAACTTGTCGCTACCGAGCAGTGCTGACGTGCGAAGCGCTGCGTGTGAATCGCTTTCCATCCTCTGCCGCTACATTCCGCTTCCATTTTGTTATTACCATTAGCTGAGTACCTGGCGTCTATCTTATCCTGCCCCTCTCTCTGTCCACCACCCTCTCTGTGTCCACCCCTTCCACCCGCACTTCCTGTTCATTCCTCCCCTCTCTCTCTGTTCATCTCCTCTTCCCCCTCCTGTCAATCTGCTTCTTCCCCTCAGTCTCCCTTATCTCTAATTCCGTCTCCTCCTCCACTCTTGCTGTTCATCTTCTCCCCCTTCATTTCTGTCCATTGTTCATCTCCTCGTTCCCCATCTCTCTGCCTACCTCTTCCCATCCCTGTCTCTTTCCATCTCCTCCTCTTTTCATTCACTGTCCATCTCCTTAAGTAATAGAACCTAGTACGTTGTCCTCGATGGTGAGTGTTCATCGGAGGTGAGGGTATCATCTGGAGTGCTCCAGGGAAGTGTGGTAGGTCCGCTGTTGTTTTCTATCCACATAAATGATCTTTTGGATAGGGTGGATAGCAATGTGCGGCTGTTTGCTGATGATGCTGTGGCGTACGGGAAGCTGTCGTCGTTGAGTGACTGTAGGAGGATACAAGATGACTTCGACAGGATTTGTGATTGGTGTAAAGAATGGCAGCTAACTCTAAATATAGATAAATGTAAATTAATGCAGATGAATAGGAAAAAGAATCCTGTAATGTTTGAATACTCTATTAGTAGTGTAGCGCTTGACACTGTCACGTCGATTAAATATTTGGGCGTAACATTGCAGAGCGATATGAAGTGGGACAAGCATGTAATGGCAGAAATCAGTGTGGGACGTACGACGAACGCATCCGTTAGGAAGAGTGCGGCGAAATTTGTCGTTAGCAGCAGACGACTGACACGAGTGCCTTTCCTTACAGCACAATATCGCCTGCAGCGGTTCTCCTGGGCTCGTGACCGTATCGATTGAACCTTACACGACTTGGAAACCGTGGCTTGTTCAGATGATTTCCGATCTCAGCTGGTAATAGCTGACAGTAGGGTTCGAGCGTCCCGCAGACCCCATGAACCCTTGGACCCAGGCAGTCAGCAAGGCACTTAACGGTGTGGACTGTATCCTCTGTACAACTGATCAGATGTTGACTGGGAAAGTTACTTGGAGACCATTTGCAACCAGTCACGGAGTTCATGTTCCGAAGCCAGGATGGTATTTTCATGGATGACAATGCTCCATGACACCGGGCCACAGTCATTCACGACTGGTTTGAAGAACATTCTGGATAATTTGAGCGAATGCTTTGGACACCCAGATCGCCCCACATAAATCCCACCGAACATTTATGAAACATAATCGAGAGGTTAGTTCATGCACAGCATCCCGCGCCGTCAACGGTTTCGCAGTTATGGACGGCTGTGTAGCCAGCATGACTCAGTATTACTGTAGGGGACTGCCAACGACTTCTTGAGTCCATGCCACGTCTAGCTGTTGCACTACGTCGAGCAAAAGGAGATCCGACACGATACTGGAAGGTATCCCATGACTATTGTCAGCTCAACGTAAAGGTATTCACCAATCGCTTCTTTTTTCTGGCCTCCATCCGGTGTCTTTAAGGGATCGGTGTGCTATTTTTCGGATCTGGCTATGTTAATGGTAGAGGGTGGTTGGATGCCCTTCCAGTCTCAATCGCTGAACTCCCCCCCCCCCCCCCCCCCCCCCCCCACTCACGCCGCCATCTCACTCTCACTAATGGCAGTTGTGGGGAAGGCGGATAGTCGTCTTCGGTTCATTGGTAGAATTTTGGGAAGATGTGGTTCATCTGTAAAGGAGACCGCTTATAAAACACTAATACGACCTATTCTTGAGTACTGCTCGAGCGTTTGGGATCCCTATCACGTCGGATTGAGGGAGGACATAGAAGCAATTCAGAGGCGGGCTGCTAGATTTGTTACTGGTAGGTTTGATCATCACGCAAGTGTTACGGGAATGCTTCAGGAACTCGGGTGGGAGTCTCTAGATGAAAGCAGGTGTTCTTTTCGTGAATCGCTACTGAGGAAATGTAGAGAACCAGTATTTGAGGCTGACTGCAGTACAATTTTACTGCCGCCAACTTACATTTCGCGGAAAGACCACAAAGATAAGATAAGAGAGATTAGGGCTCGTACAGAGGCATATAGGCAGTCATTTTTCCCTCGTTCTGTTTGGGAGTGGAACAGGGAGAGGCTAGTAGATGTAGAATTCCGTCTCCTCTTCCTCCTCCTCCTTCCTTTCTGTACATTCTTCATCTCCTCGTTCCCCATCTCTCTGCCTACCTCTTCCCCTCCCTGTCTCTTTCCATCTCCTCCTCTTTCCATTCACTGTCCATCTCCTCGTCTCCCCTCTTTCTGCCCATTTTCCTCTCAACTATCTCTGCCCATATTCCCTTCCTACTATCTGTACCTATCTCCTGGTTCCCCTCGCTGTCTGTCCATCTCCTCGTCCTCACTGCTCTCACATTATCACAATCACCCCAAAAGGAGGCTGGTGGGTCTTACCCACACAGTGTTTAGTTGTAGATTGTAAGTAACGTGTGTACCAAAATAGAAATCGTTTGAGCGGTTTATGATGAGCTTTTCATCCATAGCTTTGTTCGCATACGCAGATGTCACATATATTTCACAAACATTTAACATATTTCTCTGGTATTTGTACACATATTTCACCTGTATGTCTAGCTAATACCATCCTTCAGTTTCATTATCACGCAGCTCAATGCTTACGACGTCGTATCTTCTGAACCATGTGCTGTAAAGTAAAGCAATTCTGCAGGTACGTGCAGTAGTATATGTGCCTGCTCTCTGCGAAATGTGTTGTGGTTCATATGGCTCTGAGCACTGTGGGACTTAACGTCTGAGCTCATCAGTTCCCTAACTAACCTAAGGACATCACACACATCCATGCCCGAGGCAGGATTCGAAGCTGCGACCGTAGCGATCACGCGGTTCCAAACTGTAGCGCCTAGAACCGCTCGGCCACCCCGGCCGGCAGATGTGTTGTGTAAAGAGCTGTTAGTAAAGAAGAAATAAAGTAAAACGTTGTGCTCCAGGCTTATTCTCAAATATTGGCTGACTGAATTATGGTATTCTGACGTCGTAGGCTACATTACTTTTTCACTCTCACCCCTACCCCCTCGATAGGTGGACGGTTCTAACCCACACAGTGGTTCTGTATGCCAAATGTAGTTGCAATGCACCCAGTGGTTTTAGGAGGAAATGTGTAACTTACATACATACATAAACCCACTTTTACAACTTGTATGAATTATTCACGGTTTTATAATGCATTTATATTTTCTGGTAGCTGAAGATTGTAAATCAGCTTTAATTTTCGTTCCCCACTTGTGACTATCCGCCCATAAATTTCCTCAAATATTTTTCTTTGCTACTATCCACGGTGGTTAACTCTCTCTTTTCTTCCTTCATTTGTGGTTCCCATTCCACGATCTGCCATGGTAATCTCGCCTCTGACATCACTGTCGTATGTCCTTCCCATATGAGCTGTTTGTTCATCACACTCATTTTGGCCGGTCGCTGTCGCCGAGCGGTTCTAGGCGCTTCAGTCTGGAACCGCGCGACTGCCTCGGGCATGGATGTGTGTAATGTCCTTAAGTTAGTTAGATTTAGGTAGTTCTAAGTTCTAGGGGACTGATGACCTCAGATGTTAAGTCCCATAGTGCTCAGAGCCATTCGAACCATTTTTTTTTCGAGTCGAATTTCCCCGACACCATTACTGCGAAATTAAAGGAAACAGTATACGTACTGAGAGATGTGTTGTTGCTCGTTAGAGAACTCTCGCTAAACTTAGATCTTTCACAAATAACCTCTTCGACGTTTCTCTTACCTTCTAGAACCTCGATGACCTCTTTCCGCACGCCGGCCGCTGTGGCAGAGCGGTTCTAGGCACTTCAGTCTGGAACCTCGCGACCGCTACCGTCGTAGATTCGAATAGTGCCTTGGGCATGGATGTGTCTGATGTCCTTAGGTTAATTAGGTTTACGTAGTTCTAGTGCACTGATGACCTCAGATGTTAAGTCCCATAGTGCTCAGAGACATATTTGTAATTAAAATGGTTCATTTTAGCTACGTTACTGTTTCGTGCTTAGACCTTTGTGAAGAGTCCGTAGATCTCTAAGTGGTTTAAACTGAATGAAGTAGGTCTCAAGCCTTACAAGGTTAAGCGGCTTGCCCTAGTCGGATGTGGCAAATCGACTTAAAAGCACATCCAGAGTGGCCGGGCGGCCGCGTTGGCCAAGCGGTTCTAGACACTTCAGTCCGGAACCGCGACGCTGCTACGGTCGCAGGTTCGAATCCTGCCTCGGGCATGGATGTGTGTGATGTCCTTAGGTTAGTTAGGTTTAAGTAGTTCTAAGTTCTAGGGGACTGATGACCTCAGATGTTAAGTCCCATAGTGCTCAGAGCCATTTTTTTGAAGAGTGGCCGGCGCACTGGTCCCCGTCGTTAATCAGTCGGCCAGTTTCGATCCAGGGCCAGCGCACTTTCCCGAATCCAGGCAAATAAAGATAATGAAAATGTCTGCCATCATCAGGTGTTGAACGACACAGATCGTCTCGGTATCCCACGCCACATGGTATCAGCTGTGTGACGTGGAATACCCAGACGATCTAGCGTTGCGTCTACTGGCACGATGCGCCGATCTGATACGCGAGCATCAGTGTGTCTCGCGACGGAGGGTAACGGCCTGGTGGGGCACCCTCGTGCAGTCTGCCGGCCGATGAATGCGGCTGAGGCCCTGGGTGCTGGCGTCTATCACGCGGTGATAATTCAAAGCCTATTGTCGTGGGGCTCGGCGGCTCGTTAGCCGTGGCCTCTGCGAGGGCGGGGCCAGGCGCACAATGGCGTGAAGCCTGCCGGCTGCTGCCGTCCGAGGCTGCCGAATGAGCCACGGCGTGGCCGTCCGCGCGCGGAATGGTAACCGCCGAGACAATGCCGGCGCGCGCGCTCGTAAAGCATCCCGCCGCGCGCGCTGCAATGCAAAGTAGTTAACGCCGAGCGCGCCTGCTTGCGCAACCGCACAGCCCGCGATGGAAATCTCTTCACCCGCGTAAGCGGCCAGCCGGTAGGCGCACGGCGACCCAAACACATCCAATTTACACATATTTTATGCACAATCGAAGACAGATGCAGTAGTTTTCTTCAGGTGCTGCGAGATTTGTTGCCAAGCGCACTTCATACTGTGAACTACTGTTGGTGTCGCGCTGCTGTTTATAGCCGAACTTTTGTTCAAATGGCTCTGAGCACTATGGGACTTAACATCTGAGGTCATCAGTCCGCTAGACTTAGAACTACTTAAACCTAACTAAACTTAGGATACCACACACATCCATGCTCAAGGCAGGATTCGAACCTGCGACCGTAACAGCAGCACGGTTCCGGACTGAAGCGCCTAGAACCACTCGGTTACAGCGGCCGGCAGACCGTGTAGTCCTCTGTTTTGTAGCCGCTCTAGGGTATTTAGATAGACTCGACAGTTTTCTGGGAATTTTTTCTGTAAACTAAACAAAATCAAAATGTAATAAGTATGCACCCAAGTCACAAAGCAAACTCCATAAATTCGCTTTTCCTAATCAAGAATTCAAATGTAAATAATAGCTGTCGATGTTGATAATACACAAATCGAAATCTGTAAGCCCTTATATCATAGCCAAGTAAATGAAATGTTAGTTTGTATTCATGAACATAAAATTGTGGCAGTTAATTCTGTCACTAAAGTAAACTTCCGAAAATACTTCTTTCACAGAGGTAAAACAGTGCCATCCATTGGTTCTTGGGTGTACTGCGCCATGATGACTGTGTCACTGAGCCAGGCATCCGAACTGCGGATATAAGTAGTCTCCTAAAACTATAAATTAAGGTAGCTTTTTTCTCATGATCTGATTTTGATTAAATAAAGCCCATATGTTGCCCCAAGTCACGCTCAAGTTACCTGCGGAAATCCTATGATCCCGTCTAGTAGTTTTGGAGATTCGAGATTTCCAACAGACAAAGTTTTTAAAAATAGTGTTATTGTATTCTGTTTCACTCCCCGTATTACCCAAAACCAGTTTTTCGCAAATACTTTCAATGTACAGGCACGACAGTCTTACAGTTTTATTATTAATATAGATATTGCTCTCTATTCGTGATGCGTCACAAATATTCCGTGGTGACCTGCACATTTTTTCCATCTAGTGTTGTTCTGCTAGAGAGACCAGATATCTGAGAGCAAGAAAATGACTTAGATTTTGCAATAACCCGAAAGAGAAAAAGTCGACACTGTGTGTAAATAAGATCATAAGTTGATGAAGCGATTTTCATTAAGTAAGCTCTTTCTAACAGCGAAAGATTAATTCTAACGAAGGATAAAATTCAGTAATTCAAAAAATGGCTCTGAGCACTATGGATCTTAACTGCTGTGGTCACCAGTCCCCTAGAACTTAGAACTACTTAAACCTAAATAACCTAAGGACATCACACACATCCATGCCCGAGCCAGGATTCGAACCTGCGACCGTAGCGGTCGCGCGGTTCCAGACTGAAGCGCCTAGAACCGCTCGGTCACAGCGGCCGGCGAACTGTTGTGTACTGCCCACTCTTCCAGTATAGGGTGCTTAGGAAAGCTGCTTCTCGGATTGCTAGACAACAATTCAAGCAATTCGTATTAATGTATTTTTTATTACAGTAAGAGAAATCGCAATACTTAACTTTGAAATGTACAGTGAGATGTTGCAAGTAAAGGACGACGTGAAACATAAGCAATCTCTTCAGTATATACTTTTATGTTAGCAGAATAGCCAACACAGAATTACGAGTGGAGGCCGAAATGCACGCGTTTTAGCTCACGCAGGCTGGCGTGAGGAGGGACGAAATATACTAACGTGAGGTCTGGAACATGACAAGGAATGAGAATTCAGAATACGGACGTAATTAGTTTGATACTTAACTTTAATCCATTAATGATGAACGTCGCTCTTGACGGTACATGATTCACAATATTATGTGTTCAGAATACATTCTTGAAGTAATTATAGTAAGTGAATATGGCGCCTTGCTAGGTCATAGCAAATGACGTAGCTGAAGGCTATGCTAAACTGTCGTCTCTGCAATTGAGAGCGTCTGTCGACAGTGAACCATCGCTAGCAAAGTCGGCTGTACAACTGGGGCGAGTACTAAGGAGTCTCTCTAGACTAGACCTGCCGTGTGGCGGCGCTCGGTCTGCAATCACTGATAGTGGCGACACGCGTGTCCAACGTATACTAACGGACCGCGGCCGATTTAAAGGCTACCACCTAGCAAGCGTGATGTCTGGCGGTGACAACACATATACAATTCCTAATACAAGTGAAATAATACAAGTCCTAAGCCGCTGCTGTCGAGTTCGTAGACTGCCTGGACTTCAAATGGTTCAAATGGCTCTGAGCACTATGGTACTTAACTTCTGAGGTCATCAGTCACCTATAAATTAGAAACCTAAGGACGTCACACACATCCATGCCCGAGGCAGGATTCGAGCCTGCAAGCGTAGCGGTCAGGGATGTCGTGGTGGCAATGACGATGTTTCACAGCCAAGCGCAACAATGCTCTATTCGATATTCTAAGTTACTACCTCCAACAGGTGTACGCACTGTCCGTTCCTTTAAATGCAAGTGAATATTCAGGTACTGAGTTTTCAGTCAGTATGTTGCCCGCTGTTAGCTACACGTCGCCGTAATACCGGCGCCGTGGATGATGCGGGCTCTGAAATATGAGATGGCGCATTGTCTGCGAGCAGACGTATTTCTCATTGTGTCAGCCCGGTGCATTGTTTTAGGATCTAGAGGCGTCTCTGATGCATCCAGCTGGGAACAAGGATGAGTGTATTTTTCTGTGGACTCGGACGTAGAACATTTATTTTCTTAAGCATAATTTGCATCTCGTTCTCGAGCTGCTAATATTTGCGTACACATAGTGGCGAACGCCCTCGTCTGAGGATTAGATGTTGCAAGTGGTTGTGATAGTTGGTTTCGGCGCTGCTAGTTCACACTGACTAACGGACATTAGAGATTAACGTTCCGTCCACATTTGCGCCAGTGGAGGAAAGATGGTTGAAGATTAAAGGTGGAACGGGGGGGTAACCACATGGAGGTGTGGCAGTCGATCTTAAACGGGGTTATTTTCGTATATAGTCTGGTATATGTCAGGAATTGACCGTGGTAACATAAGAGTGATCCGAGCTCTTGAAAACTGAAATTTCTCAGTGCACGAATAATAAACACCGAATTTCCCGTTATTTAGTAGAAATAGAATAAAAACTTCGCTGGTAATGCTGTTACGTTCAGCGAAACATATCTGGACAAAAAAGAAGAAAAAAAATTGTGTTTGCTCAAGGCACAACCTATGTAAAAACAACTTCAGTTGTTTCCTGTTGAATTTTTTTGGATTTTTATACTACGTTAGTACGAAACACGTAAACAATCCAAACGATGGCTCTGAGCACTATGGGACTCAACATCTTAGGTCATAAGTCCCCTAGAACTTAGAACTACTTAAACCTAACTAACCTAAGGACATCACACACACACACCCATACCCGAGGCAGGATTCGAACCTGCGACCGTAGCAGTCCCGCGGTTCCGGACTGCAGCGCCAGAACCGCACGGCCACCGCGGCCGGCCAATCAAAACGATGACATATAGACGTTCCTTGGAGTGTTCCAGTGAGTAAACTGTCCAGTGACATACCAGAATCTGAGGTCAGCAGTTTAATTGCCTAAAAAGGACCACTGCGAAGACAGTTGAAAGGTTAGTTTAGTATTTTGTAATGATGGAACCTAACTCCCAACTCCAAACTGACACTGACCGGAGAAGTACACGCTTACATGTTTTGTAAGGGGGCATACTGTGGTGGTTATCAGTAGCAACTAATGTGCTGTAGCACACTGTAATATCGCACTGCAATAATGCCATTTCTCTTCGAATGCAAGCCGGAAAGCGCACTAAAATTACGCCAGTTCTCCTTGAATGTGTACTAATGTGCAAATAAAATGGACGAAAACGTGTTTTGAAGAGCTCTGTCCGTGGTAACTAGAACCAGTGTCGAGTGGTGAAATGACCGTCAGCCACACTACCATCAACTCAGAGAAGGGATGCAGCGGTCTATTTCTGACTTGCGTGCTCTGGTGTGACGCCATGCCTTCGTGCTATGAGTGCTACGTTGTTCACAGCCCCAGGCCTGAAACTGTGTGAAACGTGTTGTACAAGTGTAGAGTATGAGAGATTCTTGAGGAGCTATGGATGTAATGGAGCCGTGGCCAAGTGGTCATGCACACTGGCAGTTGGCCGCCCTGCTGCTACTGTCACATTTTTTTTTCATTTTATTTTATTCATTATAATTTCTGCATTCTATGCATAGCGCGGCTTTGTTATTGCTGTGGTGCTCGGCTACTGCTGCTACCTGTGCTGATAGGAGGGTATTCCAGCCACTGTGAAATACTTATCGTCTGATTTTCAGAAAATATCTTCGCTCGATAAAGGACTGAATTTCTTTTCGTTATTCATCATAGATACTGTGTTGCATCAGTTGGCTGATTTTCGCCCATACATTGCTATGTATGGAATGTAGATAAAACATCGAAATTTTATTTAAAATTAAGAGCAGAACGATAGCTCATTTCGTTCTCGAATTACTCATTCTTATGTACAGTAGATAGTCAATCCGCGACACGTCCGTTTCCTCTTTGCATATCGGTATTCGTGTGGTCATAACAATCAAATGGTTCAAATGGCTCTGGGCACTATGGGACTTAACATCTGAAGTCATCAGTCCCCTAGAACTTAGAACGACTTAAACCGAAATAATCTAAGGACATCACACACAGCCATGCCCGAGACAGGATTCGAACGTGCGACCGTAGCAGTCGCGCGGTTCCGGAGTGAAGCGCCTAAAGCCGCTCGGCCACCGCGGCCGGCTCATAACAATCAACACGTTTCATAAGCAATTCAAGATATCGAAACGAGTCTTTTATAGCATGCAAAGAAGCACGTACTTTACACGACAAATACTCGAAACTTTTTTATTCACCGAGACGTGGAAGCAACTCGTATAGAGCAGTGAGAGGGTCGACGGGACAGAACGCATTCAGTAAGAGCTGATTCCCAAAGCCCAGGGGTGAGCTAGAATTAGACCGTCGTGAGACAGGTTAGTTTTCCCTACTGATCACTACTGTCTCGTCTCACCAGTAATCCTGCTTGGTACGAGCATTTGCTTCACGCACTAGGCCGAGCGGCCGGTGGTGCGAATCCGTGGGATTGTCTGACAGCCTCTGAGATCGAATCCCGTCTAGCCATTGCGGCAGCAACGATATCGCTAAGAAGTCCTGATGGTCGAAGGCCTCCAAAATACGTGACTTTACTATGCGCGGTCGACCCATGTGGCGCCGCACCTTAAGGGCCTAATTCGTTTGCCGGACGGGGCACTCGGGAGGCGCTTGTCTGGGATATAGTTTCCGCGCCCCCCTACCTCTACCAGTCGACCATAGGTGTCTATATTTCGATGTCGGGACTCTGAATCGTCTGTAGACTTCTTAGGTACCGGGCAGGGTGTTGTGTCGGGTCGAGCAGTTGCCACGATGCGATGTGTTGAGACTCAGCGCTAGCTTGGAGGATTCCTAAAGAGATGAGATAAACCCAAAAAAATTATAACAAGAGAAGACAAAAACCATAAAGAGAATTTTAAAAAGTGGTGTTGAAGAAGTGCACGTATTAACATTTTCAAGAAATATTTTTATTTTATGAAGAACGTCCTTTATTTAAAAAAGAATTCAAAGGAAAACTGACAGAAAAAGAAAAAAAGGTAGTAGAGCACTTGTCTGCAGAAAAAAAACAGATACCAATACCTACAATTTCAACGACACCTCGGAAAAAAGTGGTCAAATGGCTCTGAGCACTAAGCGACTTAACTTCTGAGGTCATCTGTCGCCTAGAACTTAAAACTAATTAAACCTAATTAAACTAAGGACATCACACTCATCCATGCCCGAGGCAGGATTCGAACCTGCGACCGTAGCGGCCGCTCGGCTCCAGACTGTAGCGCCTAGAACCGCACGGCCACTCCGGCTGGCCAAAAGTGGTCACGTGCACTGACTGCCAATTGATTGGCTCAGGTTTTTATTTTATTTCTCGCCGTGTTGAAAGATCAATTATAAAATTTAAGTAATTTTAAACAGTTCAATTAATAAAAGTAAAATCAATATACTGTATTTAATTTAGTTACGATTACTACAATTGTAAGTGAAGTGACTATAGGTCGTTACATTCCAGCACACTGGTAACATTTTGCACGCGTCGGCACTGGTGGTAACCGTTACTTTGTTGAGATTCCCCTCAACGACTCGTACGCGGCCAGCTCACGAGACCCCCGTATATCAGAGCCGGGGCGCTGGCCCCGTGAAGTTGGCAACAGTGCGGCGTGTCAGCCGGCGGCGGGCACCCGCGGCGGCACGGCAGCCACAACACAACGCGGAACCCGGGCTGGCCGGCCAGAGCAGCCGCGTCGCGCATTAAGCCTGTCTCGTCCGTTTCGTCTCGACGGAGATCTCGTCGGCAGCGGGCCTAACGCAACGGACTGCGCTCGCATTCCCGGCACGAGCGCGCGCGTGAGGCCGCGTGGGCCCTCGCGATGAGCGAGCGCTCGCCCGGCTGCCTGGCTGCGTGCGTGCGTGCGTACACGCATGCGTGCCCCCGCCGGCTTATCTGGGACCTCGTCTCGGACTCCGCGGTCGCCCTTCCGGAACTATCCGGGGCTGGGCCGCGGGCCGCCGTCCGCATGCTAATTTGGAACTCGCTCGGCCGTGGAGCTTAATTGGATTGTCTCAAAACAGGGCGGTTCTGACTCGTTTTATGACGTCTCTCGGAATTCCGCTCGTCAAGTTCTTGGTTTCGTTCCCCCCTCTCAAAAAGAAAAAAATGGTTTGTATTCCGACGGGATTCCATATTTGGCCCTTTCGCATAAACATTCGGGCGCAATTACACTACCTTCTGCCACACTCGCATCTCGTCGGGTCGGGATTTCTCTTCTTGACTTCTGAAGCAGCAAAATTCAAATAGGCTTTCGAGTATCCCAGTTTCCTCCGTTTACCCAATTAGACGGTGTATCCCAAAACATTACTGAGCGACAAGTCGATCTATACTGGACGCAATTGCAGTCTTCAGGATGCCGGCCGCTGTGGCCGAGCGGTTCTAGACGCTTCAGTCTGGAACCGCGCGACCGCTACGGTCGCAGGTTCGAATCCTGCCTCGGGTATGGATGTGTGTGATGTCCTTAGGTTTAAGTAGTTCTAAGTTCTAGGGGTCTGATAACCTCAGATGTTAAGTCCCATAGCGCTCAGAGACATTTGAACCATTTTAGTCTTCAGGATGGGCAGGGAGACCAAGGTGAGAGATACATCATCTCAATAAGATTTTTAACCTTCCTGGCAGTAAAAGATTCTGTGCAGATGCACAAAATAATTTAAGGAAACTATCTACAATACTATCGCTTTGTATAGTGTTAATGATTTCAGAACTGTATTGCCGGGGCTATCCTGTAAATGTATTTCTTGAATTTTTTTCCGGCGGATAGAATATTCCATCACCTTTCGTATGTGCATCTTAGATGGTAACATTTCTTCTTCTGATATTTCGCCTGGTGAGTGTACACATTTGTACACGTTTGTCTAAAATACATGTTGAGAATATGAAGCAACCTCTTACTGACTTCCGAAGAATGAGATACCGCCTAAAACCTCATTCTTACTGGAGTTGGTTAGTTCATAAACACAGCTTTTGACGAGATAAAGTCTCATAGACGATACGCAAAGAACGATGTCATTAGGAAGACGCAGTACCGCTTCAAGGCAAACTGATCATTGGAGGATAGGTATGGAGCCATTACCGCATTTGCTTTTAGCGATTTCAGGAAAATCATGGAACACGGAAAATTTATCTCGGTCGTCCGGCGGGGAATTGAACGACGATACTGCCGAATACGAGCTCTACATCTTGCCATTGCTCCAACTCACAGCTGTAGTTTTCCTGGTGGAGACACGATAGATCGTAATAATAACCTATTACTCGCGCAGCTCTGTAGCGGATAATGAGGGTGCACAAAAATATGGAAACAACAAAAACACAACACATTATACTATCTAATGCAGTGCAGGAAAACAGTTCACATTCAAAACGTTTCCGGTCGTCTCTAAATGGATAAGTGCAGGTCTTGCATGGTTTTCAAGGGTTCTTATATCATTAATTCCTACAAAATGGTGCCTTGTACAGGTAACGATGGTGGAAGTGGATAACGATGAAACACCCTTCTCTCCAAAGTACACCACAAAGACTCAACAATGTTGAGAACTGGTCCTGTGGTGTCCAGGGCACATGCGACAGATCATCCCCGCGCTCAACAAGCCAGTTCTCAAGTACGCGAGCTGTGCGGATATGGGCCCAGTCGTCTTGGAACAGAGTGTCACCATCGGGGAACGTAATCAGTCAGAATGGTCACATAATGCTTGACAGTAATGTGACCTTGAAGCATAACCGTGGGGCCCATGGAATACCACACTATGGCTGCTCAGATCATCACCGAACCACCGCCATGTTCCACTCTTAGGGTGTAAACTCGGACAGAAGTTGGAAACAGCGTGAAAAAAGGCACATCCAGCAAAATTTCTTTCGTCCATTGCTCGAAAGTCCTTGTTTTATGGCCCTGGCACCACTTTTTCCTGTTACGGGCATCTGCATCATTGATGTGTGGTTTTTAAATGCTAGCTCGCCCTGCAATTCTCAGCTTTTGGTGCTGACAGGGATCGCAGGTGCGACACTCTGCTCTGCAGTGACAGCCGTTGTTCTCTTCATCTACATCTATACTCCGCGAGCCACCTTACGGTGTGTGGCGGAGGGTACTTATTGTACCACTATCTGATCCCCCCTTCCCTGTTCCATTCACGAATTGTGCGTGGGAAGAACGACTGCTTGTAAGTCTCCGTATTTGCTCTAATTTCTCGGATCTTTTCGTTGTGATCATTACGCGAGATATATGTGGGCGGTAGTAATATGTTGCCCATCTCTTCCCGGAATGTGCTCTCTCGTAATTTCGATAATAAACCTCTCCGTATTGCGTAACGCCTTTCTTGAAGTGTCCGCCACTGGAGCTTGTTCAGCATCTCCGTAACGCTCTCGCGCTGACTAAATGTCCCCATGACGAATCGCGCTGCTTTTCGCTGGATCATGTCTATCTCTTCTATTAATCCAACCTGGTAAGGATCCCATACTGATGAGCAATACTCAAGAATCGGACGAACAAGCGTTTTGTAAGCTACTTCTTTCGTCGATGAGTCACATTTTCTTAGAATTCTTCCTATGAATCTCAACCTGGCGCCTGCTTTTCCCACTATTTGTTTTATGTGATCATTCCACTTCAGATCGCTCCGGATAGTAACTCCTAAGTATTTTACGGTCGTTACCGCTTCCAATGATTTACCACCTATGGCATAATCGTACTGGAATGGATTTCTGCCCCTATGTATGCGCATTATATTACATTTATCTACGTTTAGGGAAAGCTGCCAGCTGTCGCACCATGCATTAATCCTCTGCAGGTCCTCCTGGAGTACGTACGAGTCTTCTGATGTTGCTACTTTCTTGTAGACAACCGTGTCATCTGCAAATAGCCTCACGGAGCTACCGATGTTGTCAACTAAGTCATTTATGTATATTGTAAACAGTAAAGGTCCTATCACGCTTCCCTGCGGTACTCCCGAAATTACCTCTACATCTGCAGATTTTGAACCGTTAAGAATGACGTGTTGTGTTCTTTCTTCTAGGAAATCCTGAATCCAATCACAAACCTGGTCCGATATTCCGTAAGCTCGTATTTTTTTCACTAAAAGTAAGTGCGGAACCGTATCAAATGCCTTCCTGAAGTCCAGGAATACGGCATCAATCTGCTCGCCAGTGTCTACGGCACTGTGAATTTCTTGGGCAAATAGGGCGAGCTGAGTTTCACATGATCTCTGTTTGCGGAATCCATGTTGGTTATGATGAAGGAGATTTGTATTATCTAAGAACGTCATAATACGAGAACACAAAACATGTTCCATTATTCTACAACAGATTGACGTAAGCGAAATAGGCCTATAATTATTCGCATCTGATTTATGACCCTTCTTGAAAATGGGAACGACCTGCGCTTTCTTCCAGTCGCTAGGTACTTTACGTTCTTCCAGCGATCTACGATAATCCTCTTGAATGGGCGTCTGTCACGATCACCCAACACGCGGTTTCGTCTGCCTTGTGACTCCACGGATGATGTTTTCCCGATTTATATGCGGTAAGAATCTTCAATATAGTGCCTCTTGAAACGCCAAACACTTCAGCTATCTTGGTTCCAGAAGCACCCGTCATACGAGTGCCAAGAACTGGTTCGTGTTCGAATTCACTAAGCTCCGACGTAATGCACTTACAACTACACAGAACACTGTTATGACCAAGTCTGGCCCTCGCAAAGTATTTGGGGCAGTGCACAGGCGCCGTTCTTGGTCAAATACAACAGCGCAACCTTAATGCTTGAGTATCATCTGCATATTTTAAGTCCAAGCGTGCATTTGTCACGGTATTTTCCATGTTTTGTCCAACCGCTGTGTGGCCTACATCTTGCTCGGATTATGAAGGACGTTTTTTTTCCGAACTGTAAAAACTGAAGCCTGCTCGGTGTGGGAATCGGAACTGCTGAAAACTTCTTCCATTCAAGAATTAGCAGTAAAACTGCAAGCCCCAAATGTGAAAGGCTTAAGGGCAGACGTAGAGAAATATATATTCTTGTACTTAAACATATGTAACCCCAAAAGCATCGCCGCTAAAATAATAAAACTTGAGATTATCGTGTACAACATAATGCTTGATATGTTGTATAATTTTTGTTCGAAAATTGGCATCGACATACATTTTATAAGGATTTGAATTTTTAGTTACCATTGATTCTATAATGTACCTTTTCTTGTAAACTAATCAAGCAATTAAACTGGAATTTGACATTTCACATCTGCACAAGAGGTCAATAAAACTGTGGAACCGATCTTCGTTTAAGGTCATAGCTGCTGTCAGATTATTTTTTCAGTTTCGTGTTACCCAGGAGCACTCTATTTCTTTTTTTTAATTTTAAAGGAGATCTTTTCTCGGAAAAAAGGCAACGAAAAGGTGCTGCACAGGATTATTCAGTAAGTAATTCTTAAAAACTATGCCAAATTTCAGGATGTTAGCTTCTATAGTTCCTGAGAAAAGGTACGTTCTAGTTCAAAAACGTTGGGTTATGGCAGTTCGCATTTAAAGTTTTCATTTCATTTTTTCACAACAATGACTAAAGCTGTCCATGTCCATAATCTTTATTCTCTTCCTCGTCTTCCTGGAGTAATCTCTTCCCCTGCCTCCTTTGCCTATACAATTTTTGCATTTTTTCTTCTGCTGCCTGAACTCTGTCCAGTCGCACATCATCAAAATTGGCTCTGAGCACTATGGGACTTAACATCTGTGGTCATCAGTCCCCTAGAACTTAGAACTACTTAAACCTAACTAACCTAAGGACATCACACACATCCATGCCCGAGGCACGCGGTTCCAGACTGAAGCGCCTAGAACCGCACGGCCACACCAGCCGGCCGCACAACATCGATGCTTCTGAGTGTCTTCAGTGTGAATGTTCCTGAATGGAAGCCTGGTCACAGCAGGCACTTGATCCTACCTACTTTTCCACTACCGAACACTAGACGGGAATGGCATGCAGCTATTTTCACAAAAACTGAGGACACAAATATTGCTTTTGGACAACGCATCCATATAAGGTGATTGTACCTCTCATTTACATTATGTGTTTTCCGATGTACACATTTTTGAGAAGTTCAGGATTCGCTAGTAACCTGACAATTGGTTTTACACATCTGAAACAGAAAGTGGCAAACTATGTTTGTGTGTCTGTGGCTTTCCACAGGCTTCTACCTGGAGATACTTGCACCGCGATATGTCACAAACGGAATTTTGAGTATTATCATCTCCGGAAAGTTTGTGAAAGAATATTGCCCACACCGCTTGCTTCATCGTTTTCACACTATGTAAGCATCCCTGATACCTTTTCCATAATATATTTTTAATGTGTGAACTTCCTCGTGTCTCAGTCTATAGACACCTCCCAGTGGCTTCCCATCTTCTAAAAGCCACCTTGTAAGCAAAGGAACAAACAAAGATAAACTTTCTCACAGCCTTCTAGACTCATCTGCAGTTCGTTTAGATTGTGTGAACGAAAAATTGACGCACATACAATTTCTAGCATAGAGGAGATGTAGATCACTCCATAGAAAGAGTGGGCGTGGCAGCCCCAGACGCCCAAGCAAAACTTTTTAAAACATATTTCTAGCCAGAATTCGGTTATGAAACTTTTCGATGTTATTCTTAAAGAATCACTCTAATAAGTAGCGCAATTACAAAAATTCGATTTTTTCGCTATTTTGGCCTGTATCTGCCATTAATGAAAACCAAATGATGTGCTAATTTGAGAGAGTCAGTAACCGTATCACTTCGTCTTCATAGTCTACACAGTCATCAGATGCTCCTCAAAAACTAGCCTCTGTGATTACCAGAACCTTAAAGTTCTGCACGCTTTTAAATTCCATCACAACTTATCTACGATTAGGTAAGATAAAACATAGCTAAAGTAATGTACTTCCATCTAAGACCTGCGCTACTGTTCCTTAGAGTAACTGAGTTTGTTTGTATTCAGTATAAACGAACAGAAAACTTTTTCAAGTCTCACGACTTCCACTCTTATTACCAAACAGGCTATATGAGAGACAAAAGAGGAAGTAATTACGTGATGAAAATATTTTCTTTTAAAGCTGTAGTTAACATTGCTACTTTTTCATCCTTGCCACAACATTTGTCACGCTGACCCGATTCACCACAGCTGCAGTTTGCTTGAAGGAAGATAGTCAGTCAAATGGTAGTCTTTGTGCTCTAGACTTCTACGCTTTCCTGTGTCGTATCGGTTTCAACAGAGAACACATACGTTTCTAATTGCTTCCGGTCAAGCTAGGACTCTCTAGCAGAGGCTTTCTGAGCCACGTCGTCGCAACAGCGGATGGCAGTGACAGATGCAGCTGGGTGTGAGAAATAAACAGCGGACACGATGTTTGTGGAATGTGATGCCTGTTTCCGCTTCGCGGTAGGAACGCAAAGCACAAAAAAAGGGTTTTATGATGTGCGTTCTAATGCAGGAACGGGGCTTCGCGTGTGTGTAAGTATTGTCACTGCCCTAATCCTCTTCGTGTTGTACGTTCGTTTGTTGACAGAACGTCCTCGTGGGGTTCAGTAGGCTGCGGTTTAATACGACATGTCCTTAGCTCATTACGGAGGCAGAAAAATGCAGATTTAAATAACGATGGACATTTACTAGGCGTTCAGTTACACCATTAAACACAGCCTAAGAACAAGCAGGATGCATAACAGAATTAATTTGTGAACTTCCGCAATGCAAATGTGCATATATAAGGCCACATAAATGTGTCGTATCGCAAGTATGTTAGATCAGCGGACAGTGACAGAACGCAATGTTGCACAAATACTACATAGTTTAAAAAATTCCGCCTGTCGTAACACCAAGAGTAGCACAGACATTTAATTTAGATTTCACCGACCGAAAGAAGTAAGTCAGCAATAATACTAAACCACGTTGCAGATAGCATTCTAAAATATGCAATAAACAAGTTTATGATCAGTTATGGCTGGGAAAGTATCTGCATCATCCCGTCCGTATGGACCCGAAGTAAAGCTATAAAATCGCCATTTGCGATAGCGTCATAAAACTTGCTGTATGTTTTCCTCGCAGAAGACAACTGTACTAGAAAATGGCAGTAGAAGTAATTCCCGATAGCAGACGCTTAAATTACGACATGAAAAAGAATGACATCCCAACCAGGCAGAAATTTCTCCTACTGTCTATGACTTGCATAGCCTGAACCAGCGATGTAATTGTTCTGTGGAAAACTAGAATATTCGTGTTTAACTAGGCCCTAAGTGTGCTGTGGCACAAGCACGCACTATTTTCTTTTACTGTACACCGGACATCAAAATTATGCTGATATCAGCAGTCTGCGTTATTGAAAGATGTCTTCATTTTGAATCGTTGAAGTTTTTACTACCTGACCGATGGACCAGAAAGTTCTGCTACCACTGCAAAACTCTTATACCACTCTGCTTAAATAAATTACGGATCCTGTTGTTGCAATATCGCTGTCAAATTGAGGACGCATTAACTGCTTTTGATAAGTGTCGATGAAAATCGGTACACACCTATGTCCTCTTCTCAGAAGACCAGTTAATAGGACTTGTCAAACAGCTGTAAATGTGGCCATATAACTGGCTTATCAGGTAGCAGTAAAACCTTCGACAGATGACAGATAAATTTGACATAGAGAAAGCCTTATCTAATTGGATGATTAATTGAATTTTGTCGTTGTTCCCGCAAAGAGCCTCAATGTGCCAGGGCAATATCTGAAAAGAAATGAAAGGAAGGTTGGAGTTTAAACGTCTCGTAAGAAAAAAGGAGATGGAAAGATCATTAGAGACGCAACAGCCGGGGGAGGTTGGGGAAGTAGACAAGCCCCCACTCCCGAGGGAACAGTGCCAATGTTTGTCTAAAGTGATTTAGCGAAATCCCAGAAAATCTGTTGTCATAATGGCCATTTGCGGATTTGAACCTTTCTCTTACGGATTATGAATCCAGTGCCATTATTGAGGTTCGAAAACCAATTCCTACTGGTACCATTTACGAATTTATGCTTTTCGAAAACCAATTGCATCTTCCAGATATGCACCACTGAAGGGTTTTCCTGCTGGTAGAGGGGCTACCGTACAAAGCGTGAGGGAATGTATCTGCAGACAGTTTCTGTCTGAAGTCAGAGTAGCCCATTTCAGAATTCTCTGAATCCTTCTAGCCGCACTAGGACTGACTCCAGTTACTTCACTCACGTTGAGCAAGCTACGGCGTTGCTGACACCGCGTGGGCTACGGGACGTTAAGTCTTAATCTTCCTTCTTCATCAGGCAGGTAGCACATGCCGTTTTACACTCTAAATCGTGTATTCGCCTGCAAAAACAAGCTACTACTGATTCCGCAGTTGTGAACTAGTGTTTTACCTACACCCTGTCAGAGATTTTCCATCTGATTTTAGGTTAGGAACTCTGAGTGTACCTGTACGTTCCTGTGCCAAGGAAGGAAGGATGGGAGGGAGGGATGTTAAATTTTATGATATGTCGACGTGGAGATCGTTAGAGATAGCTCATATTCGGGAGATATCCACAATAGGTTCAGCAAGTCGCTGTTCGCTGTTTCATAGATGTACGAGTCACTTTCATCACTAAGCCAAGTAAAATTAATAAATAAGATTTCTCAATTACAGATCCTAAATTTGGAAATTTGTTGTAAGGTCTTATGGGACCAAACTGCGGAGGTCATCGGTCCCTAAGCTTGCGCACTACTTAACCTAACTTAAACTAACTTACGCTAAGGACAACACACACACCCATGCCCGAGGGAGGACTCGAACCTCAGACGGGGGAGCCGCGCGGGCCGTGACAAGGCGGCCTAGACCGCGCCGCTACCCCGAGCGGCCCACAGATCCTACTCACAAATTTTCGGTGTCCTGTTCAGTTTTTATTAAATTGATGGCGTTGTAATGATTTAAAGCTAATCCAATTAATATAACTAGTATAATTAGGTTATACTTGCCTGAAGATGTTTAACCTCTAACCACAATGCTAAAGTAAAAATTTAAGCAAATAGCAACAAATTGTAAGCAGTATTGCCTACGCTATGTCATTTTACTAATTTCAACCAATACGCAGTTTAAAAACAGCCAGCGTAACTGTAGATAGAAAAAAAAAGCGTTGAATGGCTGGCTCTGAGCACTATGGGACTTAACATCTATGGTCATCAGTCCCCTAGTCCGCCCCAGTAGCTGAGTGGTCAGCGTGACGGATTGCCGTCCTCTGGGCCCGGGTTCGATTCCCGGCTGGGTCGGAGATTTTCTCCGCTCAGGGACTGGGTGTTGTGTTGTGTTCATCATCATTTCATCCCCATCCGGCGTGCAGGTCGCTCAATGTGGCGCCGAATGTAATAAGACCTGCGATATGGCGGCCGGACCTGCCCCGCGAGGGGCCTCCCGGCCACTGACGCCAAACGCTCATTTCCATTTCCATTTCCATCAGTCCCCTAGAACTTAGAACTACTTAAACCTAACTAACCTAAGGACAGCACACAACACCTAGTCATAGCGTTGAATGTTATTGATTACTTTATGATTTTTAGGATCATTTTTTCACCATCCACCTGTCCGATTGGTAAGAGCCCTTTTTGTCAGGAACGGGTAGAAATAATAAGTTCAAATTTATGACAAATATTAACGTCTGCGGTCCCTTGGAGGGACCGCTTCTAAGTCAACGGAACCAAAAGGTACAGCGTTTTGATATTCACAAACTCATTCATCAGAACCTATACAGGGTGTTACAAAAAGGTACGGCCAAACTTTCAGGAAACATTCCTCACACACAAATAAAGAAAAGATGTTATGTGGACATGTGTCCGGAAACGCAAATTTCCATGTTAGAGCTCATTTCAGTTTCGTCAGTATGTTCTTCCACCTACGCTCAATGGAGCACGTTATCATGATTTCATACGGTATACTCTACCTGTGCTGCTAGAACATGTGCCTTTACAAGTACGACACAACATGTCATTCATGCACGATGGAGCTCCTGCACGTTTCAGTCGAAGTGTTCGTACGCTTCTCAACAACAGATTCGGTGACCAAGAGGCGGACCAATTCCATGGCCTCCACGCTCTCCTGACCTCAACCCTCTTGACTTTCATTTATGGGGGCATTTGAAAGCTCTTGTCTACGCAACCCCGGTACCAAATGTAGAGACTCTTCGTGCTCGTATTGTGAACGGCTGTGATACAATACGCCATTCTCCAGCGCTGCATCAGCGCATCAGGGATTCCGCGCGACGGAGGATGGATGCATGTATCCTCGCTAACGGAGGACATTTTGAATATTTCCTGTAACAAAGTGTTTGAAGTCACGCTGGTACGTTGTGTTGCTGTATGTTTCCATTCCATGATTAATGTGATTTGAAGAGACGTAATAAAATGAGCTCTAACATGGAAAGTAAGCGTTTCCGGACACATGCCCACATAACATATTTTCTTTCTTTGTGTGTGAGGAATGTTTCCTGAAAGTTTGGCCGCACCTTTTTGTAACACCCTGTAGAGTACTTCCCGTTGACCTGGAATCATGAAATTGAATCAAAGTTTAACAGTACAAGTAAACGTAAAAATTGGATATACTTGACGTCACTCAAGTATGGGGGCGATCTAGAGTAATATGAAACACCAAAGTAAAAATTTCAGCAGCCAAGATCGCCAATTATAATTTGGTACCGTTACCGGTTTCGAATCGTTGTGATTCATCCTCAGACGGTTTACATGCTTTCTTTATGACACGTGGTGTGTTTTTTACAGATTAATTGTCCCAAATTGTAAATAATACATCATTATAAACACGCCATACACAGATGGTTGCGTTACAGATTTTCGTTGCATGTGACTTATGTGAAATGTCCGTTTGGAGTGTTTGTTTTCATAACATTCGTCCAACAGACGTGAATACGCACCCACTGCATTCTTATTGTTTATTTATGATGATCAGCTTCGACAAATCTGTTGCTTAAGAGCCGATGGTGACAACTTAGCTTCTCCGAAAGCTGTCATCATAAATAAAATTATAATTAAAAAAAATGGTTCAAATGGCTCTGAGCACTATGGGACTTAACATCTGTGGTCATCAGTCCCCTAGAACTTAGAACTACTTAAACCTAACTAACCTAAGGACATGACACACATCCATGCCCGAGGCAGGATTCGAACCTGCGACCGTAGCAGTCGCGCGGTTCCGGACTGAGCGCCTAGAACCGCGAGACCACCTCGGCCGGCTAATTATAATTAGCGATCTTCTATAATTCATAAACAAAAGTAAATCCGAAAATTTTTAATTGGTAATTATATCACTCAAAAAAATATTTTTTGCCATTTGTTGTCCGTCTGTCTGTCCGTCCGATTTTCTCAGGCGCCGGTAGAGCTACCACGTTGAAAATTATGTCAAATACTAAGGCCTACGCTGCCTTGACACAGTAAAAAATTTAAGCTTCTCAGTCAATGTAATCAAAAGATACGGCCATTTATACCATACGTTTTGATAAACGCGAACTCACTCATCGAAACCTATACATAAAGTGTCTGTATACATAATTAAGTCTGTACGGAACGATCAGAGCGCGAATATTATTCGTACTTGTCAAAACGAAACTGATAAAACATATCTTAGCATATCCAGAACTTTTTAAAAGAAAAAAAATCAGAATAATGAAAATTGAAGTATGACATGTCAAAAAGAAACTAACGATAAAAATAACATGAATGATAAATAAATGACGGAACAATGTAGGCCTTTAAGAAAAGGTTTATAATAGGTTAGCAAACGTGTCTGCTTTGGCGTCAGTAACAAACACCCTGTCAGATTCACCGATGATAAAAGAATGCAAAACGCCAATCAATATGGCTGCATCAAGTAAAGTAGTAAACAAGCTTCAATCCTCTGTATATGAACAGTTTCGCCTTTATATTCAACTCATTTACCATCACACTGCAGGCCTTCAAGGCTACTGTTAAAGTAACTGATGATTTCGTTACGTTACCATTAGAGAACGGTTTAAGGCATGTCCCTGTGCCTAATGTTTCTTCTGCCAATGCTGGAGTTTCCCGTCAGAGCCTCTAAAGACGCAATTACTGTTTGCGAATCTGAACAAGCTCAGCAAGGATAATTATTACAGTCTAAAGCCATATAACAAAGCACGGCTCATCATTTTGTTACCTTTGGCATAAAACAGTGAAACGGAACTCATTTACGATTCTTTTTCTTCGTTTCATTGAATTAGATTCACGTCACTAAATGATTGCAGTACGCGTTGCTCGCCGGAAGAACTGGTACAAAGAAGAAATAAGTGTCCATCGCGAAAGAATAGAAATGCTTGTCAACACACCAGACAGCAGGGGAATGGGTGAGAGGGAGAGTAAGTTGTTTGGGATTTGACACGATACGTCTTCCTTGTCAGGTCTCTCGCCTCTGTCTCAATCGTCGATACACAGCGCGGAGTGGCCGTTTGTTTTTCTCTGGGTTCTTAGCGTGTATCGCAGCGTTCTTGGCTGCTCCTTCCGTGTATTTGTTTCCCGCCTCGCCCTCGACTGCTGCTCGAGCCACACTGCGCGCCCTGTGCGTTTCTCTCTCTCTCTCTCTCTCTCTCTGTGTGTGTATGTGTGTGTGTCGTCTTTTGTGGGTGTGTTTGAGCACACTCCCACGGAAGTCGCCCGGTGTTTATTTTTTGCTTTTCCATCTCGCACACACACGCGGGAACAGAGTTAGCGTCAGACTGGCAAACAGAGCCCACCCCAGGAACCTGCGAACAACGTTGTCGCGAGGCGCGGCGCGTGGCAGCCGACCGACCGCAGACTGCACAGACCACACGCAGCGGCCGAGTCGGACCTCCAAGTCCATCTCAGAGTAGCAATATCTCTGGAGTAAGCATAGCGTACCACGCAAGTCGCCAACATCACGAGGCGCTAAAATGTACACGTTACAGACTGGGTTTCGGCTGAAATTATCCCGTTTGACTGTGGTGACAGACGGACCTGTACCGTAGCCCGAGGTCTGTGTTAAGTTGAAAGGTGTGAGTTCGCCAACAAATATGAATGCCAGATAAGGATTATGGTAACAGACTGACCAGTAGCCTAGCCTATTGTTTACGTTCGCGCCGTATCAGTCGGTCGATTACAGCAGAATAACTGTTGTACAGTTGCTCTGTACTAATTGTGGCTGGTCGTGCCAACAACAAGTCGTGATTGTTACTTGACATTCGTATAACGCTGTTTGTTTACATATTAGCTTTTAACACTGTTTCTCACAAGCCGCTTCTAATCAACTAGCACGCTTATGCAGTGTGACTGAATTCGTGACTTTGTGTCAGAAGGTTCGTAGTAACTGGCTGTAAGTCACCTAGTAAAACCGAAGTTGTTCAAATGTGTGTGAAATCTTATGGCACTTAACTGCTAAGGTCATCAGTTCCTAAGCTTACGCACTACTCAATCTAAATTATCCTAAGGACAAACACACACACTCATGCCCGAAGGAGGATTCGAACCTCCGCCGGGACCAGCCGCACAGTCCATGACTGCAGCGCCTAAGACCGCTCGGCTAATCCCGCGCGGCAAATCGAAGTTGTATCTCCGGTTGCGCAAGTAGTGTTCTGTGCCGTTTTCAGTCAACATAAGCAGTTCAGGAGACAATCTCAGCAGCTGTCTTAGACTGTTTGCAGATGTTGCTTTCATTTAGTGTCTAGTAAGGTCATTAGTAGAGCAACACGAATCACAAAAAGATTTAAACAATGTTTCTGCATGGGGCGAAACATAACAATTAACCCTGAACAATTAAAAGTGAGATGTCCTCGTCGTGAGCACTACAAATACCTTTAAATTTCGGTTACGCGATAAATCATAGAAACTTAGAGATTGCCAAGTAAACTAAATGTCTGGGGATTACTGTTCGGACAAACTTAAACTGGTACCATGGCGCCGGCCGCTGCGACCGAGCGCTTCTAGGTGCTATAGTCCGGAACCACGCCGCAGGTTCGAATCCTGCCTGCGGAAAGGATGTGTGTGATGTCCATAGGTTAGCTAGGTCTAAGTAGTTCTAAATCTAGGGGACTGATGACCTCAGATGTTACGTCCCATACTGCTTGGAGCCATTTGAACCATTTGGAACCGTGGCATAGAAAATGTTGTCTGGAAGGTGGACCAAAGACTGCGTTTTATAAGAATACTTAGAAGGTGCAAACGAAAATGCTGATGAGCGATGAGACTGCGAACATTACGCATGTCCGTCTTTAGGTTTACTGCTGCGCGGTTTGAGATCCTTACCAGATAGGTTTGACGGCTGACATCGAAGAAGTTAAAAGAAGTGCAGCGCGCATTGTACTGTCACGAAATAGAAGCGAGTGTGTCATGGAAGTGATAAGCGACTTGATATGGTAATCATTAAAATAAAAGTGTTTTTATGTAGCCGCGAGATTTTTTCAAGGAATTTCAACTATCAGTCTTACCTCCGAAAGCCAACATACTTTTTGACTCCCACGTGCAGAGGAAGAAATAGTTATAGTGATAAAAATAGACGAATCAGAGCTCGAGCGATAAAGTTTTTCCCCACGTACTAACCGAGAGTAGAAGTGTAGAGAAAGTGGTTCTGTGCACTCTTTGCGAAATACTGTAAACTGCGACATAATTACGTGGCTGTAGAACTCTGAAACCCAACTGGCTAATGGATAGATTATGTCCTTATAGTTTTATTGCCCTTAGTGGTGTTCTATAGTCATGTCTTCTTCTCCTCTCGTGCTGGCAGCTCCTAGGTTCTGCGTGTAGGACCAGCTGTTGTCGGTCCTTCGTCGGTGTGTCTGCTGAGTATAGTGTGTGTAGCAATGGACCAAGGAAAAATTCTTGTCGATCCCCAGCTCGCATGTGGAGTTCTGAAACTTCACCCACATTTTGTCTTCTCTAGTGCAGTACTGACCTAGAAATTTCAATACGCACCACGGCTGCAGAAGGTACCAACAAACCAACAAAAAATTAATTAACTGACTTAATTTTTTCGAAGTGTTAATTAGAACTTTATGACTGTCAGTCGCAGTTTTGCTACAAAAATGCTGTTCTGAGCTGAATGCTCTCTGGAGCCGACGCACAGAGCTCGCCATTAGCCCACCTCCAGCTCGGCCAGTGAATTATTCATAAGTGACGGAGCCGTGTCATCCGGAGTCTTCTGCTGCCCCGCTAGGGGCTCGTCACCTTCTTTTTGCTGGTCCTCTGCTGGATATTATTTTTTGCATTTCGACAGCCATCCGAGACAGCATAATTGCCAATCTTCTTAATCCACCTGTGCCTATCTCTCTCGCCCCCGCCCCCTCCGCTCGCCCCCCCCCCCCCTCTCCGCTACACCGTACACCACCCTGCCAAAAGACGGCTCTTCCTGTAGCGTTCAGACATTCTACCCTGTGTCATTAATTATCTGCTGCGTGAAGCGATTCCATGTTCTTTTTAATGGGTCTACTCGTTGACCAGCTGCTATCAGCTTTTACGCACAACGTACTTGTTGTCGCTTTCCCATCACGTAGCCAGGAGAGAATCCGGATGGAAAAACCAAGCCCGGGAATGCTAATTCATCTCGTCAGTAGTTTACGTATATCACTTCAAGTGAATATCAGAATGCTTCCTCAAAATCAGACCTTTTCACGGGCAAACCAAGCTGCGGTCCATCCATCCAGCTGTATTCCTGAATATTCACTCTTTCTTCTATATTGACATAAGCGGCGAACAAAAAATTTCCGTTTTGAAGGCCGTAGAGTCCAGCGCCATGAGCACTGAGCCAATCATCCCATCGACGCAGCAGACTGAAGATACGCGTCTAGTAAAACACGGTGCCCTGTTGCGTGAAGAAGTCCATAACTGTCTGCTGCACATCCTCGTCCGACAAGAATCGTTGGTCCCTGAAGGCCTTTTGTAAGGGACCCATGGCGCGGTAACCACATGGAGAGAGATCAGAACAACACTAGGGCGAGTGCTCGAGTGTCTCCCTCTTCAGTTGGCCTAACTTCTGCTTTACGACATTTGTGATACGGCAACGTGCGTTGTCATGATGGAGCAGCGCCCTCTGGCGCACGGTGGCACAACGTTGGTTTTCGACAGCTGCCCCACACACATTCTCCATTCTCCGACGGATGTCTACCGTTGTTGTCCTTCGGCAGCCAAGAAAAGAATAACAGCACGCCGGTCGGTGAGGCCGAGCGGTTCTAGGCGCTTCAGTCCGGAATCGCGCGACCGCTACGGTCGCAGGTTAGAATCCTGCCTCGGACATGGATGTGTGTGATGTTCTTAGGCTAGTTAGGTTTAAGTAGTTCTAAGTCTAGGGGACTGACGACCTCAGATGTTAAGTCCCATAGTACTTAGAGCCATTTGAACCATTTGAATAAGAACATGTTGGTTCTGTTTTGGGCGCACTTGGTTATAGAGTCGTCATAGAACACATTTCTATTTTTATCGTAGGGGTGTCAGAAAGACACGAATGCAACACTAATCCCTGATCTACATGTCGCTGCTTATATACCCGCATCGCAGTTGCGATACGGTGCATATACGCTGCAGTAACGCCCTTAAACCGGAACTTTTTGATCGCCCCTTATAAAAGGTGTAGGTTCCTCAGCTGATCCCCTTTTTCGTCCTGCTGTTTTTATTTATGTTTGTTATAAGCGGTACTGATAATTTTATCTTTATGTTCAATGATATCAATATCTACATACATACATACATACTCCGCAAGCCACCACAGGCTGCATGACGATGGGTACCTTGTACCACAGCTTCTCATTAACTTTTCTATTCTCCTCGCAGATGGAGTGAGGGGTAAACGACTGTCCATGTGCCGCCGTACAAGCTCTGGTTCTCTTATTTTGTCTTCGCAGCCGTTACACTAGACACATGTTACTGGCAGTAGGAGCTTTCTGAAGTCTGTCGCAAATGGCGGTTCTATAAACCTTCTCAATAGTGTTTCATGAAAAGAATATCTTCTTCCCCCCCAGGGATTACCATTTTTGTTCACAGAGTATTTCCGTAATACTCGTGTGTTTATCGAACCTACCGGTAACAAATATAGCAGCACATCTCAGAAGTGTCAACTCCGGAGTGGCCGACCGGTTCTAGGCGCTACAGTTTGGAACCACGTGACTACTACGGTCGCAGGTTTGAATCCTGCCTCGGGCATGGATGTGTGTGATGTCCTTCGGTTAGTTAGGTTTAAGTAGTTCTAAGTACTAGGGGACTGATGACCACGGCAGTTGAGTCCCATAGTGCTCAGAGCCATTTGAACCTGATGAGGTTCGCAAATAAACACATCAAAAAAAGTTTTGCATCACCCCATTCCCGAGAGTTCCGGAACCTGTACAGAAAATTGAAATAGAGATTAACATGAACATCATTTCAGCCCTTTTTATTGCTCATAAAAACCACGCATTGCATGTTGTACCACCATACAACGAGACCTCTAATACCAAGTAGCACGTCCTCTTGCATTGATGCATGGTTCAAATGGTTCAAATGGCTCTAAGCACTACGGGACTTAACATCTGAGGTCATCAGTCCCCTAGAACTGAGAACTACTTAAACCTAACTAACCTAAGGACATCACACACATCCATGCCCGAGGCAGGATTCGAACCTGCGACCGTAGCGGTCGCGTGGTTCCAGACTGAAGCGCCTAGAACCGCTCGGCCACTCCAGCCGGCCATTGATGCACGCTTGTATTCCTCGTGGCATACTATCCGCAAGCTCTTCAAGGCACTGTTGGTCCACATTGTCCCACTCCTCAACGGCGATTCGGCGTAGATCCCTCAGAGCGGTTGGTGGGTCACTTCGTCCATAAACAGCCCCTTTCAATTTATCCCAGGCATGTTCGATAGGGTTCATGTCTGCAGAACATGCTGGCCACTCTAGTCGGGCGATGTCGTTATCTTTAAGAAAGTCATTCACAAAATGTGCACGATGGGGGTGCGAATTGTCGTCCATGAAGACGAATGCCTCGCCAATATGCTGCCGATATGGTTGCACTGTCGGTCGGAGGATGGCACTCACGTATCGTACAGCCGTTACGGCGCCTTCCATGACCACCAGCGGCGTACGCCGGCCCCACACAATGCCACCCCAACACACCAGGGAATCTCCACTCTGCTGTACTCGCTGGACAGTGTGTGTATGGCGTTCAGCCCGACCGCATTGCCTCCAAACACGTCTGCGTCGATTGTCTGGTTGAAGACATATGCGAAACAGATCGGTGAAGAGAACGTGATGCCAATCCTGTGCGGTCCATTCGGCATGTTGTTGCGCCCATCTGTACTGCGCTGCATGGTGTCGTAGTTGCAAAGACGGATCTCGCCATGGACGTCGGGAGTGAAGTTGCGCGTCATGCAGCCTATTGCGCACAGTTTTGAGTCGTAAAACGACGTCCTGTGGCTGCACGAAAAGCATTATTCAACATGGTGGCGTTGCTGTCATGGTTCCTCCTAGCCATAACCCGTAGGTAGCGTCATCCACTGCAGTAGTAGCCCTTGGGACGCCTGAGCGAGGCATGTCATCGACAGTTCCAGTCTCTCTGTATCTCCTCCATGTCCGAACAACATCGCTTTGGTTCACTCAGAGACGCCTGGACACTTCCCTTGTTGAGAGCCCTTCCTGGCACAAAGTAACAATGCAGACGCGATCGAACCGTGGCATTGACCGTCTAGGCATGGCTGAACTACAGACAATGCGAGCCGTGTACTTCCTTCCTGGTGGAATGACTGGAACTGATCGGCTGTCGGACCCCCTCTGTCTAATAGGCGCTGCTCATGCATGGTTGTTTACGTCTTTGAGCGAGTTTAGAGACATCTCTGAACAGTCAAAGGGACTGTGTCTGTGATACAATGTCCACAGTCAACGTCTATCTTCAGGAGTTCTGGGAACCGGGGTGATGCAAAACTTTTTTTGATGTGTATATTAGAGTAGTTCTCAAGAGTGGCTCACACATGCGTTCTGTACGCGGTCTCCTGTATAGATGAACTACACTGTCCTAGAATTCTCCCAGTAAACAGAAGTCGACCATGTTTCATACCTACAGCCGAGCTTAGTGCTTATTTCATTTCATGCTGCTTTGCAACGTTACGCCTTGATATTTAATCGACGTGACAGTGTCGAGCATCACACCATTAATACTGTGTTTGAATATTACATGATTGTTTTTCCGATTCATCTGCATTTACTTTCGTGTTACTGCGTTAGAGCGAGCTGGCACTCATCACATCACATCGAAAGTCTATACAGATCGTCATCCCGTATCCTCCTACAGTCAGTCAGAGATGACACTTCCCCACATACTACAGTGCCATCAGCAAATAGTTGCAGACTGCTGCTCACCTTATTCATCAGATATTTTTTGTATATAAAATACAAGAGCGGTCCTATCACACT
This sequence comes from Schistocerca americana, assembly GCF_021461395.2. Lineage (NCBI taxonomy): Eukaryota > Metazoa > Arthropoda > Insecta > Orthoptera > Acrididae > Schistocerca > Schistocerca americana. Next base: position 699,702,490 of record NC_060122.1, read on the forward strand.
TTTTTGGAGTACTCCCAGCGGTACATGTGTCTCCGATGAACACTCGCCGTCCAGGAAAACGTATTGGGTTTTACGACGTATGAATCAATCAGGAACCACGAAACTGCGCTGTCTCATGTCAGGGGTGTACAATATCGATCTGGACGTTCCAGACTTACTTGAAAGCGATATAACAATGAAATTTAACAGTCACGTTGCTTGCAAGTAAATTTGGCACATGCAGATTGGGAATGTGTACACCTGATATGTATGAGACACCACAGTTTTGCTGGGCAGCGGTTGATTTAGGTGTCCTTTCAAGGCGCTCTGTGACGAAGCTTCCTAGCTTCAAAAACTATACCATCTAAAACTAACAACAATATATACTGCAGGAGGAAAAGACAGTTCTCTGTTTCTATAGTTCTTCAAACTGAGCGTGACGGAGTAGTGGTTAAAATATTTCTAAAGAAACAGGTTAAAATCGCAGTCCAGATTATACTTTGCAGTGGTTTCCCTGAATCTCTTAAGGCGAATATTGGGATGACTTTTTTTTTTAGAAGGACACGTCGGATTTACTATCACGTCTTTCTCCAATCTTATCCTGTTCTCTGCTTCTACAGGTGCTATTATCAATTGAACTTTAAAATCTTATCTTTCTTCATGTTTTGGCTATCCAGTTTCTAGGAAATCAAGGTAGCGTGGGTCAATTACATTCAACCGACGAATGCGGTGAAGTGGCTGTTTCCTGCTGCATCTACGGAAAACTAATTTTTTATTATAAATAAACTGCCTGTTTATGCGCTAAGTGAAGTAAATCATTGATAACGTAATTGTGTTTCGTTTTCAATTTGAATAGAATTTTCAGTGGTATCCTGTTATCTGTCATTGTTTTTGTTTCATGCCAGAAGGAGCTAAATGATAGGCGCAAATGTATATTTAGTACAGTGTTTAAATGAAGCAAAAACAATATGGGTGCTCAGTTTTCTGTACGACGATTAATTGTAAGTACCTTCTCAGGTTGCTCTGTAGCTACTAACTATTTTAAACCTGTAACTATTTAACACCCACCCACTGAAGATGCTGTCTATATGAATAGTACCTTTATGTTCTCAAGGATATAATTCATTGATGTAGATAGATGTGCAATTTATTTATTGCAAATTGTAAACAGATTATATCCTTTTTCTGTTAATAATGTCAACAGTAATTACATATCGTCTGTCTCTGCTTGACTCCGTACGCCACAGTAAGAGGTTCATGGTTCGGTTTCCGATGCTGTAGTTCTCCTTTTTCAGAGCTGCTGTTTCCTGCTGCATCTACGGAAAACTAATTTTTTATTATAAATAAACTGCCTGTTTATGCGCTAAGTGCATATGGGTGCTCAGTTTTCTGTACGACGATTAATTGTAAGTACCTTCTCAGGTACTATACCATCTAAAACTAACAACAATATATACTGCAGGAGGAAAAGACAGTTCTCTGTTTCTATAGTTCTTCAAACTATAAATTTTCCGATAAATTAAAACTTGGAGACGAGCCGATACTGATAACTTTGCACGGCACGAGGCTTGCTCGAATTCCTCAGATGGTCAACGCTTTGGAAAACGTAAAAGTAAAAAGGTTCTTTACACAATTTCAGTCTGCCAGCATTTGATTGCAGAGAATACTTAGCTTCAGAATGAAAGTTTATTTCGGAAACAATTAATATGTTTTGAGACAGCTTGGTTCCGTCTTCGATGAAATTCATTGAAAATGAATGACGTATCTGTCACAGATTTGCATCCATTCAATCATGGTTCGAATGGCTCTGAGCACTATGGGACTTAACATCTATGGTCATCAGTCCCCTAGAACTTAGAACTACTTAAACGTAACTATCCTAAGGACATCACACAACACCCAGTCATCACGAGGCAGGGAAAATCCCTGACCCCGCCGGGAATCGAACCCGGGAACCCGGGCGCGGGAAGCGAGAACGCTACCGCACGACCACGAGCTGCGGACCATTCAATAATGATAGGTCTCTTACTGCGGGACACACCCTCAGTTGCTATAAATACGCAGTTAATTGCCGAAGATAAACTTGTGTACGTAGCCGAAACTGACTTTGAATATCTGCTAACTACGTCTGAGGACATCTCCAGCAGGAATGAAACCTGCGATACCCTGGGTCAGGAATCGTGCACTTACCACTGATCACTGTAGCGACAGGAAGCACATTCCGTCTCGTGAAGCTGGAAACTAACTGCACGTCTTGCCGAGGGACGGACGATTACTAGTAGCTTAAGCGGAGAGCAGTGCAATGCAAATGCGAACCGTTGCGGCAGTGGTGTGCTGTTGTGCACTGCCCTGCAGCGGTGCTAATTGCGCCATGCAAATGGGCGACACGGTTCGCCGCTATCGGACAAAGAGAGCACACACGTACGTAACGATCATTAGCGGTAGGCCAGCGCACTTTCGCCATTGTATTATCGTGCTTATTCGTACAAGCAAACCTGCCAGTTGCTCGGCTCCACACAGAGGGGAAGAAAAATGAGTCTCCGGTGTCAAAGAACTGAAAAGCTCATTTGTCGCACACGGTCTAATTACCTAACACTGGAAATATTATTCTCTTGACATTGCTTCTACGTACATTGTGCCGTAGCCTAAGGCATTTTCCTGCGCCCAGCGTACCCTACTGCGGGAGACTTCTGTGGATGCCACACAGACGTAATTAATTTTCAAAGTGCAGTTTCGGCTAAATATACAAATTTACCTTCGAAAATTAACTAACTGCGTCTTTGTAGCCACTGAGAACGCTTCCCGCAGTAGGTGGCGAAACGCTAGCTACGGAAAATCCTACATTTACATCTACAGGGTGTTTCAAAAATGACCGGTATATTTGAAACTGCAATAAACACTAAACGAGCAGCGATAGAAATACACCGTTTGTTGCAATATGCTTGGGACAACAGTACATTTTCAGGCAGACAAACTTTCGAAATTACAGTAGTTACAATTTTCAACAACAGATGGCGCTGCGGTCTGGGAAACTCTATAGTACGATATTTTCCACATATCCACCATGCGTAGCAATAATATTGCGTAGTCTCTGAATGAAATTACCCGAAACCTTTGACAACGTGTCTGGCGGAATGGCTTCACATGCAGATGAGATTTACTGCTTCAGCTGTTCAATTGTTTCTGGATTCTGGCGGTACACCTGGTCTTTCAAGTGTCCCCACAGAAAGAAGTGACAGGGGTTCATGTCTGGCGAATAGGGAGGCCAATCCACGCCACCTCCTGTATGTTTCGGATAGCTCAAAGCAATCACACGATCATCGAAATATTCATTCAGGAAATTAAAGACGTCGGCCGTGCGATGTGGCCGGGCACCATCCTGCATAAACCACGAGGTGTTCGCAGTGTCGTCTAAGGCAGTTTGTACCGCCACAAATTCACGAAGAATGTCCAGATAGCGTGATGCAGTAATCGTTTCGGATCTGAAAAATGGGCCAATGATTCCTTTGGAAGAAATGGCGGCCCAGACCAGTACTTTTTGAGGATGCAGGGACGATGGGACTGCAACATGCGCCCGTTCTGTTTATTGACGAAGCCGTCCAGGTAAAAATAAGCTTCGTCAGTAAACCAAATGCTGCCCACATGCATATCGCCGTCATCAATCCTGTGCAATATATCGTTAGCGAATGTCTCTCGTGCCGCGTTTGAATTTTGTGTGGATAGAGGTGTAAACTCTGGCGCATGAGACGATACGTGGACGTTGGCGTCATTTGGACCGCAGCTGCAACACGGTGAACGGAAACCCGAGGCCGCTGTTGGATCACCTGCTGCACTAGCTGCGCGTTGCCCTCTGTGGTTGCCGTATGCGGTCGCCCTACCTTTCCAGCACGTTCATCCGTCACGTTCCCAGTCCGTTGAAATTTTTCAAACAGATCCTTTATTGTATCGCTTTCCGGTCCTTTGGTTACATTAAACCTCCGATGAAAACTTCGTCTTGTTGCAACAACACTGTGTTCTAGGCGGTGGAATTCCAACACCAGAAAAATCCTCTGTTCTAAGGAATAAACCATGTTGTCTACAGCACACTTGCACGTTGTGAACAGCACACGCTTACAGCAGAAAGACGACGTACAGAATGGCGCACCCACAGACTGCGTTGTCTTCTATATCTCTCACATCACTTGCAGCGCCATCTGTTGTTGAAAATTGTAACTACTGTAATTTCGAAAGTTTGTCCGCCTGAAAATGTACTGTTGTCCCAAGCATATTGCAACAAACGGTGTATTTCTATCGCTGCTCGTTTAGTTTTTATTGCCGTTTCAAATATACCGGTCATTTTTGAAACACCCTGCACACTTTGCAAACCACTGTGAAGTGAATGTCGTTCTTATGAGTTTGTAAACAGGATTCAGCGGGGTAGTTTGCGTCTTTCGTCAGGCGTCTGTCAGTTCAGTTTTTTGCAGCATCTCCCCGACGTCCTCTCATGGGTCCAACAGTCTGCACATCTCCGCTGACTTCGCTGCCTCTAGATCGCGAGGTCCCGGGTTCGATTCCCGGATGGGTTGGAGATTTTCTCTGTTCGGGGGCCGTGTGCTTGTGTTATCCTAATCATTTCATCTCATCTTCATCGACGTGCAAGTCGCCGAAGTGAGGTCAAATAGAAAGACTAGCTCCTTGCGGCTGAACAACCGCAGACGAGCTCTCCCGGCCAATAATGCCATACGATCATTTCATTTCATTCCATGGATCAAACAAACCTGTGACTATTTGCGCTTTTCTCATTTTTACATGTTCAGTGTCCCCTGTGAGTCTAATTGGTCGGATCCCACACAGTTTATCAGCATTCTAGGATGACCAATCTCCTTTGTAGAAGGACTGTATTTTCCTCGTACCCGAACGACAACTATGCCTACGAGACCGTTCCAATGTATATCTGCACTAACTGTAATAGCCAAGTAAGTATTGGTGTGAGTTGACGAATTACAGTTGTTCAAATGGTTCAAATGGCTCTGAGCACTATGGGACTTAGCATCTGAGGTCATCAGTCCACTAGAACTTAAAACTACTTAAACCTAACTAACCTAAAGACATCACACACATCCATGCCCGAGGCAGGATTCGAACCTGCGACCGTAGCGGTTTTTCCTAGCTTATCAAGATCGACTGAATGTCTACACAGTTGTTTCTTCTTTTTCAGACGTTACTTTATTACAGACAACCGCATCATCTGCGAAAGTTTGACTTTGCTATGAACATTGTCTGTGTGTCTCATTAATACCCAACATGAAACGCAAGGATCCCAACACACTTTTCGGGAGCGCGCCTGAAGTTACTTCCGCCTATGACTCTCGAGTCAAGGTAACATGCATTAGGCCTGTCTTCCGTACCACAGCCTATTGGTCATAAAATCATTGATACGAAGGACGTAAATACCGACCGTGAAAGCGTGCAGTGTAGATTAGAAAGAGTGACAGATCCAGGAAGAAAACTTGTTTGTGCTCTTGTGGAGGCAGTTTGGTAGTTAGTTTAGTGTTCGACACCGCTTTAAAATGATAGCACCGCTGCTTTGATGCGTGAGATTCCTCTTTGAATCGTTGCAGTGTAACAAATTTCAACTATCGGAATTTGGGTGACAAGAGTACGTTGTGGCACATAAATTCTGATTACTAGCCTATGTGGCATCGTCTTTGGTTAAACAACTGGCCTCTATTTGCTGTTTCTCATAAAGCGTTAACCTGTTACACTTTCGTGATCATACGCCCGTCGGATGGGGAAGTTTGAGCTCGGCGGGCTTCTTGGTGCCATTCGACAGACGTAGACTATGTAAGGGCATTGCCGCGCCGAGTGTCCGCGCGGTTTGAGGGGTCATGTCACGGACTGCGCGGCCCCTCCCGCCGGAGGTTCGAGTTCTCCCCCGGGCATGGATGTGTGTGTTGTTCTTAGGATAAGTTAGTTTAGGGGCCGCTGCCCTAAGCAGTTTGGACGATGCACCGAGCATCGTCAGCTACAAGAAACATTCACCTAAGACACTGTACTGATACCTCGCAATGACAAGGTCGCTCTACAACGTCAAACGATCTCCCATCCAATAATGCCAGAAGACCGTTCTTTATTTTGACTATTGATGCATTTCCATTAGGTAGTAGAAAAGGCCATTAAACTGTATTTGCTTTTTTTTTTTTTTTTTTTTTTTTTTTGACGCAGTTCGAATTTTCCAGACATATCGTTCATCGATATTATCGTATTTGAAGTTGTAATTTATTAACATGAATGAGAGGTGACTGAACTCAAAGAAATTTGGATTGCCATTTATCGAAACTAGCGCTCCTCTGTTCAGTACTCCAAACATAACTCATTAATGCTTGTGACATTGCATCGTAAATATTGAAGTAGTATGAAGATGGCACGCTTGCTATCGGAGCAGTTTGACGGGGAGATGCGACACAATGGTTAAAGCATTTTGCTCATATTATCGAGTAGTAGAATTGAAATCCCCGCCCAGTCAACATGATTTAGGTTTCCCACGACCTTCCCAAGTCATTTCATTCCTTTAGTAATTCTACAGTCCGTTCACCTCCGGATGCAGCCGCAACAGCGTCCAGCTATAATAATGTCACCTAATCTGATGAGGGGTGAAACCAAAACCTTACCTGCGTTTGATACTGTTCCCAGAACTATGTTGTACATCTCTTAAAAATCACAACGGTAATTCGCGGGGCGTCCCCTCGTAATAATGATAACTGCCATGCGTAACTTTCTCTTTACAGTTTACGGATTTAAAAACAAATTAGTATTGAGACTAAGTTTTTATACTGTTACTTGCAGACCACCATGTCAGCAATTTGACATTAATTATTTTCGTGTACAGAACTCTAAAACGAATTCTCCTTTCCGTTCCTCACTCAGTGTAATTCCAAAAAAGTGCCGCCTTCAAATTACCAAATGGCCAACTCGGCGCTTTAACATCGCACTGGAACGGTGGGAACGCCGAAATCAAATCGAGACCGAGTTCTTGGTGGGAATTACCGATCGGCGAACAGTTCGCTCCCAATAGCTCCGAGCCGGCAACCGGCAATTGGCCCTCGCTCGATCGCTCCAGATAATAGCGAGAGATTTTACGCAGCGGCCTCCGCAGACAAACGCTCGGCGTGGGCGCCCCTGATAACCGCTGATAAATCACGCAGCGCCCCCCGTTCGCACGCTCCTTTCGTAACGAGCCTGCTAATAGCTGGGCAGGGCGCGTCCGGAACTCGCGAACAATCGAGGTTAGTCCACCGAGCAGCGGACGCAGGGAGCATTGTTCGCGCAACGTTCACACCTCTCCCTTGCTTCGTGGAGTAAGTACCCGAGATCACCAGCAACCGCCTCCGCAATAAAACATTATCGGGACCGACCAGCTTCGAGCAGTGCCCGACAAGTAAAGCCCATTTTAAATTTGAAAACACAACCAAGAAACAGCTTTACGTGAAGCTATTTTGAGCAAGACGTCTTTCGTGGCTGCATTCTTGGATGAAACCTCCTCCGTTTTGTTATTTTTTTATAAAATTTCAAGCTTTTGACATAGCATTTCTCCAGCATTTTCCCGAGAGCAACAAGCGACCGACTTCGTGCTGCTGACAAATATGGAAGCAATCTTTGAAAGGTTGAGACTTTATCCACATTTGTGCGGAGGAGAACAAATGAAATTCCAGGAATCATTTTATTTTACAATGAAATGAAAATCCTTAGCTGCTTACAGGCGTTGACATACGTCAACGGGGGATAGATGAAAATGTGTCCCCCGACTGGGACTCGAACCCGGAATCTCCTGCTTATATGGCAGAGGCTCTATCCGTCTGAGTCACGGAGGACACAGAGCGTAGTGCGACTGCAGGGATTTATCTCTGCCACGCCTCCAGCAAAACCCACATTCTCAACGTATTGTCCCGCACTATATTCGTAGTGCCCCCGCCCATTATACTCATTACCCGCGGCGCGTTGCCGATTCCCGTAAGAGTTCGGGCACTGTTTGTGCATCCGGAAGAAGAAGATGGTCAAGTGGCCGGTGAGCCATAACTATATATATACTAAGATGGTATCTGTTCTTTCGGAAAGAACAGATACCATCTTAGTATATATATCATTTTATTTTACAGCTACATTCAGGGTGTCCCAGGAAGAATGGTCCATATTCAGCGGTACTACAGGAACGATCATTCGAAACAAAAAAAAGTATAGCACACGTGGACCCTAAAGTACATCCCATAGGAGCTATAAATATCACTTACTTCTGTGTCTTCGATACCGTGAAACAAATCTGTTCTACTACAGGCTCGTTGCTTTCCACAATTTTAGAGGTGGCAATATAGCCAAAAGAAAAATAGTAAGTCCAGTAAACATGGGCTCTAATAAGCAGGTCTTAAGACTTATGAGCACTTGTTCATCTTCGCTATTATGAGACACATCTCTTCTACTGAACAAGTGCTCATAGTTCTTAAGTTATGCTCTTTAGAGGCCATGTTTACTAGGCAAAAATTCTTGTTTTGGTCCATACTATTTCCTCCCAAAACACGGAAATATTTTATTTTTTTATTTTTTTTCCACTGTTTGCAAATGACCTGCCACCTCGTTACCAAGACAGATCGTACTTTCACAATACGAGATTGTACATGTACAGAATGTGAAACTTATTTGTTGTTTCTTATTTTTAATAAGAATTAATAATATTACAGCTTCAAATATCTGTGCACTTAAAAATAATTAACAAACGAAAGACTTAAAATTAACGATTCATGAATAGATGATAGGAATTTAGGAAGAGAGAGAAGATGTTATGACGCATGATAACTTTATGACGTATTATAAATTCGGAATGAATTTTCTAAAATACACAAGTTTCTTATATTTAAAAAGAAAAGATAATAAACATTTATGAAATTAACAAAATTTTGGAAAATCGAAATATAAACCATAAACATTATAGAAAGAATAGAAGTCGCATAAGAAGAGATTTGTTTCATGGTATGGAAAATGAATACGTGCTCACAGCTCTTGAGGTAAGCATTTTAGGGACCATGTTTACTCTGACATTTTTTGCTTCGGATGATCGTTCCTGTCAGATCGTTGAATATTGATCATTGCTCCTGGGACAACCCTGTGTTTACATGAATCTTTACATAGCTACTCTTAAGTCCAAATACAAGACCTATCGTATAATAAATTAGCAGCCTCTCTTCTCATTTCTCCTCCATTTTTCTTTGAAAAAGATGATAGGATACCACTAATGGTTGTGAACGATAAACGAAATTCTTTCATAGCGTTTGCCCCGTCGTACGGGGCCCACCGTTTCCATAATATGGCCAGTTGAGTTTTACTTTTACGTTTGTGCCCGAATGCTCATTCTTTCGCCACAGTCATCAGCTAACCCAAGGGAGGGAAGTCGTTTGTTTCAACTGTCTGTGAATCGTGTAAACTTTAGTTGCGAGTGTTATCGTACTGTAACTCTTTGGGTGTCGTACTTTCCGAGGCGAAGGTTGGAGATCAGCACAGCGTTTGCCTATTCTAGCGTGGAAAACAACCTAAAAATCACATTCAAGCTGCTCGCTGTAGCAGATCAGTGGTCGTTAATACACTGCGAGAGTTAGATCCGGGTCTGGCTGACATTTCCGTGACACAAGGCAGCGCACTGAGCATGAAGCCGTACTAGCTGTTCTTGGTCGGAAGCGATTATCAAAATAAACGAATATAGTGACTGATCCAACTCTGTTTTTTCATTACCAAGCTAAGCGGCAGCGTTAACTGCACCAATGAAGCACTAGATTTTAGGTGGTATCAGTCAGTCGTGTACGGTAAGAACGAATGAAGAAGGTACTGTCGATTTTTGCTCCGTCTCTAAAGACACCTTTATAAAGGGAATATTGAAATAAGAAGATACCAAAAGACTGAGCACACGCCAAAATGGTACAGATGGCTCTGAGCACTATGGGACTTAACATCTGAGGTCATCAGTCTCCTAGAACTTAGAACTACTTAAACCTAACTAACCTAAGGACATCACACACATCCATGCCCGATGCAGGATTCGAACCTGCTAACGTAGCGGTCGCGCGGTTCCAGACTGCAGCGCCTAGAACCGCTCGGCCACCCCGCCGGCGAGTGACATGGGACTCCTGATACGTCTAGATACAACACTGACAGGCGATACGTACGTAAGCATCCTGTCTGATCACCTGCACCCATTCGTGTCCATTGTGCACTCCGACGGACTTCAGCAATTCCAGCAGGACAGTGCGACAACCCACAGAGTGCTATAGAGTGGCTCCAGGAACACTCTTCTGAGTTCAAACACTTCCGCTGGTCACCAAAATTGAGCATATGTGGGATGTCTTGCAACGCGCTGTTCAGAAGAGATCTCCACCCCCTCCTACTCTTGCGGATTTATGGACAGCCCTGCAGGATTATGGTGTCAGCTCCCCCCAAAACTACTTCAGACATTAGTCGAGTCCATGCCATGTCGTTTTGCGGCACTTCTGCGTGCTCGCGATGGCCCTACACGATACTGGGTGTTGTGTGATGTCCTTAGGTCAGTTAGGTTTAAGTAGTTCTAAGTTCTAGGGGACCGATGACCATCGATGTTAAGTCCCATAGTGCTCAGAGCCATTTGAACCATTTGAACCCTACACGATATTAGGGAGGTGTAAGAGTTTCTTTGACTCTTCAGTGTAGATTCTGCGAAGTCAAAACCAGAGGTGGCGGGGCTTTGAAAATTCTCTGACCTAGAGCGCCATTGCTCGTAAATTTGGGCATGCTGGCAACTGCCACGAACCCCACAGTTGTGTCGGATAGATTCTATGAAAATCTGGCACCTTGAATTCCAACAACCTTCACCCGAGACAGGAGAATGTGATACGCCGCACATTGCATTTTCACCTCGCGAAGGTCGGAAGAGGGTTAAAACTGATAGGGGGCTGAGGCTTGTTTACCAGGTGTCAGTGTGTCGATTAGAGCAGAGCAGCGATGCACTTACACGGACGCCTGATGACCTGTTCGATACCGTCTGCAGGTTCTGCTCGGGTTATCGCCGCGGGGAACAATGCATCTGGCAGTCTGACACACGAGAGCGGGGAGCCCGTCCTGGCCCTGACCCACAGCGCCTCGTTGGCCAACGGCGGAAAGTTCACCGGAGATGCTGGATCAATTAAAAGCGCCGGCTGTGCGAGGCGTTGGCCGGCCGGCCGGCTGGCTGGCCGCGAAAGCCGTCTGACCTTTAGTTGCCCCCGGCGCCGGCAGGTGGCAGCAGTCGTGAGAAGGCCTGTTTGCCCGCTGCAATCACATCGCTCGCAGGCGTACAAGTCGGGCATTTAGCCGCCGCCTCGCCTTTCACAACTCCTTCCTCCTCCCCGCGTGGCTCCTCTCACTCTGTTTATTGCCTGCGGCCCGGCTCGGCGCGGCTCCGTGCTTTCCATTCCGTTACTCAGCCCGCCTCCCCGGCTGAGGGATATGAAAACTACGACCTACTTTGTTGCTGAATCACGCCTCTTCGATGTAGGATGCTGTACTGCAGTCGTGCCCTAATCTCGTATGGATTGCCGCGCGGACAATTGAGCAATGCCTTTGCCACGAAAGCTGCAGGGGGCTTTGTTCGAGATTGCGTTCTGCCCCCTCTGTTGTGAGCCGTTCCACAGTGCGGCTGCTAATGTTGTTGTTCTCGCAGGACCAGACAATACGAGAAACAATCATAAAATATTATAGTTACTAATTCCGGACGGGAAGGAGCGCCGGTCCTCGGCACGAAACCGCCCGGCAGCTTTGTGTCGAGGTCCGGTGAGCCGGCCAGTCTGTGGATGGTTTTTAGGCGGTTTTCCATCTGCCTCGGCGAATGAGGGCTGGTTCCCCTTATTCCGCCTCAGCTACACTATGTCGGCGATTGCTGCGCAAACAAGTTCTCCACGTACGCCTACACCATCATTACTCTACCACGCAAACATAGGGGTTACGCTCGTCTGGTGTGAGACGTTCTCTGGGGGATCCACCGGGGACCGAACCGCACAATAACCCTGGGTTCGGTGTGGGACGGCGGAGGGTTGAGGTGGAGGAGGAGGAGGATATTAGTGTTTAACGTCCCGTCGACAACGAGGTCATTAGAGACGGAGCGCAAGCTCGTGTTAGGGAAGGATGGGGAAGGAAATCGGCCGTGCCCTTTCAAAGGAACCATCCCGGCATTTGCCTGAAGCGATTTAGGGAAATCACGGAAAACCTAAATCAGGATGGCCGGAGACGGGATTGAACCGTCGTCCTCCCGAATGCGAGTCCAGTGTGCTAACCACTGCGCCACCTCGCTCTGTGGGTGAGGTGGACTCCGGTAGTCGTCGTTGGGTTGCATACCACTGCGGCTGCCTCGGGGTCGGAGCCTCTCCGTCGTTTCTAGGTCCCCGGCTAAAATAACATAACAAAGTTACCAATGTTAAAAAAAAAAAGTTTTCGTTTGGTTGCAAGTACCTGTCTTGGTATGCATTGGAATCCATGTACCATAGTACAAAATTTTAGATGCCACAAAAGTCGCACATACTCCCCCCCCCCCGTGCTATAAATGTTTGTGATGAAACTTACAATAGTAATAATTTCGTGTGGCTCACTCACCTGGTGCAAGTCTTTCTATTGGACGCTACTTTGGCGACTTACGTGTCACTAACCTACCCTGCTTATCCAACTGAAGAAAGGGGGACTACTGTTTAACGCGGAATCCGAACCACGTGTCGTTTCTGGTAGCTCCTCACATAGTTGAGACGTGAAGACTATGTTCAAACGTAGATTTAAAAAATCCAACGTCCGACCGGGATTCGATCCCGCGACCTCTTGATTTCCAGTCGAGAAATCATTTTTTATAAAATACTGTTCTGAAATTCAGACTTTTAAAACATAATTTCTTATAATCAAAGCAATAAAATCCCAAAATTTAACATAAACAACGGGTGCTACCGCCTGTCACTGTGTGTCACTTTGCTTCCTTGTTCTGCTCGGCAGTTTTCGTTACGATTACACCATGTTTTCCACTGTTGTCAGCCGCAACGTTCAAACAGTTGCACTGTAAATTGCGAAACTTCATTGTAGATGACAATCAACCGTTTACTTTTAAGTTTAGTGCTGCCGGTTTCGATCAGTAGACCACTATCAAGCCGAAGCAAAGCGTAACCAGCTTGTCACCACAACATTTGCAGTGAACAACTTCGATGTATGTAGGAAAACATAGATTCTGTTGCAGTAAATACTCTCCAAGAGCGTATGTTTTTCTACCTACATCGAAGTTGTTCACTTCAAAGGTTGCGGTGACAAGCTGGTTACGCATTGCTTCGGCTTGATAATGGTCTCTCATCGAAACCAGTGACGCTGAACTTAACAGTAAACAGCTGATGGTCATCTACAATGAAGTTTCACAGCTGAAGTTTGACAGCTGTAAAGCCCCACCTGATCACAAATCTAAACTTGCACAGTAGCTGTTAGGTGAACGTGTGTCCAGTATTAATTAATAAAGCATTTAGCGAACAATGACGCTGAAGATATTCTTGGCCCATCGGGATCATAGTCAATTGCGACTTTCCGAAGAGTTACGAAAAACAAATCACGATGTGGCATAAGACAGGGAGTTAGATGTCTAGTGAATACTTTAAATGTACTTTGTGTTCTACACTTGAGTTTATTACAACTGGATTGATTTAAGTTCATGTTTATTATTACAGATATGCAACACATTTAAACAGCAGTATGTCTATAACACGGACGGAGATTAGCTCATCTTGGTTATACCGCAGATCTCTGAGGTTGCTGACAGCCGTAAACAAAAGACAGTCGACACGAAGGTCACCGATCCGTGGAGATCGTAACTAAGGAACGAAGCTCAACTTTTATAATTATGTTCCGATTTAAAATACGTGTACTGTTTTAAATCTTCGGTGTCGACCTGATCAACGAGTTCAAAAAAAGTTCCCTACGAGGTGCCTGAACGCCGTTCCGGTCGTAATTAAGACCAGGGAATTTCGAGCGGTAATTTGTTCTTTGTAGCTGAAAGGAAACAACATTGCAATAATGCAAGTTGAGTTCGTGGAAGTGTGTGGAAACAATTCATGAGCATAGTCACATGGTGGGTAGGTGACGCGGTCACTTCCAGCATGGTAAAAAGACGATGAATGACAAAGATCAAGGTGGCGGACGGTCTCTTTTCAAGAACCGGAGATCACGAGAAAAGTGGAATCCCCAGTGCTATAAGACCAGTGTTTCGCAATAGAGGCGATTCATATGCTTCAAATGGCTCTGAGCACTAAGGGACTTAACATCTGAGGTCATCAGTCCCCTAGAACTTAGAACTACTTAAACCTAATTAACCTAAGGACATGACACACATCCATCCCCGAGGCAGGATTCAAACCTGCGACCGTAGCAGTCGCGCGGTTCCGGGCTGAAGCGCCTAGAACCGCTCGGCCACCACGGCCGGCCTCGAGGCGATTATGGTGAAAGGGGAAATCAGTCATAGAGTATTTTGTCAGAAACTGACATTTTGAGCCCGTGGCTGTGTATAGAATACGGTTCACTCTTACACAGAAGATTACAGCAACCAGACACCTAACTTCCTCTTACCTCTCCCTTTCTCATATAGTTGTCACAATTTATTTTATTTCCATTATCATGTTTCAGAGGCTTAAACCTCCTAGATTTATGTGAAAAAATGAGACATTTATGACGAGTTTGGCGTAACCTATGATCACTGGCGCCAGTGCCCAAAGTTGCCCCAAAGTCGTAAAAACATACCGGCTGATCAAAAAATCAGTATAAATTTGAAAACTGAATAAACCACGGAATAATGTAGATAGAGAGATACAAATTGACACACATGCTTGGAATGACATGGGTGTTTTATTAGAACCAAACAAATACAAAAGTTCAAAAAATTTTCGACAGATGGCGCTGATCAGAATAGCAATAATTAGCGTAACAAAGTAAAACAAAGCAAATATAATGTTCTTTACAGGAAATGCTCAATATGTCCACCATCATTCCTCAACAATAGCTGTAGTCGAGGAATAATGTTGTTAACAGCACTGTAAAGCATGTCCGGAGTTATGGTGAGGCATTGGCGTCGGATGTTGTCTTTCAGCGTCCCTAGAGATGTCGGTCGATCACGATACACTTGCGACTTCAGGTAACCCCAAAGCCAATAATTGCACGGACAGAGGTCTGGGGACCTGGGAGGGCAAGCATGACGAAAGTGGCGGCTCAGCACACGATCATCATCAAACGACGCGCGCAAGAGTTCTGTCGGACATTTTGTGAACTTTGTTTTTTTTTTTTGTTTTGGTTCTAAGAAAACCCCATGTCATTCCAAGTATGTGTGTCAATTTTTACCTCTCTATCTACATTATTCCGGGGTTTATTATGTTTTCAAATTCATACTGACTTTTTGATCACCCGGTATATACTGAGGTGACAAAACTCATAGGACAGAGAGAGACAGCGATAGCCACACGTACAGATGGCGGTAGTACCGCTTGTATAAAGTTTAAAAGGGCAATGCGGTGGCGGAGCTGTCATTTGTACTCAGGTGATTCATTTGAAAATGTTTTCGACGTGATTACGACCGCATGACGGGAATTAACAGACTTTGAATGCGGAATGGTAGTTGGAGCTAGACGCACGGGACGATTCAGTTTGGAAATCGTTAAGGAATTCAATATGCCAAGATCCACCGCGTCAAGAGTGTGCTGAAAATAACACATTTCAGGCATTACCTCTCACCACGGATAACGTAGTGGCCGACGGGCTTCACTTAACGACCGAGAGCAGCGACGTTTGCGTAGAGTTGTATTAACAGACAAGCAACAGTGCGTGAAATAACCGTAGAAATCAACGTGGAACGTACGAGAAAAGTATCCGTTAGGACAGTGTGGCGGAATTTGGCGTCAGTGGGCTTTAGCAGCAGACGATCTACGCGAGTGCCTTTGCAAACAGCGCGACATCGCCTGCAACGCTTTTCCTGGGTTCGTGACCTTATCGGTTGGACCCTAGACGACTGGAAAACCGTGGTCTGGTGAGATGAGCTCCTATTTCAGTTCGTAAGAGCTGATAGTAGGATTCGAGTGTGCCACGAAGCTAAGGAACCAAGACGACAACAAGACACTGTACGAGGTTGTGGTGGTTCCATGATGGTGTAGGCTGTGTTTACATGGAATGTACCGGCTCCTCTGGACCAACTGAACCGATCATTGCCCACTTGGAGACCACATGCTCTTCATGTTCCCAAACAACGGTAGAACTTTTATGGATGACAATGAGTCATGTCACAGGGCCACAATTGTTCGCAATTGGTTTGAAAAAACATTCTGAACAAGTCGAGCGAATGATTTGGCCACTCAGATCGCCTGACATGGGCCGTAACCGAGAGATCATTTCGTGCTCAAAATCCTACACCGGCAACACTTTTAGAATTACAGATGGCTATAGGGACAGGACGACTGAATATTTCTGGATGTGGAGTGAACGACACCTCGAACTGCTGCACTGTATCGGGAAAAAGAAGGTTCAAAATGGTTCAAATGGCTCTGAGCACTATACGACTTAACTTCTGAGGTCATTAGTCGCCTAGAACTTAGAACTCATTAAACCTAACTAACCTAAGGACATCACACACATCCTTGCCCAAGGCAGGAATCGAACCTGTGACCGTAGCGGTCGATCGGCTCCAGACTGTAGCGCCTAGAACCGTACGGCCACTCCGGCCGGCAAAAAGAAGGTCCTACATGGTTTTAGGGGGTACCGCATGACATTTTTCACCTCATTGTACGTGTCTCATTAGTTACCATAGATGCCACTGATCATGGAGGTGTAAATCCCTGAAATGCTGTGTCAAAATAAAATAAATTGCGACCGGTAAGAGTAAACTTATAGTTTCAATTGATATCACTAACAGTCACGATAGGGCCTAAGTAGTATATTAGTGCTGTTCTTCATACACGTAATGTTGATTGAAAATTGCTCAAAATTGTCCACTTATTAATGTTATCACAAGGTAATGTTATCATAAGTGTGACTGGTTGGCTGCACAGTTAATTAAGTAATTGATATTCATATTCAATCAGTCACTAATAATTAGTTTTTACCCAGTGAAAGACTAGTCTGTGTTACGTCACAAGCAATCAGGTCTCAACAGTACGTGACCGTTAGTGCAAAGCGAAGATACAGGTCCTTATGAAACACGTAACTGGCCATAACGAAGATAAAAAGAGAGAGAAATGTACGGACTAACGAGTAGCGGTGATCTCGTGAGACTGCTTCCTCCGGGCGGAAGCTGTGCGCTTATCTGGATCGGTAAGACAGGTAGCGGCCGCTTAACGAGTGTGGGCTGTTCCCAGGCCTAATCAGAGCCGCGCCGTCCTCAGGGTCTGGAGGCAGGCGACCGGCGCTGGTCGCGGCCGTCAGCTGCGCCGAGATAAGGCGCTGGCGGGCGTCTGCCACCTGCTGGAGCTGGAACTGGAAAGCCGACCCGCCCGGCCGCGGTTGCGTGAGTGCTGGGCGAGGAAGCGCAGTGCGTGTCTTCGGCCGGCGTCTCGTGTCGCCTGTTTGTTGAGCAAGCAGCCGGCCAGACCGGTAGCTTGCTCCGAGGACACGCTCCCGGAGTTGTCTCACAAAGTGAAGACCGCTGGAAAGTCGACTGATAACCTCGATACTATCATACACGCAGTATATTGGATAAACGAAGGCCTTCGATAATATACGGCGACTTTGAACAGTGACGTCATCCCAAGTCCCAAAACGGGACCGAACCAAGATTTCAAAATGGCAGCACGAACTCACAACACCACTGTTCATATACAAGGTGGCGCAGATAAAAGTAGGGCGTGTAAATGTAAAGGAAATGCAGTGAAATTACAGAAACAAATTGAATTTACAATGAAAAATACGGTAATAAATACGTTCATAGAAATGTTGAAAGTGACTCCCTGCAACATGTGGACAGCTGTGCAGGTCTAAGCATGTTCAGACACGGTCGTCATAATTTGTTCATCGATGGCGGCAACTTCCGGGCTCATGTTGTCTTTCCGTTCCTGTAGTGAGTGTAGATTTCTTTCACAGACCTCACTTTTCCAGTGTCCGCGCAGGAAAAATCACATGTTGCCAGATTCGGCAAAAGTGATGGCCATAAATTTTTCTGACAGGTCGTTCCTCAGTGAAGACACCATGAACTCGTTGCAGGGATACCTTAGACGTCGTGTGTTGCCCAACCTTTCTGAAAGAAGCGGTAGACCTATTGCATTTCATATTCAGTTGGTTGAGCACAAAATGTATCGAAAATTTCCATATATACAACAGTGTTAAGGGTAACGTCAAAAAATATCGTTCCAATGATGCGCGTTCCTATTACAGAGCACCCAACGCCTCATCATGGAGTGGTTGATGACACACAATAGGGTCCTCCGTTCCCTAGTACTTCGCGTCCTGTGAATTCACAAAACCCGAAAAATGAAACCATTCTTCAATACTGATGATGTAATGGGAAGGATCTAACGAACCATCGTCGATGTTACTCAAGAGCCACTTGCAGTAATCTAAACGTTTCTGACTGTCAGCCTCCGGTACTTGTTACACATCCGCGACAATATCCGCTGGAAACTCTTCCTAGTTACATGCACCTGTTGGGCCAATTTCTGTGTGGACTACTTTGGGCTCTCAAAATTTCTTCTGGTATTGCCTGCATTAACTTCTGGTGTGCGAACTGAAGGAATTGTTTGTCGTTTTACATTTCGTACAGATCAGTAGATGAGCCAGCTTTTATATGCACTATTACTCTTGGTTCAAATGGCTCTAAGCTTTATGGGACTTAACTTCTGAGGTCATCACTCCCCTTGACTTACAACTATTTAAACCTAACTAACCTAAGGACGTCACTCACGTCCATGCTCGAGGCAGGATTCGAACCTGCGACCGTAGCAGCACCGCGGTTCCGGACTGAAGCGCCTAGAACCGCTCGTCTACAGCGGCCGGCACTATTACTCTCTGGTAGTCCTCTCTCGGGATACTTGACCCCGAAAATTTCGCGAGTTTTGTTGTGGATTGGCAGGAGCCAACGCACGGGGTTTGGAGGAAGCCGAAAGGCCCGCGTTTTAGCTCACGCTGGCTGGCGTGAGGTCTGGAACAGGTCAAGGAAATGAGACTAGCAAAAAAAGGACGTAGCTGTGGAATACTTAACTTTAATCCATAAATGGTGAACATCGCTCTTGACGGTACAAGTTTTACAGCATCAATAGTAACTGGTAATGGCGCCTTGCTAGGTCGTAGCAAATGACGTAGCTGAAGGCTATGCTAACTATCGTCTCGGCAAATGAGAGCGTAATTTGTCAGTGAACCATCGCTAGCAAAGTCGGCTGTACATCTGGGGCGAGTGCTAGGAAGTCTCTTTAGATCTGCCGTGTGGCGACGCTCGGTCTGCAATCACTGATAGTGGCGACACGCGGGTCCGACGTATACTAACGGACCGCGGCCGATTTAAAGGCTACCACCTAGCAAGTGTGGTGTCTGGCGATGACACCACAAGTTTCATTAATCGAACCTGTTTTCACATATGCTTCCACAATTTCAATTCTTTCTTCTGTCGAGAAAGTCATTTTGCAGGCCGCAACGAGAAATGTCTAACTTCACTGGTGAAATAAACTGGAATGCGGACAAAAGAATGCTAACAAGTGATTATTGCATAAAACTGGCCATTGGTGTTGCTGCTTATTTCAGAAGTCGAGGTACTGCATTGGCACTGAAAGGGGAGACGGGCTACTTTCAACTGCGACACCCTGTATGTTGTAAAATACTCCAGCCTTTCGGCCGCTATTACAGCTAACGTTCGAGGTTACCATCAAATGAAGAAGCATAAAAGGGAATTATGTTTCTCTTGAAAATATAATGACGACTTCAGACTTCGGACCATTTACTTTCCACCAAAAATCCATTTTCCAGAGATAGATTACCTGCATCCAAACGATCCTAATACGTGTAGAGCTACAGGATCGAAAACATCTACGACTTGAAAAAGGTTGTATGTAAGACAAGTCAAATCTATCTTGTTGGTTCAACTTATCATCAAGGATAAACAGAATGTGACGTACATATTCTAACGGAATGAAACAAAACTTGTACAGTAAATGAATTCAGAGGATAGTGAACGAAAATGTCATAAATATGAAGAAAAGAATCACTAAATTGTAAACGGGTAGCAGACCTAAGTTCGGTGTATAAAATCACAGTTGTGTAACATATCAGATGCGTACAGACGAAAACTCAGCTGTTTCGCGGAATAAAAGCGCTACCCCAGGAAACAGCTCTGCTTGAAGAAAGGTTACGAATGGCTCTGATGTCATCCGGGCTTTTTACTACCTGAACTGCAAAGGATGCGCTGTGCGTATCAATCAAAATTGTTTCGGACGTAGGTATAGAGCTTAAACGTTCCACTGGATTGCTCGAGAGGTATTGTTAAGCTGGGAATTACGGTCATCACGTCGCATCTCAGAGAGCTGTGTCACAGGACAAAGAAATTTGCATGCAACGTCCCGTTGGGCGGCATAAGTGCATGGACAATGTTCCTCGCCAATTTTGTTCTTTTTGAAGTTACCGAT
Organism: Schistocerca americana; assembly: GCF_021461395.2. NCBI lineage: Eukaryota > Metazoa > Arthropoda > Insecta > Orthoptera > Acrididae > Schistocerca > Schistocerca americana. Next base: position 699,723,096 of record NC_060122.1, read on the forward strand.
AGTCGAGAAACGGCGGGAAGGCGCTTTATGAACCATGGAATAGAACGGGCAAACATGTTGTTGACCAGGAAAGGATGTTGGGGTAGCACTTACGCGGTGGAATGATATATCACAGAGGTACGGCCACGGACTACGTTATTTTAAGGAAATCAATACGGAGTGCAGTTGCGACCGAGGCGCTGGGATTATGTATACATTGTCTGCAAATAAGCATACAGAGAGATGTTTTTTGTTCGTTTTCATGTTATTCTTCTACAGAGTTTTGAAGTACCAGGCGATATAATCGTGAGCGGAAACGTGAAAAATCTGTAATTCGAATAATTTCGAGGAGTGCGACGCACTTTCCGACAAAAACGAACCTTTCAACAGATGAAAGAAAATATTCACCATCTCACCAACAGGTGGCACTGTAATGGCTCCAGATCTGCTGCCCGCAATTTTTTTAAATTTATAGATTTATAAATGAAAAATAATTGAATTATATACATCCTCTGCTCTGACGATTCATCTTTCCCCTTAATGGGTGTACAAATGTACATATTTGCTGCCTTTACGAAGTAATGAATGAAATGAAGCGACGCATGTATTAGAAAAATATAGCAATTTTGGCTATACTTGTGTTTTTCATTAGAATATCTACAAGCCTTTGTACATATTCCTGGAAAACTACATCTCGAGTAATGTACTTAGGAACACGTTACTTAAATTACTGTTTTGTGGTCATCTAGTATCTTGACATGATGTCTTCACTTTTTTGTCAACGGTCTCATGTAGCGTCATCCATTCCGTCCCCAAGGTACTTATGGAAATACGTATAGTAACTGTGAGAGTAAACTGACAGAGAATTTGTGCTAGCGCCAAGGAAGGAAAGCATGAAGTCATTCGGGGAAGGACAGTTACATTACTTGTTGAAGTCAAAAAAATCTTGACCGTAACGTAAGCCTGATTTCGACTCCTACCAAAGTTGTACAACATCCCTGGCCAGATCATTGTTCGATGGTATTTTGCGGTACTACTACCAATAATCAAAACACCAACGAAAAAAACTACATTCTAATCTTCAGTCGATACTGGGGTTTGTATTTCTGCCACAGTGCTTTTTTCACCTTTGGCACCGATGTACAAAAATGCTGTGGTGTTAGAAGTCAACGTTAAAGTAAAAGCCCACCTAAAAAGTAGCTATGCAGATCAGTTTCGAAATAGAAGGGACGCTACGACATACCACTCCCAACAGGGTCAAGTCAATTAAGAGCTGTAAATATTTATGTATGTAATCAACAATGGATCCAAAGTTTGGCATTTAGTACTCAACTGCTACTTAAAGACTAGTGTGCTCTGGCTGAGCCAATCGGCGCCTGAATTTTCCCATTATCTGTTGCTAAACAGGGTACTCACTGGTTATTCCCTACGCAAGGTCCCTTCCACATAATACGTTCGGAAAATAAGTTTCAAACATATTGTTTGCTGTATTTATCAAACTTAAGTTCTGACGGATATGCATAATGTTACAAGTTGTGGAATCGTCTTCTTGTGTGCCATCTATATCAAGCTTAACGAATATCGCACAACAGTTCATATTCATTTTGACAGGAAAAACATTTCTTCGTGGCTATAAAAAATAAATGCCATTATTTAATCCAAGTATGAATGTATTTTTTGTGAGGTTTGGGAGTAATTTTCTCCCCGATACTTTGCTCGACAGGCAGGATAATGGGCTGAATTTGCTACTATATTTACAATAGTGTGCAAAACTTGAGAACTAAAGTTACTTTCATGATGCGCAACTGCCAAGTAACATAGCTCGATGTAACTTGAGCCAAGGTTCATCGAGTTGTGTTACTTGGCAGTGATAGGCAAATCAAGCGAAAGCTACTTTCACCCTGCACGTCAATATATATATGTATATATACAGGGTGACTGAACTATTGTCCTGCAGAAAAAATGAACAGGACTTCTTTTGTAGCAAATTTAATGTTTTGTACTGGGATACATTTTCGCTGGAGGCCACAGGTTTCTAATTATTCAAGAAAAACCTGTTTTAAGCTCATTTTTGTACATTTTTCTTGAATAATTCGAAAACTACAGCCTCTAGCGAAAACTTATCCGAGTACAAAATTTAACTACATTAAATTTCCTACAAAAATGTCCCGTTCTTTTTTTTCTGTAGAACCAATAGTTTGCATGTAGCTAGCAAGAGAATATGACAATCTTCCACATCGTACCATATTTGAAGGCGCGGTGGGTTGCATAAAACCCATTGGTAGGGGCAGCTAAACTACCCAGTATAAAAAACTCTAATCCTCTGATGAATATTGAGGAATGTAATTGCAAATCAAATTAATTTTATGACTGGTGGCTGGAATCTGTTCTTTCTTTTGCTTAGGCCATAGTCCCGCAGCGATCGCAGGGTCGGCGTGATTAGAACGGATTTGGCAAGGTTAGTGTTAGGGGTGGCCGGATGCCCTTCATGCCGCCACGCTGTACCCCCCATGATGGAACCAGTGTACCTCAACTGTCTGCATCTAGTGTAAATCGTGAAATAATGCGGTCGTGTTACAAATGTCTGTGACGCGTGTAACTGAGGCGGAACGTGGGGACCAGCCCGGTATTCACCTAGCGGGATGTGGAAAACCGCCTAAAAACCACATCCAGTCTGGCCGGCACACCGGCCCTCGTCGTTAATCCGCCGGGCGGATTCGATCCTGCGCCGGCGCGCCTACCCGACTCCAGGAAGCAGCGCGTTAGCGCTATCGGCTACCCTGGCGGGTGGTGACTCGAATCTGTTATTCTTCCAATTAATCAGATCCTCCTCAAATCTTCCTGCATTTCGCTAACCTTCTGCCATAGCAGCTTTCCAATAGACAACATCGTCGTCTGCGAACCGCCTCACAGAGCTTCGGAGATTAAACAGTACGTCATTTACATGCATTGTAAAAAGTAAGCTTGTATTTGTTCACCGAATGACGGTGCTGTACTGTATGGAATTCCTCCGGGAAGTCAAGAGACATGGTATCAATTCGGCCGCCTTTATCTCTGATGTTCTGGATTTCGTGGATGCGAGATCACTGCTCTCTGATCGGTGTTTATCTTTTAGCACAATGTTTAGACACTGGTTTGGGTATAAGATCTCGTGCTGAACCCTGTACCTGCAGCTTGTGGCGCCGACAGAAGGGCGAAGCACCTGTGCTGGCGTGCAGTGAGTGACAGGTTGCGGGCCGGAAGCGGGCGCTCTGTCCGGAGCGCCGGTGCACGTGCTGCGGCTGGCGAGGTGATGGCCGCGTGACCTTGGCGGCGGGGCAGCCTCCAACAAAGAGCACCGGCCAGCCCCAGAGACGCAGCCGATGACTCAGCCGTGGAGCCGCCGCCTGCTGCTGCTGCCGCTGCCGCTGCCGGCATACCTCTTCCTCCCTCCTCCTACCTGCCTGCCTGCCAGCCGGCTTGCTACGGAGACTGCGCGCTTCCCAGTGCGCGCTCTGTTTGGGTTCGTATTACTTGAGGCCGAGTCGCATTGGAAGTCAGCGGTACGGAACGACAGACGACGTCACCGTCAAACGTTGGAGTGCTCACACGAGACGAAAATCAGTTCAGCGTCACTTCAGTTACATACAAATTTATAATTTGGACAGTCTTGTTCCATAAAAACACGGGAGAACTGCCGGATATCAGTAACGTCCTGCCACGATATTTCGGCGCAGAGTCTTCTGGTCATCTTCTGGTAACTACCACCGTAGCAGTAATGGCGAGCACGCGCTGAGCTCCGCTATTTAAAGCCATATTGACAAGGGAACCTCCCCCTCAAATTTAGTTATAAGTTGGCACAGTGGATAGGCCTTGAAAAACTGAACACAGATCAATCGAGAAAACAGGAAGAAGTTGTGTGGAACTATGAAAAAAATAAGCAAAATATACAGTCGACCTGAAGGCCTCTTCCTTGTTCCGTCGTTTGTAGGTCTGCATTACTCTGTTCACTTGCCTAGTTGAAAAGCCATTCTTCAGAAATACTTTTTGCAGGTGTTCCAGTTGCGCTTGAAGACTGTCGGCGTCAGAGATGGTGTGGGCACGGTGGATCAAGGTTTTGAGAACGCACATTGTTTGTGCTGGATCCACTCATACGGACCTGTATCTACAAGCTACTAGTTGCAATTAGTAGCTTGTAGATACAGGTCCGTTGAGTGGATTTTCTGTAGTCTTGGTAAACTGAACTAGAATAAAAGCGCTAGCAGCTATTAGATGATGATTTATTCACGACCGGTTTCGCTGCGTTAAAGCAGTATCTTCAGGTGGTTGTATGTGAAAAGGAAATCACTCTTGAATCTATACAGGGTGTTTCAGAAGTGATTTTCAATAATCAAGGATATGACAGGAACGATCATTCGAAACAAAAAAGTCAAGTAAACACGGGCCCTAAAACGCATACTTAAAGAGCTATGAGCAATTCTTTATCTTCGATACTGTGAAACAAATCTCTTCTACTGCACGCTCTCTGTTTTCCATATTCTGGGAAGTGATAGTATGGACCAAAACAAGAAAAAATGTCCAGTAAACACGTGCTCTAAAATGCATGCCTTAAGAGCAATGGACGCGCTGTCTGAGGCGCCTGGCCACGGTCCGAGCGGCTCCCCCCCCCCCCCCCCCCGACGGAGGTTCGAGTCCTCCCCCGGGCATGGGTATCTGTGTTGTCTACAGCGTAAGTTAGTTTAAATTACATTAAGTAGTAGTGTGCAAGCTTAGGGACCGATGACCTAAGCAGTTTGGTCCCATAAGATCTTACGACAAATTTACAATTTTTACAATTTTAAGAGTTTTGAGCACTTGTTCATCTTCGCTACTTTGAAACACACCTCTTCTACTGGACAAGTGATTATAACTTTTAAGGTATGCATTTTAGTGCACGTGTTTACTGGTCATATTTTTCTTGTTTTGGTCCATACTACCGCTTCCCAGAATATGGAAAACAAAGAGCTTACAGTAGAAGAGATTTGTTTCATAGTATCCAAGATCAAGAATTGTTCATAGCTCTTGAGGTATGCATTTACTTGACTTACTTGTTTTGAATAATCATTCCTGTCAGATTCCTGAATAATGACCATCACTTCTGAAACACGCTGAATATTTAAAAAATCAATCGAACACAGCCAATAAAAATAAAGCCAAATAAAAAGCACTTACAGTACTGCCACATAGATTAGCAAGTTGAGACTCCCCCAACGTTCTTAGTCAGAGAATTCAACCATATGAAGACGGAAAGTGGTCAACAAATAATAACCGTTAGATCATTGGGGCGAAAAGGACGGACTCTGAGGCACTAAGGTAAAAAGAACCATAGTTACTATAATAGATATTATTAAAATGCAATAAAAGTAGCGGAAAAATAGATACCATCAGCACAACGTCTGTCTGAGAAACGGAACCAACTAGCCAGCACCGATACTACAATGATTTTAAACAAAAAGAAGAAGGAAAACTATACGGAAGATTAAAAATCAGGAAACAAGAACTTTATTTAGCTGTTGGGCTTACAAGTGCATCCATGTGCAAATTGAATGCAGATAAAGGAGGAAAAGTTCTAAAAAATCTTAAAAGATTATGAAACTTATTTAAGAAATTTTATCAATAACAGGCTACTCAGAACCGAGAGCGAACATCAGATAATAGGAGACCCATTTATAATTTCAAACCTAAGAAACCAGAACAGGTTAATGAACTGCCTAACATAACTTGAATGTCCAGACATACCAGTACACGATATTTAGTTGTTTGTTATGAGCGTAGAACACGGGAGGCGGTCAGTTGTATACAGAACTGCCGGGGCTCGCCATACGACCGGAGGCGATGGAAGAGGTGACATGTTATTGGCGCAGCGGGGTTTTTGAACTACGAAGGTTGAGGAGCGCCTTAAGAGCAGAGCAATTTATCTGTGAATCAAGGAACAGTGGCCATCATAAGGGCCACTCATTGTATTAGTAAGAATGCAAGAAAAAATAGTGAGCGAGTAAGGTACCAGAAGTAGTAACAAAACGTCATGGGATCCAAGGAATTACATTCCACTTTAAACAATCAAAATTACTTAGAATACCGCAGTGTCTTAGCTCCATATGGTTATTTAACGTAGAAAAATGGAAGTGTGTTCTTGCGGCGAAAAATCTCAGCGCACTCAAAGATATATAGATCACAAGGATGCTTTAGTTTCTATATAGAACCACCTGGAGATGGTGCATTAACGCAGGGAAACCGGTTGTGAAAAATAATCATCTAACAGCCGGTTTTATTCAAGTTCAATTTACGATCACTTTCGGTAGCCCAGTACCGAACGCTGAAATTTAGGTTATTAGATACGATCCGTGATAGAAAAAGTCAGAATGTAGAAGTAAGGGACCAGCAAAGATAAACTTCATTAATGACGAATGTGAACTTCACAATGGATATTCTTCATACAGTTTGTATGGTAAACTGCTGAGTAGTGAAACAACAGAAAAAAGTAGTACTAACGTTTCAAAACATTCACATTTATTTGCTACTATACAAACAAATCAAACAATAACAATAAGCCATTAAATAAACGTTGTTTACATTGTCCATTATGTTTTCCTTAATACCAATAGCGTGTTTTTCTCCTTCATTAAAATTAGTCTTTCGCTGTTTTAAAGATTTTATTTAATGTCAATCGCTTCATCAACAAATATTCTTATTTATACACAGTGTAGACTTTTTCTCTTTCGAGTTATTACAAAATCTAAATCATTTTCTTGCTCTCGGATATCTGGTCTCCCTAGCAGAAAAACACTCGATGGAAAAAACATGCAGGTCATCACGGAATATTTGTGACATATCACGAATAGAAAACAATATCTATACTAATAATAAAACTGTAAGACCGTCGTGTCTGTACATTGCAAGCATTAGCGAAAAACTGATTTTGGGTGATACAGGGAGTGTAACAGAAAACAATATGACTGTTTTTAAAAACTTTGTGTGTTTCAACACTCTAATCTCAAAAACCCCTAGACGAATTTTCATGGGGTTTCCGCAAATAACTTGACCGTGGCTTGGGGCAACATATGGGCTTTATTTAATCAAAATCAGATCGTGAGAAAAAAGCTACCTCAATTTATAGTTGTAGGGGCCTGCTCAGATCCTTAGTTGGGATGCCTGCCTCAGTGATACAGTCATCACGGCGTAGTGCACCCAAGAACCAATGGGTGGCACTGTTTTACCTCTGTGAAAGAAGTATTTTCGGAAGTTTGGTTTAGTGACAGAATTAACTGCCACAATTTTATGTTCATGAATACAAACTAACATTTGATTTACTTGGCTATGATATAAGGGCTTACTGATTTCGATTTGTGCATTATAAACTTCGACAGCTATTATTTACATTTGACTTCTTGATTAGGAAAAGTGAATTTATGGAGTTTGCTTTGTGACTTGGGTGCACACTTATTACATTTTTATTTTGTTTAGTTTACAGAAAAAAATTCCTAGAAAACTGTCGAGTCTATCTCAATACCCTAGAGCGGCTACAAAACGGAGGACTACACGGTCTGCCGGCCGTTGTGACCGAGCGGTTCTAGGCGCTTCATTCCGGAACCGCGCTGCTGCTACGGTCGCAGGTTCGAATCGTGCCTCGGGCATGGATGTGTGTGATGTACTAAGTTTAGTTAGATTGAAGTAGTTCTAAGTTCTAGGGGACTGATGACCTCAGAAGTTAAGTCCCATAGTGCTCAGAGCCATCTGAACTACACGGTCTCAAGAATCTAATGAAGACCATGAGGCGAGACTTGGTGTAATCCAAGAACGTTAGGCTTCAAATTACTGTTTGGAAACTCCTGAAAGCGAGGTGCGATGTAACTCTGCTCGAGAGCGTCATGCATTCTCGCGCTCCTCGCTACATATTAATAAACAAATCACACAGTTGCGCTAAGCTGGGGCGGGCCGCTCGTAATAAAATGAAGACGAAGAAGACTGTAACTTTTTCTTAGAAATCCGTTACTATAACACGAGTGAGGCAAGTGAAAACAGATTAACTTTCAGTGTTAGCAGACGACGAAATTTTCTTCCCTGCTCCCATCCACCACCAATATGAACGTCAAAGTTTCTTCACGAGAAACCTTGACCTTGACATCCCTTTCTATCCTGCCCCATCCGGTTCCATTCCGCTGATGGGCTGTGAGAAAGACTCCATTTCAATTGCGTTGCGGAATGGTTCGGCGTTCTATGCAGTTGCGTTCCGTGAGGTGTGGATCCACCTTTGGTTGGTTGGTTGTTTGGAGAAGAAGACCAGACAGCGTGGTCATCGGTCTCATCGGATTAGGGAAGGATGGGGAAGGAAGTCGGCCGTGCCCTTTCAGAGGAACCATCCCGGCATTTGCCTGGAGTGATTTAGGGAAATCGCGGAAAACCTAAATCGGGATGGCCGGACGCGGGATTGAACCGTCGTCCTCCCGAATGCGAGTCCAGTGTCTAACTACTGCGCGGATCCACCTTTAAACATAAACAAACTTCACTCTCGAAACTAGTGCAAAGTCCATATCAGAGCACTGAAAAGTTAGTCTGCATAGTCTATACATAGACCATACCTAATGTAGGAAACCTTCACCATACCAGCAAAAAAATCAGGCATCAAAATCATATTTAAAAACAAGAGAAGTAGAATCTCCAGCCACACTATGTTAGCCCGTAAATAGTCGTGAAAGGTGGAAAATAGTTCTAAATGGCCTAATGCAGGACCAAATAAAGAACCCAGTTCCCTTTTTATTTATGTGAAAAATTACAGACATCCTCTAGCTCCACCTGTTTGACGTTGATTATTCACAGGACTTAGACGATGGATTTCAGAATACGATGTCTATACAGAATGTAGGGCACAATCGCTCACAGAATGGAAACCACAGTGAAAATGAAAAATGATTGATTTGCAACAGCTCGCTACACCATCCAGCTATTTCTTTACAGCCGGCCGGGGCGGCCGAACGGTTCTAGGCGCTACAGTCTGGAACCGCGAGACCGCTACGGTCGCAGCTTCGAATCCTGCCTCGGGCATGGATGTGTGTGATGTCCTTAGGTTAGTTGGGTTTAAGTAGTTCTATGTTCTAGGGGACTAATGACCTTAGCAGTTAAGTCCCATAGTGCTCAGAGCTATTTGAACCATTTTCATTTCTTTACATAGTCGCCGCTCCGATTTTGACATTTGTCGTAGCGTTGTACCAACTTTCCAATAGTCTCGTCATACAAGGCAGCCGCCTGTGCTTCCCGTCATATCTCTACGCCGGTCTGCAGTTCGTTGTCTGTGTCAGAATGTTCTCTTCACAGCCAGCAGTTCGTGTGAGCCGAGAAGAACAAGGGAGCAATGTCCGGGTTGTATGGTGGGTCATCAAACACTTCACATCGGAAACACTGCAGTGGCGTCATTGCCCCAGCTGTGTGCGGCGGAGAACTTCCATGAAGAAGGAAATGCATGACATGTACACTATGTGGGGTTGCATGAAATCAGGCGCAACCTGACAGGGGCCACACGTACTTGCCGTGAGATACCACTGTTCCAGGCATCTTTACGTGCTCACAACTGAAAACAGCGACGTGACGCAATCAACGGGCATACGAGAGACACTGGCCAATGCATCTGTGCAAAGCTTCATCAGATTTTCACAGTCGTTTCCGTTTCGCGACCTATCGGACCTTACTTTCCGAATATCCCTCGTACATATTTCTTGATGATTCGTGTCTGGAAATCCAATTACACTTTCTGTTTCCGGTACTACGACAACAGTACCAAGCAAATTCTTATTTGAATCACCTACTGAGGAAGGCACGAGAATTCTGGGAATTTAGTTTGAGACGTGTTGGAAACAGTAGTAGCACGGCCCCCTCTTCTTCAAAACCCCGCTGTCGATGTGGCGTGCCCGTTTCTACCTGTAGGACAGTGCGCGCCCTCTGTGACCATGTGAGGGACGTGTCCGGAGTGTTCACGGCGGCTGACTCACAACAGGCCCGCAGGTCGCCGCAGGTCCAGCGCGATCCCGGCCTCGCACACAAATATCGCAGTTGAGGCCGCCGCGTGGGGTCCGCGTTTGCAGTCGCTTGCGACACGCCGTTGCCAACGTGTCCCACATCCGCAGTCGCTGCTGAGGCAAACTTGACCGCCGCCCGTGCACCAAAAAACTTGTGGCGGTTTTCTTATTTTCTTCTGGCGCATACTATCCTCGGGGTAATCTGTTTTGTGAGCCAATTGGCCGGTAGCAACAGAGGCCCACCGAGTACAAGTTATCGGCCTAGGAAGACCCCACACGAATATGAGGCCTGTAGAGTTATCCCTGTATATTTTACTACCTCACGATAGTACCCCAGTCCTGAATTACTAATTAGTCTGTCTGCTCCTCAGAAATGGCCGAGGGCTAACTTGAATACTACTAATGTTGAGTGAAACCAAAGCTTCCTAAGAACAAGTCTCTCGCACATAAGGAATGAATCAACATTTGCAAAAATATATCCTCAGTCTTCTGTTCAAAACCAGCAGAGTAAACGTTCCAGACCAAAGCTACAATAATCACTTCCAGCCGAAATCGAATTTCACGTCACTGTATTTTTCCATATTGCGTACAGTTAAGCGCCACTCAGAACAATAAACTATTCTTTACTGTCAACAGTTACATTTAACCTACCACGCTTGCCGCAGTACAGATCTTTACCAGTGCTCATACAGATACGAACAGAACAGTACTTATATGAAATCTTTCTGCTGAGCTGGTGGATTCCTTGGCGCGTGTTGGCTGCCCGCTGTTAGGTACCAGATACTTGGTTCACCCATCGTCCACCAGTAGCAGCACCTCATATATTACTCTAGTCTTTCTACAACAATTTTCAGTTCATAGTAACAACCTGAAAAATCCCCCTTTTCCGGACAGTGATTGCCCCTCTCAGCTTTCTATGTAATTTCCCATTCTGACACGTTTACCCCGTGCGAGTTTTTGGTTTAGTACTTAAAAAGACGGCCGATGTAAGCGGATCCTCACAAACTGCAGTCTGTATAAGGGGAAGCCCTTAAACTACAGCGGGTTACCCTGTCCATTTGCACTTCCTACGACGCTACCCTATGCCGGAGCGGGCGGGAATCCAAGGTTCTGTTATGTGGAAAAAGGGGGGGGGGGGGGTGGCGTTGTCACAAATGGTTCAAATGGCTCTGAGCACTATGGGACTCAACTGCTGAGGTCATTAGTCCCCTAGAACTTAGAACTAGTTAAACCTAACTAACCTAAGGACATCACACACATCCATGCCCGAGGCAGGATTCGAACCTGCGACCGTAGCGGTCTCGCGGTTCCAGACTGCAGCGCCAGAACCGCGCGGCCACTTCGGCCGGCCGGCGTTGTCACAGAATGACCTTGTCCCTACCAGCCGCCACGCCCTCTCGCAGCTCAACTTACAGTCATCCACAGTTAACGTGTCACAGATGTCTGGGATTTTAATAGTAATAATGATAAAATAAGTGCAACATATTAACACAGTCGCAATAATTTCTTTACATCGGTGGATAATACAGTACTTATGCATTTTTTGCTGAGGGAGTCATGATCTTCATTACTCTACCGCCTTGGATCCGCGCCTGAGTCGTTTTATTTGCACAGTAGCATGTTCAGAGTTGTTCCAGGCGGATTCCTGGAAGAACGCGATCGAAAGTTGCTAAAGGCGCTCAGTTGGGGAAAGGCGAATGGACCTGATGGGCTACCTACACGTTTCCACAAAGAGTATGTCAAAGATCTTGCTCCTCTTTTGACAGCAATATGCCTTAGGGTGCTGAAAGAGTGAAGGGTTTCTAGTGTTTGGAAAAGAATACGCGGATGGTTCCTCTTTTCAATAAGAGTCGTCGTACAGATGAACACAACTATAAGTCTAGGGAAATGGCGCAGTGGTTAAAACACTGGACTCCATTCGGTAAGACAGGGGTTCAATTCTCTCTCGGGCCATCGATATCCAGCTTTCTTCCTGTGGCTGTTCTAAATGGATTACAGGCGAATACCGCAGTGACTCCTTTGAAAACAGCCGGGTGGTTTCCTTCCCCTATCAGAACTTGTGTTCCTTTTCTAATTACATCGTCGTCGATGGGACGTTAAACCTTAATCTTCCTTTCTTTAGAATCTCCATCCGACTCTGACGAAGTCAATTATATCAATATTTTTTTTGTGAAAGTCAAGATCGCTTGATTTTAAGACCTTTATTCCAGTTACTAGTTTCGACAGAACTGTGCTGTCATCTTGAATTAGCATTACACTTTCCGTGTATTTTCACACACTTGTGTCTTCGGCATATTGAGAACAAAGCCTAAATACATTAAAAAACTACACGTGTATGTGAACATATACACAAAACGTAATGTCAGTCTGAAGAAGACAGCACGATTCTGTCGAAACTAGTTATTGGAATAACCGTCTTAAAATCGAGCCAGCTTGGCTTTCAAAAAAAAAATATATATATATATATATATATATATATATATATATATATATATATATATATTAACAGAGATCGCCCCAATAACATGCGTAAGTTAATTATATCAACAAAGCGAAAGAATGAAAAATCATAACGTGGACAAATGGTACATGTATTGACGCCATCTTCTCTCCCATATATCAGTGTCATGACGACTCAACAATATCGCTCATTTTGTCGTTCGGTAACTCGATAAAGAGTTGGCAATTTAAGAGGGGCAAAAATTATTGACAAACGTAGTGAAAGTTCGTAAGACTTTCTCAGGCGAAGTCAGTAATCGCAAAATTCTTTTGAGCTGTAGATTGAGTCATGTTGTGAAACTATTTACCAACGTTTTGGCCACTTTGCAAGCAGCCTTTATTGCAGTACGTACTATACGTCCTAATGTAAGGGTTTATGATAGTGGCTGAAACTTTGAAGCATCAGTTTACAGTAAGATCTGATCTACATTTCAAAAAAATGTTATGGAAAGAAACACAATGCGTTCGTTTATGATTCCACTGTCAGATACACTGTACCTAAGCTTAGCGCTATTCTAGCTCGTATATCTCGTAATTATCTCTTTAAGTAACACAGTTAAGTAACATAGCTACTAAAGTAAAGAGAGGCTACACAGTCATAATACAGAGAACATACTCAGCAAGGAAAAAAGCATTTTAACATGCAGTTTTGAGGAGAATTCGCCTCTTACGTGATGAAAATTAAAGTAACATGATAGCCGATGCGTGCTTTGGAATGCAGGGAACGTAGGGGGCGGGACTTCTGGCGGCCAAACAAGTGTAATGCTCAACTTCCTGCATTACGCAAGCTTTCCGTGAGCTTACGTGCAGCGGAAGGAACGTAATCATTTAGCTCACGTCATTTACAAAAGTGGATATCGAGCGTCATACAGCCGAAAGAAGTAACAATATAAAGTTCCGAATGGATTCCCCTATCAACATGACGCAATTTCGCCTGTCGTTCTTCCATGCCACACCAGAACGAAAACACGCCTCAGCAGAACAGTCTGTGACATTGAAGCTTTTATTGAGAACCTGTTACTTACTGTAAGAGACCCTTATTTCTAAGTGTGACAAGCGAAATAGAGCCTTCTTGATCGATTAGAAGTAGTTCCATTTTAAGATGCGCTAAATACACATTCAGCTGGGTGAAATCGACGATTTGTATATGTACTAGAAAGAGTTCGCAGTATCTTCCACGCAAAACCAGACCATGCTGGCTCGTTTAAAGATGTTTATACCTAATGTGCGAAATATTGTTTTGTAACAACTAGAAGACCTAATTTCGTTGTCTTTGACCTTTTATGAAATACTGGTGTTCTGCGTGTTTCTCAAATACTACCTTACGTTTTCCTTTGTAACCGTCGTCGAACCCTGTAGCTGTGGTGTAAATTATACAACGATTCTGGTAGAAACAGCAACCATCCGGGACGTACCACACACATTATTTCTCAAGACAACATCCCTTTCTCAAAACACATCCTAATCGCACAGGGATGAGTGAGGTATCTTAGAAAGGTTTTTAACCCGTTTCTGATACTGCAAAACCGATTTTGCGCTAAAGCTTACTACCACAAAAGAGACTTTTAACTATCACAGGCAAAAGACATCATGGATGCCCAGCTTAACACCTTTGTTTCAAGAAGCTAACTTATTAATCAGGAATAAGAAACTCCCTTTTCATATTATCTTATTACAATTACCATTTTATTTGTTTTAAAGTGCTTATTAACTGGACAATTTGCATACAGCATTATCGTAGACAACAACCGTGACCACTGCGGTAGTGCGTTCTCTCTGCCCGCCGTGCAAGCTGACTTTCCTAAGCGAATATACTTCGCGAAACGACAGATACACTTGTTATTGTCACCTTGAATGGTGATTTAACTATTGCTGCTACGGCCTAATGTGCGTATTGTAACTGAAAATGTTTGTCGAGCTAAAGTTACACGTCATTTGGCCCTACTGACAGTCCGTGATCAAGCCTGGAAAATCAATCACAACGCAAAACACGTTTCAAGCCACATGGAAATGTATATACAAGGATGTTTCATAAATTCATGATTATTATTTCTCGTCGTTCACTCATTTTTAAAGAAGTTTTCTCTTCACTCCCATTACTACCCCCTTCCGAATGAGTACACTCACTCCAAATGCTGTCATTAGTTTAAACTATGAAAGAGCAAAAGTTTCGCACGGGTGCCCAAGTTTTGTTAAAATATTCTATTTTCTATTAGCTATACATTAGTCCCAAGTAGACTGTTTAGCAAATAGTTGCAGGTAGTGTATAAGACCATACAAAATTGAAGTTATAGTGCTGATGAAATCGTAGTAAGTACTTCGAACTGACGATGAACCTACTGAGAATAAGACAGCTGATGGGGAAACGGTTATTTCTGAAGAATATATTGCAACTGGATGCTGTGTCTGCCAGATATTACCTCTAATATAATGCTGACTTCTGAATGCTTCATCCGGATACCACGGCGTTATCTTTGCGGTTGTGGCTATTATTGCAACTATTGGATGGAAACGTATTTTAAACTTGGATCGAAACAAAGGAACTAGTTGATGTTTTTCACATTTACTGTGCTATTTCAGAGTGAATGTAACGGTCTTAGCAAACTCGGGTGTATTTGATTTCTTTTGGACGGCTTAAAGTCGACTCAGGCTTAGAACTAAACGTGAAGAAATAATACATTCCAAAAGGCCACTTTTTCACAGGGCGTCAACAAACGGGACGTCAACGTCAAGAGGCATCTCGGGAAAATGTTTTGACGTGTATTTTGGTGGTGGGCGCTGTGGTGGCGGAAGGGGGTGGGGGGACGTCTGCTAGGGTTGGAATTTAAGCTAGTCCCTCAGCGCTCACTACTGTTACAAAAGATAATTTGTTTCTACTTGGTCTTAATAAAGACTAAGCAGACACAAACATACGAAAACCATTGTTTGATGTGTTTCTGTTCGACCTTGCAAAGCTTCCATGACGAGCCGAATATTTTTCACCTTAGCGTTCTTTCACAAAAGAAACCATTATCTGAAAGCTAAAAATGCTTTAGGTTTCACAATACATGAACAAAGAAATAGCCTCCAATGTGTATAAATACGAATATAAACTGATGAAACATAAAATAACGTTTTTTAACTGTGAAAAAGTCAGCCCTTTTGCAGGAGTAAACCTCTGTTGCTTTTGAAGTTATCTGGTACTCAGAAAGAAAAAAAATAATCGGATTCGATAATGAGAAAAGGCTCCATGTATTCTTTAAATATTGTCTGAAGCGGTTGTGTGCTTATATTTTCTCTAGCAGAATAAGTATCGAGGTACTGAAATGTTTCGACAACACTTTCAGTGCTGTTTCACACATCAGCAGTTTGTCAAACAAACTTTTTCAGGAACATCTGTTATGAATTCTGCGTCGACCATCATGAACCACTGCTAGTTTCTTATTGCTGATACTATATTGCCACTTAACCTCACTTTCATCGTCCTGTGTTGAGCCAAGTGAACTGTGCTGATGCTCCGTCTAATGTGAATATTCCGCCATTTGACAGTCATGTTCTGTTGACGCCCAGTGTGATTGTATTTAAAGAAGAGATCCTCCAGAATCATTAAGTCACGCGCTGACTTCATAGATGAATAAGAAATGTGAACATACATCTCCGATGTTGTCCACAAATGGCGGAATGGAGAGCTTCCTGAATAGATCGCTTGACCTCACGTCTACGCCTATTAGGAAAATGGAGATTTCAACTTGTTCGTGACTCCGCTGTCCTCCGGCACGCCTTTCTGGGCTGGGCGCAGCAGTATGCAGAAATACACTGCCTTGCACAAGCGCCAGGGACGGCTAACAAGGCCCACAGGGAGTGCCACATAAATCTGCACAGGCTCTGCTCTCTCTCCTCTCTCCTAGGTGGACCGTGGCGTCTGCCAAATGAAGCGGTAGCGGCCGGAGTGAGGATTTGTGGAGATGGCTATCTGGCCGGCGTGTCTGAACAAGAGGGCCGGCTCCCACACCCTGGGTGCAGCTACCTGCCTGCGAGCCTATTGTCCGCTCCGGCATTCCACAGGCACCTGTCCCGGGACACGCCTCCCCCCCCCCCTTTCTCCCCCCCAACTGCCCTGCTCTGCTTACGTGCCGCGTCCGACACAAAAACCGACTGCTCTGCCCTGCTGTATATCCGTCACGCCGGAAGCCTCTGCTCTCCAGAATAAGTTTCAGATGGCCCCCTGATTTGTGACACCGCAGTCACTTTACACGTGGCTCTTGTTGAGCATTTACGGGTCAAACAACTGGGAAAGGCGGCCGCCAGTGCCTCGATGGCTAATATCATGATACACTTGTAGAGAGTTTGAAAACTGTTTTCCCAAGAAAGTAGTTAAATCTATTTATAAGAAACCATGCAAAAAACCTTGGCTTACTAAAGGAATAAAAATATCTTGTAACCACAAAAGTGAACTGTATCTATATTTTTAACAACAAGGAAGAGTAATGACCCAGAAACAGCCAAATATTATAAAAACTACTGTGCTACATTAAGAAAGGTTATTAAAAAGTCCAGAAGCATGTGCATCATGTCTGAGATTAATACCTCTGATAACAAAATCAAAACAATTTGGAAAATTATTACAAGGGAGACAGGACAACCAAGAGTACAGGATGACGGCATCACCATCAAAGCAAATGGAAACTTGATAAACAACAAGCCGGGTGTCGAAAACATTTTGAATAATCATTTTTTAAAGTTGTAGAGAAAATAGGATATAAATGTTCATTAGAAGAAGCAAGGCAGTTAATGGAAGAGGCCTTACCCACACCATTTGATACAATTGAAATTCCACCCACCTCTCCTTCTGAAATTAGGAAGATAATAAACTCTCTCAAGAATAAAAGCTCACATGGAATTGATGGCGTTTCCAGCAGGATAATAAAAGCTTGTTCCCAAGAAATAAGTGCGATTCTTAGCCACATATGTAATAGCTCTTCGAAGCAGGGTATTTTCCCAGATAGACTGAAGTATGCCATTGTTAAACCACTGAATAAAAAAGGAGATACGTCTGATGCCAACAACTACCGCCCAATCTCTCTTCTGACTGCCTTATCCAAAATTCTTGAAAAAGTAATGTATTGTAGAATAGCTTCACACCTTTGTAAAAATAGTTTTAACAAAATGTCAGTTTGGTTTCCAGAAGGGTTTTTCAACGGAAAATGCTATATATACTTTCACTAATGAAACATTAAATGCTCTGAGTAACCGGAAGTCACCCGTTGGGATTTTCTGTGATCTATCAAAGGCTTTTGATTGTGTAAATCATGGAATACTTCTAGATAAGCTCAAATACTGTGGTATGAATGGGACAGTGCTCAAATGGTTTAAATCATACCTGACTGGAAGAGCGCAGAAAGTTGAAATAAAAAGTTCACATAATATGCAAAAAACTGGTGATTTCTCAAACTGGGGAACAATCAAGAATGGGGTGCCGCAAGGTTCGGTCTTGGGTCCTCTGCTGTTCTTAACATATATTAATGACTTACCATTCTACATTCACGAACATGCAAAGCTAGTACTATTTGCCGATGATACAAGTATAGCTATCAAACTCGACAGACAAGAATTAACTGGTGAAATTGTAAAAGATGTTCTTCAGAAAATCAGTAAGTGGTTCTCTGCAAATGGGCTCTCATTAAACTTTGACAAAACACAGTATATACAATTCCACACAGTAAATGGAATGACCCCATTAATAAATATAGACTTCGATCAGAAATCGGTAGCTAAGGTAGAATATTCAAAATTTCTAGGTGTATGCATTGATGAGGGGTTGAACTGGAAAAAACACAATGAGGATCTGCTGAAACGGTTCAGTTCAGCTACTTATGCTATTAGGGTCATTGCAAATTTTGGCGATATTCATCTCGGTAAATTAGCTTACCACGCCTATTTTCATTCTCTGCTTTCGTATGGAATCATATTCTGGGGTAATTCATCATTGAGTAAAAGAGTGTTCATTGCACAAAAGCGTGTAATCAGAATAATAGCTGGAGCTCATCCAAGATCATCCTGCAGACACTTATTTAAAGAGCTACAAATCTTCACTGTAGCCTCGCAACATATACAGGGTGTTACAAAAAGGTACGGCCAAACTTTCAGGAAACATTCCTCACACACAAAGAAAGAAAATATGATATGTGGACATGTGTCCGGAAACGCTTACTTTCCATGTTAGAGCTCATTTTATTACTTCTCTTCAGATCACATTAATCATGGAATGGAAACACACAGCAACAGAACGTACCAGCGTGACTTCAAACACTTTGTTACAGGAAATGTTCAAAATGTCCTCCGTTAGCGAGGATACATGCATCCACCCTCCGTCGCATGGAATCGCTGATGCGCTGATGCAGCCCTGGAGAATGGCGTATTGTATCACAGCCGTCCACCATACGAGCACGAAGAGTCTCTACATTTGGTACCGGGGTTGCGTAGACAAGAGCTTTCAAATGCCCCCACAAATGAAAGTCAAGAGGGTTGAGGTCAGGAGAGAGTGGAGGCCATGGAATTGGTCCGCCTCTACCAATCCATCGGTCACCGAATCTGTTGTTGAGATGCGTACGAACACTTCGACTGAAATGTGCAGGAGCTCCATCGTGCATGAACCACATGTTGTGTCGTACTTGTAAAGGCACATGTTCTAGCAGCACAGGTAGAGTATCCCGTATGAAATCATGATAACGTATTCCATTGAGCGTAGGTGGAAGAACATGGGGCCCAATTAAGACACCACCAACAATGCCTGCCCAAACGCTCACAGAAAATCTGTGTTGATGACGTGATTGCACAATTGCGTGCGGATTCTCGTCAGCCCACACATGTTGATTGTGAAAATTTACAATTTGATCACGTTGGAATGAAGTTTCAACAGTAAAGAGAACATTTGCACTGAAATGAGGATTGACACATTGTTGGATGAACCATTCGCAGAAGTGTACCCGTGGAGACCAATCAGCTGCTGATAATGCTTGCAGACGCTGTACATGGCACTCTCCATACAGTGACGTGGTCAACGTTACCTTGTACAGCAGCAACTTCTCTGACGATGACATTAGGGTTATCGTCAACTGCACGAAGAATTGCCTCGTCCATTGCAGGTGTCCTCGTCGTTCTAGGTCTTCCCCAGTCGCGAGTCATAGGCTGGAATGTTCCGTGCTCCCTAAGACGCCGATCAGTTGATTCGAACGTCTTCCTGTCGGCACACCTTCGTTCTGGAAATCTGTCTCGATACAAACGTACCGCGCCGCGGCTATTGCCCCGTGCTAATCCATACATCAAATGGGCATCTGCCAACTCCGCATTTGTAAACATTGCACTGACTGCAAAACCACGTTCGTGATGAACACTAACCTGTTGATGCTACGTACTGATGTGCTTGATGCTAGTGCTGTAGAGCAATGAGTCGCATGTCAGCACAAGCACCGAAGTCAACATTACCTTCCTTCAATCGGGCCAACTGGCTGTGAATCGAGGAAGTACAGTACATAGTGACGAAACTAAAATGAGCTCTAACATGGAAATTAAGCGTTTCCGGACACATGTCCACATAACATCTTTTCTTTATTTGTGTGTGAGGAATGTTTCCTGAAAGTTTGGCCGTATCTTCTTGTAACACCCTGTATAGAAAGACAATACATACGCACAGTAAAAAACTAACGCCATCACACTGTAAGTAGGCTGTTTACGCATTAATCGTAATAACAATGCAATGGTGTCTGAAACATGTTCCTTAATGCTATTCGGCAGTGCATTTGAACCGACAATACTCGCATTTTGAAAAGCAGAAAATGTGTCTTGACTTACTTGAGAAAACGGTGAGGACGCAAAACCTGAATCTACAGTATTTGCAAGATTGTGTCCTGTCATTTCGGAATCCTGAGGCGAGCTGTTGCCGATCGATCGATCGATAATGCTTCACTGTTCACTTATTGTTTCACTGTCTACACCATTATTTGCCGCCCGCTCCATTTCCCTATGCACAATTACCAAATTACTACTTTGAATATCTGTTAATTCATCACACGGTGCTGCTGATAAGCTACATTCGTCGTCACTATCATTTCTCAGTTTATTTTGGACCCTAGTGTTAACGTTTTTCACACGCCATAATTATCACGTATTTCACACAATAACAATAAAAAGCTCAATTTGAAGGTGCAAAAATACGAAAACACATTAACATAGCACTGAAAATAATATCCAGTTAATTGCAAGCGCAGCTGCGAAATACTTGGTGCAAATCTATATGCATGCCACAGCTGTTTTACTGTACAACAATGAAAAACTACAACTACAAAGGAAATTCTATCTACAATTACGATCCATTAATAAACAAATGGCTCTGAGCACTATGCAACTTAACTTCTGAGGTCATCAGTCTAGTAATAAACAATAGCTACACTAATTACACAAACTACAAGAAAACATCAAAAGATCCCAGTGAGGTATCCTCGGCTAAGGGTCGACATATGAAACATCCCCTTAGAAAATTTTTATAAAATAACAGTGCTGGAAAACCTCTACGTTATTTGATTTTCAAACAGCTGAGCAAAACTGAACGTACTCAGACTTTCACTAAACTGACACACAATATTTTTAGCGCAACGCAATCTGACTTTCAATAACCCCTACAAGAGAATGGCCCTGACTAATAATAACCTACCTCACAAAAATCTTCGATACTCAAACTACTCCAATACAGCGACCGCCAGTACTGCCATCTAAATAAAAGATTCTAACTACTGAAGGCACTAACTACTGATCGGCATAGTTAGCAAATGAAAGATTTTGATAGAGAACAAACAATGTATTTACCTTAATAATATTCAAAAGTCATTATATTCAGTATCACAAATTTACTCTTTCTGATGGACACACGTCCAGATCGTCAGCTCTCAAAATTCTGCCATCTCTCTCCCCACATCTACCACTGCTGGCGGCTCACCTCCAAGGCTCCAACTGCTTCGCTACGCGCCGTTCACAGCCAACTGCCCAACACTACAATAACGAATATTCAAAAAATGCAAACCACCCACAGACTGCACACAGCACAGTCAGTGATTTTCATACAGAGCGCTGCGTGGTGTTACCAACATAAAAACCTAAACAGTCTGCTTACAACACAACTAACACCAACGTCAGAAGTTATCGATAGTGAATGTTAATTACCGAGAGCTGAGAGGGTAGTATTAACTCTATTCCTCTGCTGTTTGACCAGGGAGAGAACAGGATTCAGAGCAGAATTTAAGCAGAAACCTCCGGCTCTATTTATAACGTAACTAGTTAATTTAATTCCAATTCCTCCTTTACACTTTCCCAATAGCTGCAAGTGGACGGCAGAATCTCTGTGTTGTTATAATGCGTTGGATCACCGGTACCAAGGCAATGTCCTGTGTTAGCAGATTTGTTCGGCTCTAGTAAATGTGAGTGATGCTAATGTTCTATACACTTCTCTTCCACGGTCCTGATGGGCTGACCAATGTGTGACACACGCCACAACCACATGGAGTACTGCAGACACACAACTAACTGAAACCAAGATCATCCTTTACAGACCCTAAAAGGGCCCTAATTTTGGATGGCAGTAGAAAAATACGCTTCACACTGTGTTTCCGCAGAAAACAATGCCGTTGAAAATGCCATCTGCCTAAGTGAAAAAAGCCTTAGACGTAGGTGGCACTCGATTTACGACTGATCGATGGCGCAGTACTCGCATGATTTATCGTTCACTACCGGTAACTATGAGGTGGGAAACTCTTATCAGGATCTGAGATGAGGTGAGCCCTATGAATGAAGGTATTCGCACTGTGGCGAACGGTTGTAGATTTCAGCATGAAGATACAAATCACTGTGAGCAGCTCTCCTACAAAAAACATCTAGGGAAGAAAGACAGCCATCCTTGTCCAACTCTAGACTGAACCGATTATTCGGGTGGATTGGGATCATATGTTCTAAATAACTGTTCAAATTCTTACTATCACGAGGCCAACAACAAAAGTGTAGTCTACGTATCTAAAAAATCATACAACTTTCAATGCCGCCGACTCCAGGGCAAGTTCCTTCATTGCATTTGTGTCTTGTAAACGACAGGGTTGTTCACATATCGAAATATCGGCGGTTGTCAAAGACGTCACCCGGCTGCACTCCTGTAGGTTGTCTGAACATTTTAAGCGCCGGGAGAAATTCAAGTTTAACACATTTATATACCAGTACATGATGCCAACAAAACGGTGTTACTGCTTGAGGGGAAAATCGTTGCTATTTCGTCCAATATTGCATCATTAGCATTGCTTACATGGTCGAAGACTTACAGCCGTTCTACGAACACAGACCACCTAAGAGGTAAGACAAATTTGTGACTTCTATCAGTACACAGGATGAATGAACAGTCGCGTCAACGCCGGCTCGCTTTCCGCTGTTGTTGGATTCTGAAACGCCTTAACAGTCACCTAACACTTTTTCCTAACGGTTTATTGAACAGTTTGTGGGCCAACCCAATGTCGACATAGTTTTGCGAGGATACGCCACTATGTCCCTGTATGGACGCAGAACGTTGTGTCCAAAGCTGGTACAGATTACATAATGCTTTTAAAACTGGAAATTCTTTAGACTTCAATAACACGAAAAACAGTTACGGGATGAAAAACCATCAAGGAGCAGTTCTGATAAAATTTACGACAGACCTAAACTGTTAGACGAAAAATTTTGTTTCAACGACAGTGTACGTAACATATATCAACTTTTTTACATATAAAACGCATATTTTACCTATTTTTGAAAAGCGAACGGCTTTTCTAAAAGCAACCAGTTTAATGAAATCATATTCAGACATTTGTCGCTATACCACGATTCTCACACTGAACACGTTCCGAACTAAAGTTCATTTTAAGCATTTGTGATGATGAAAGTTTACAGCAATAATAAAAACAACAAAAGTACACAGCGCAACCAAAGATCTCTGTTGGCTGCAAAGCATAGTCAAAACGTTAAAAGCTGCTATTCTGCCTCAAAGGTACGGTGGTTGCTGGCCTAGGTTAACTCCATTAAGGGTTCGTTGTTCTCTCTGTAGACATTTGGCAAGTCCAGACGTGAACTTTCTTATAAAAATACGCATGAAATGTCACAAATGGACGGACGCGAACTCAATAATTCCGAAAAGATCGAGGAAGAATATACTAATCCCCCCCCCCCCCCTCCCACCCCGATTTCCGTAGCTTGCCCTTCAGGTAGAAGAGCGCGTGGGCAGGAGACACGTAAGTGCTTTGTGGACTGACAGATTAAGTGGACAGATTGCCCTTATCGAAGTGTGTGTTGTAGAAAGGTTAAATATTACCGTTGGCTTAATAATATTCTCTAAAGAGATTGAAGCTCATTATTATACACTTTCATTCCTTTGAAGACTTCTCTGTTATTTTTCTGCCATTTAGTGAGTAAAAGATTAGTTATAATTTACTTTATTTCCGAACTTTTGCCATAAAAATGCAATAGTAAGAGTGCTGCTCTCCTACAATATCGCTTATTGACGTTTTGCAGTGAGTAGCCAAGAGTAAATCACAGGTCTGTTGCCGATTGCGGAGTTTTGAGCAAGTAGCGGAGGCAAGGTGTTGAGCAGGTAAAAGCTGCAGAGTTAGTGTGAACCAGTTACAAAAACTAGTAAGATGAGGATTTAATGTTCTGTCACAGAGATGCATCTCTATCTGCGTAGAATGGGGAAGAAATTGGTTTTAAGGAAAGCACGGAAAACTTAAATCAGCATAGCCGCGCTATGATTTGGCAACGGCTCTATTGCCTCAACCATCGCGGCTACTCGTTTACTACACAAGTTTATCAGTTAACTCATTATTCGAAATATTGAAAGTGATCGTGCAGGACGGAAGTCCGTACGAAGGCTGGCATATAAGCGCGCGTGTGCGTGCCGTGGCCGCTTGCGTGACAGGACAGCACGACCTCCGCGAAGCCACGGCCTGCGGACACTACCAGCGCCCCCGGGGTCCCGCCACGGCTGACACACACGCACATCTCAGGCCTGAGGTCGCACTGCGCAAGCGCGCACTCGTGACATTTGCCTGTCACCGACTGGAACGCCAGCCTAACCGCTCCAACTAGTCAGTCCACACATTTCGTACTTTCTCAGCTGGTGTCCGGTTTCACAGAAACACCAGCGTGCCCTTTCCCCTTAGAAAGTGCTTTCTTCATTCCGTTTCAGCAGTTTAAAACTTATTTACAAATATTCCACCTGAAAATGATGGTGCGAGTCTCAGAAACGCCAACTGAGACGGACTACAAATGCGATTTATTGTTAATGTACGAGGGTGAGTCAAATGAAAACGTTAAATATTTTTAAAAAATATTATTTATTGTGCAGAAGTGGTACAAAGCTGTACCACTTTTCATCATAATCTCCCCCACGCTCAATTCAAGTCCTGCCGGCCGAAGTGCCGTGCGGTTAAAGGCGCTGCAGTCTGGAACCGCAAGACCGCTACGGTCGCAGGTTCGAATCCTGCCTCGGGCATGGATGTTTGTGATGTCCTTAGGTTAGTTAGGTTTAACTAGTTCTAAGTTCTAGGGGACTAATGACCTCAGCAGTTGAGTCCCATAGTGCTCAGAGCATATTCTTTAAATATTGTTTGTTGTGCAGAAGTGTTACAAAGCTGTATCACTTTTCAACATAATCTCCCCCACGCTCAATGCAAGTCCTCCAGCGCTTACAAAGCGCATAAATTCTTTAGAAAAAAATTCCTTAGGTAGTCCGCGCAACCACTCATGCACCGCGT
The DNA here is from genome assembly GCF_021461395.2 of Schistocerca americana. Classification (NCBI taxonomy): domain Eukaryota; kingdom Metazoa; phylum Arthropoda; class Insecta; order Orthoptera; family Acrididae; genus Schistocerca; species Schistocerca americana. The sequence goes on from NC_060122.1 coordinate 699,748,402, forward strand.
GGCGTACCTCTTCATCAGAACGGAACTTCTTTCCTCTCATTGCGTCTTTGAGTGGTCCAGACATATGGAAATCACTTGGGGCAAGGTTTTGGTGATGAGGAATGGCGCCATTCCTTGCTCGCTCTCTTCGTTTCCGGTTGGTGGAAGTGAACCCAGGTTTCGTCCCCAGTAACGATTCTTGCAAGGAAGCCATCACCGTCTCGCTCAAAGCGCCGAAGAACTTCTTCACAAGCATCAACACGTCGTTCTCTCATTTCAGGAGTCAGCTGAGGTGGCACCCATCTTGCACAAACTTTGTGAAACTGGAGCACATCATGCACAATGTGGTGTGCTGACCCATTACTAATCTGTAAATATGCTGCAATGTCATTCAGTGTCACTCGGCGGCCTCAACTGCTGCAATGTTCTGTGGAGTCACAACTCGTTGTGCCTGACCTGGACGAGGAGCATCTTCCACTGAAGTCACACCATTTGCGAACTTCCTACTCGTTTCGTAGACTTGCTGCTGTGACAAACATGTATCACCGTACTGGACCCTTCATTCGTCGATAAATTTCAATAGGTTTCACACAGTCACTACACAAAACCCGAATAACAGAACGCTGTTCTTCCATGATGCAAGTTGCAAGTGGGGCGGCCCATCTGCGACGGTATGTGTGCATCTGCACTATGCTGCCACCTACAGGCCTTCCTGCACGCTGTTTGTAGCACGTTTACCAACTTACAGGATAACGGCGCGAAATTTTTAAATGTTATTACAAATTTAAGGTTTTCATTTGACTCACCCTCGTGTATAAAGTCTGCTTGATTTGCAAACAACTGCTTTTTTTTTCATTTATACCCAAACATGTTTCACCGCGTTTGTGCCATCTTCAATGAGTGTTATTTATGCAAATGTGTGAAATGTGAACCTGGTTTAAGTGATATCAGTTCTAACGAAAATTAGGCCCAAAAAGTTTTTGATTGTTGTTGTCATTAACTTAACATTTTTGTCCACATTACTGGGTTATGTTCGTTTATAGTCTGTTTTCCTTCTGATTTTGTTTTCTTATGCATAACTCTTCTTCTGTTGTAAATTTATGGTATAAAATGCGGCTAGATTCTAGTATTTTTAAATCTGATTTTGTTTTAGTTGGGTGAGGTTGTAGGCCGTTAGGTACTTTCCGTAAAAGGCCTTTAGGAATCACCGACTCAGCCCCTCTCTCTCTCTCTCTCTCTCTCTCTCTCTCTCTCTCTCTCTCTCTCTCTCTCTCTCTCTTTTCCAAGTAAATTTATGTCTGCAGTCAGATTTCCTTGCAAAGACAAGACAACAAGTGTTTAATATGAACATATTTTGCTGGTTTCAATATGACTTTAAAGAGACAAGTTTGTAGTTTAGAGGAGTTTAGATCTGTGGCATAGTGCCTATAAACACACGTTGGGTCAAAAAATGGTTCAAATGGCTCTGAGCACTATGGGACTTAACTTCTGAGGTCATCAGTCCCCTAGAACTTAGAACTACTTTAACCTAAGGACATCACACACATCCATGCCCGAGGCAGGATTCGAACCTGCGACCGTAGCGGTCGCGCGGTTCCAGATTGTAGCGTCTAGAACCGCTCAGCCACTCTGGCCGGCCAAACACACGTTGGGAGATACGATTTTATATCTTCCTTGAGAGTCGCCTGGCGCCATAGATCGTACGATGGCGGCTAATGACTCCCTAAGCACTTATGTACAGTCTGATATCTACCTGCTGAGGGTAGCCGTGTTAATAAACGCTCAGTTACCTTATTTATGATCAGAGATATGGAAGGCGAAGATTTTATCATTATAAGTGGAAGTTCTTCAATTTTGTGATTGATAAATATTGGCCTCATCTCCCGTTGCAGCACATGCACTTATAATCTTAAGCTTTTTCTACATGTACACCTACATCGAAATCTACATCTGTACTCTGTGGGCCGCCGTCCCCCCCCCCCCCCCTTCCCTGTTGCAGTCGCGAATGGTGCGCTGGAAGAATGATTCATGGTAAGGCTCTGAGTGGGCTCGAATCTATCCAATTTTCTTTCTCTCTCTCTTCGCGAGATACATGTAGGTGGATCGGTTGACTCTTCTACGAACGTACATTCTTGGAATTTTAAACAGCGCCGTAATGCACAAAACCACTCTTACAGAGCCTACCATGGAATATAAACTGTGTGGTGTCCGCCTTTATTGTGATTAATTTTAGGTGATCGTTGTGCTCTTTACTCATACTCCCAGATATTTGGTGGATGTGACATCTTCTGGTGAATATTCGGTGATCGTATTGTCATACAATCACAGATGTTTCCGCCTATTTGTACAGGACATAGCAGGGCTAAGCGCAGATATTTTTACACGTTGTACCTTAATATACACACGTCGTATCGTATGTACAGGGTGGTCCATTGACAGTGACCGGGCCAAATATCTCACGAAATAAGCATCAAACGAAAAAACTACAAAGAACGAAACTCGTCTAGCTTGAAGGGGAAACCAGATGGCGCTATGGTTGGCTTACTAGATGGCGCTGCCATCGGTCAAACGGATATCAACTGCGTTTTTTTTTTTTTTTTAATAGGGACCCCCATTTTTTATTACATATTCGTGTAGTACGTAAATAAATATGAATGTTTTACTTGGACCACTTTTTTCGCTTTGTGTAGAAGGCACTGCAATAGTCACAAACGTATAAATACGTGGTATCACGTAACATTCCGCCAGTGCGGATGGTATTTGCTTCGTGATACACTACCCGTGTTAAAATGGATCGTTTACCAATTGCGTAAAAGGTGGATATTGTGTTGATGTATGGCTATTGTGATCAAAATGCCCAACGAGCGTGTGCTATGTAAGCTGTTCGCTATCCTGGACGACATCATCCAAGTGTCCGGACAGTTCACCGGATAATTACGTTATTTAAGGAAACAGGAAGTGTTCAGCCACATGTGAAACTTCAGCCACGACCTGCAACAAATGATGATGCCCAAGTAGGTGTTTTAGCTGCTGTCGCGGCTAACACGCACATCAGTAGCAGACAAATTGAGCGAGAATCGGGAATCTCAGAAACGTCGGCGTTGAGAATGCTACATCGACATCGATTGCACCCGTACCATATTTCTATGCACCAGGAATTGCATGGTGACGACTTTGAACGTCGTGTACAGTTCTGCCACTGGGCAGAAGAGGAATTACGGGACGATGACAGATTTTTTGCACGCGTTCTATTTAGCGACGAAGCGTCATTCACCAACAGCGGTAACGTAAACCGGCATAATATGCACTATTGGGCAACGGAAAATCCACGATGGCTGCGACAAGTGGACCATCAGCGACCTTGGCGGGTTAATGTATGGTGCGGCATTATGGGAGGAAAGATAACTGGCCCCCATTTTACCGATGGCAATCTAAATGGTGCATTGTATGCTGATTTCCTATGTAATGTTCTACCGATGTTACTATAAGATGTTTCACTGCATGACAGAATGGCGATGTACTTCCAACATGATGGATGTCCGGCACATAGCTCGCGTGCGGTTGAAGCCTTATTGAATAGCATATTTCTTGACAGGTGGATTGGTCGTCGAAGGACCATACCATGGCCCGCACGTTCACCGGATCTGACGTTTCCGGATTTCTTTCTGTGGGGAAAGTTGAGGGATATTTGCTATCGTGATCCACCGACATCGCCTGACAACATGGATCAGCGCATTGTCAATGCATGTGCGAACATTACGGAAGGCGAACTACTCGCTGTTGAGAGGAATGTCGTTACTCGTATTGCCAAATGCATTGAGGTTGACAAATATTTTGAGCATTTATTGCAAAAAATGGTTCAAATGGCTCTGAGCACTATGGGACTCAATTGCTGAGGTCATTAGTCCCCTAGAACTTAGAACTAGTTAAACCTAACTAACCTAAGGACATCACAAACATCCATGCCCGAGGCAGGATTCGAACCTGCGACCGTAGCGGTCTTGCGGTTCCAGACTGTAGCGCCTTTAACCGCACGGCCACTTCGGCCGGCAGCATTTATTGCATTAATGTGGTATTTACAGGTATGCGTTCTCAGAAATGAGAAGTTCACAAAGGTACATGTATCATATTGGAACAACCGAAATAAAATGTTCAGACGTACCTACGTTCTGTATTTTAATTTAAAAAACCTACATGTTATCAACTGTTCGTCTAAAATTGTGCGCCATATGTTTGTGACTATTACAGCGCCATCTATCACAAAGCGAACAAAACATAGAAAGTGGTCCAACTAAAACATTCGTATTTCTTTACGTACTGCACGAATATGTAATAAAAAATGGGGGTTCCTATTTTAAAAACGCAGTTGGTATCCGTTTGACCTATGGCAGCGCCACCTAGCGGGCCAACCATAGCGCCATCTGGTTTCCTCTTTCAAGCTACACAAGTTTCGTTTCTTGTAGGTTTTTCGTTTGACGCTTATTTCATAGGATATTTGGCCCCGTCACGATCAATAGACCACCCTGTATATATTGTCAGCAATAATGGTCCTACAATACTCACTTGGGGTACACTAGAAATTACTTCTACGTCAGTTCGTTAAAAATGACGTGGTGTGTTCTGTTTGCTAGGAAATCTTCCATACAATTATAAAGCTGGTCTTTAACTTCTGCATTTTTTCGTTAGGTGACAGTGCGCATCTGTATCAGATGAGCTGGGTGCCAGACGCCTTCTGAATTTCCTGAACGAACGGAGCGAAATAGTTTTCACACTACCGTTGTTTACGAAGTGCGAGTTGATTGCTGCAGCCGGCCGTCGTGGCCGAGCGGTTCTAGGCGCTACAGTCTGGAACCGCGCGACCGCTACGGTCGCAGGTTCGAATCCTGCCTTGGACATGGGTGTGTGTGATGTCCTTAGGTTAGTTAGGTTTAAGTAGTAGTACATTCTAGGGGACTGATGACCTCAGAAGTTAAGTCCCATAGGGCTTAGAGCCATTTGAATCATTTGATTGCTACAGATTTCGGTCTCCAGAAAGATCACAATATGGGAGTGCAGAATATGTGCCACAATTCTGCGACACGTTGACGTCAGCGATATAGGGCTGTAGCTGTGTTCTGTTCGGCCTCCTTGAAGAGAGGAAAGACCTGCGCATTGTTCCATTCACTTTTTGCACAGCGTTGCAAGATTGTCTCACTGCAGCTGGAGATGAAGCAAGTAAACGGATCCAGTGCAGTGCACAAGTAACTGCACAGCGGCGTCGCGAGATTAGATTGCCGGGGAGCCCCACTCCACCGGCAGAGCCGGCCAGGGTCGCCTGCAGATCAGCGGGCCCGTCGCCGCCTCGCCGGCGCCTGCGCTGTCGGCTGGGTGGCCTACGCGGCAGGTGCTCCGCGCTTCGCCTGCGAATCGCTGACCCACATTCGAGGCGTCAGTCGGACCGCCTAAAGCCGCCCGCCGCAGCGACGCCGCTTTGCGCAAGCCGCTGCCAGTTCCCGCCCGGCTGCGCTGCATGACGTCGTCCAGAGGGAAGCCCGACATAGTGGCTGCGGTTCATTGTTACAATCACGATAGAGATACCTCGGCTGAGCGACCACCTCTCTCCAACTAGAACCTCCTGACAATCGTTAAAAACACTCCGTAAGAAACATTCATCTGTAAAGTCTCACCATTATTTTTTTATCGAAAAAAAAATGCAACAACCAGCCGCTATGCTTATTTACGTCAACACGTGTTTCGATTTTCCATCCGTCTTCGCGTAACACACCTGAAGATGGGTGAAAACCCGAAACGTACATGGTGATTTAGCTACCCCTACAGCTGGGTTAGATGCAAGCCGTAACTCCGTCAAATACCATAGGCAAAATTTTCGTATTTTCTCGCTCGCTATACCCAAACTATTAGCCCTACAGAAAAAACTGATAGAAACTTTTTGTAGGAAATTTTTTATTATTATTTTGAGATTTCCCTCATTACAGAGGCTTATCTCCAACATAATAATTTACTCGGAAATTACAATACAAACAATAAACGTTCTTAAACTATATTTTCAAAATATTCCTCCAGGTGTTTCGATCTTGTGTGTCCTCTTCCTCTTCGCCCATTCTCCTCATTGTGTGCTGTACATTTTCGAGCCAGGTGGTCATAGGTCGTCCTCTTCTTCTTCTCCCCTCCGGTTCACACTCCAGTATCAGTTCTGGTATTCTCGTTTTCTCCATTCGTCGTACATGCTCGTACCACTGTAATTTCTTCCGTCCGCAGCTCGTGGTCGTGCGGTAGCGTTCTCGCTTCCCGCGCCCGGGTTCCTGGGTTCGATTCCCGGCGGGACAGGGATTTTCTCTGCCTCGTGATGACTGGGTGTTGTGTGATGTCCTTAGGTTAGTTAGGTTTAAGTAGTTCTAAGTTCTAGGGGACTGATGACCATAGATGTTAAGTCCCATAGTGCTCAGAGCCATTTGAACCAAGCCACTGTAATTTCTTCCTATCCATTACGTCATACATTCTTTCTTTTATTTCCATTGCTTATTATTTTGGCGTTCCTTATGTTTCCGTTCCCGGAGATTCTTGCCGATCTTCTCCAGAAGTCCATCTCTAGAGCTTATAATTTTTTAATGTTCTTCATGTTAATTGTCCAGGTCTCCGTTCCATACAGAACCACACTCTCTGATATGGATTTGTATATTACTTTTTTAGTTCTGCTCATTATATTCCTGCTCCATAAGTCTGAGTTAAGCACCCAATGACCTTCCGTCCGCTACTAATTCTTTTATTGATTTCTGACTCTGATTTTCCCTTGATTTCGAAAATGGATCCCAAATAACAGAAAGTGTTTATCACTAGGAAATTTAATGCAGTTAAATTTTGTACTGGAATACGTTTTCGTCAGAGGCCGTAGTTTTCGAATTATTCGAGAGAAGCATATCAAAGTAACCTCCAAACGCGTTTTTCTTGAACAGTTCTAAAACTGCGGGCTTCAGCGAAAACGTATCCCAGTACAAAATTCAACTACATCAAATTTTCCACGAAAAGGTCCTGTCCATTTTTTTCTGTGGGGCTAATAGTTCGCGCATGGTGAATGAAAGACAGTATGAAAACACCGCGTGTGTTTTTTGAAGGCGTTGTGGCATACGTAAAATGCAGCGGAACGGGCACCTGTACATTTGTATTAATAAAATTATTAGAGGTAGCTAAAAAAAATAAAGCTACCTACTTAAGTTTGTGTTTGCAGGTACATGTTTGCAGTCCTGGTACACACTGAAAGCCGCTCATCGCTGCACCGTGGAACGCTGATAGAAGAGCTGGTCCATTATCAAGTTGTGTGTCGTGCGGTAACCCCTCAGCAGGAATGTTGCAGCTGCGTCTGGCCGATCTAAATGACTTCTTTTTCCGTCTGGATTGGCCCGACGCAACTGCAACATGTCCCCTGTTGCCGCACAATATTATTCTTTCTTTATCTGTAGGGCAGTGCTATTTTGACTCCGGCAGCAGCGTTATTCGCTACTCCGGCGTGGAGATTTCAATGTGTACCAGCACCTAAGACCTGTACCTACAAATAAACAAAAACATAATAGCGTAGCTTTATTTTTTGAGGTGATAAAAACTTCATAAATACACTCGTAATCTCTCTTCTCTCGGTTAGAACATCACGCCATCAACAAAAATAAAACCAATATTTGTTTATTCGCGTGTACCTCGCACTCTTCATAATGTAAAACAACGACAGAACTACTTGTAGGTTTATAACAATCTATTGTCTCGACACATTTCGAAAGCACGCGCCTTCGTATTCAGATGGCTAGATTCTGTCCACTTATGTCTGAACACAGAGTTTTCTCGTGCATACTTTCCAGTGGCTAATGCCCATCGTAAACATCTAACTCATTTTAAAAATGCGTTGGTTTCTAACATGTTGTTTAGTATCTTAGATTTTCTCAGCATATGTTATTTTCGAACACTTCTATTCACCGTAATGGCGTCGTACATATGGTACGATATTTGTCACATTCAGCCAGTCCTAACGCCAGGACACTGGCCAGCTTGTCGAAATATCGCACCATATCGAAGATGCCATTCGAGAAGAATTCAGAATAGTTGTTTAGTAGTTAGCGCATGGTTAGTTTCTCAAGAGTAATAAATCCGTGACCAAAAATGGTGAAGTCGAAGAATCACACAAATCGTAATCAGAATAGGAAAGCACATAGAAATGATATCAGGAAACCATAACAATATCTGAAAAGGCATAACGAAGCATAAAGAAAAGGCAGGCAGCTCAACAGAGGTGACTGTGTATCGTGTTTTTTGTATCTTTTTATTTTTTTTATAAATAATTGTGTTTAAATGCAAAAAAAAAATCCAAATGTCCGGGATCATTGTCAGTCAGTCATAGGTTGTTATTGACACTTTACGCCTCTTTCATCTTTAGTAGCGATTTATTAAAGTAAAGAGGTGCCAGGTAGAATCGCTGATATGAGATCATTTATTAGACCGATAACTGACACCATACGTCAGTTCAGGAAGTTGAGGGCGTTTTTATAGGACCATGAGTAGCAAAGCACTGCCGTGTTGAAATCAACATTTGAATCGAGGACAGCCCCACACATTTACCATGGAGATTACAGTTCATATACACTACTGTCCATTAAAATTGCTACACCACGAAGATGACGTGCTACAGACGCGAAATTTAACCGACAGGAAGAAGATACTGTGATACGCAAATGATTAGCTTTTCAGAATATTCGCCGGCCGCGGTGGTCTCGCGGTTCTAGGCGCGCAGTCCGGAACCGTGCGACTGCTACGGTCGCAGGTTCGAATCCTGCCTCGGGCATGGCTGTGTGTGATGTCCTTAGGTTAATTAGGTTTAAGTAGTTCTAAGTTCTAGGGGACTGATGACCACAGCAGTTGAGTCCCATAGTGCTCAGAGCCATTTGAACCTTTTTTTTTTTTTTTTCAGAATATTCACACAAGGTTGGCGCCGGTGGCGACACCTACAACGTGCTGACATGAGGAAAGTTTCCAAACGATTTCTCATACACAAACAGCAGTTGACCGGGTTGCCTGGTGAAATGTTGTTGTGATGCCTCGTGTAAGGAGGAGAAATGCGTACCATCCCGTTTCCGACTTTGATAAAGGTCGGACTGTAGCCTATTGCGATTGCGGCTTTTCGTATCGCGACATTGCTGTTCGCGTTGGTCGAGATCCAATGACTGTTAGCAGAATATGGAATCGGTGGGTTCAGAAAAGTAATACGGAACGCCGTGCTGGATCCCAACGGCCTCGTATCACTAGCAGTCGAGATGATAGGCATCTTATCCGCATGACTGTAACGGATCGTGCAGCCACGTCTCGATCCCTGAGTCAACAGATGGGGACGTTTGCAAGACAACAACCATCTGCATGAACACTTTGATGGCGTTTACAGCAGCAAGGACTATCAGCTCGTAGGCCATGGCTGCGGTTACCCTTCACGATGCGCCGGCCGGTGTGGCCTAGCGGTACTAGGCGCTACAGTCTGGAACTGCGCGACACCTATGGTCACAGGTTCTAATCCTGCCTCGGGCATGGATGTGTGTGATGTCCTTAGATTAGTTAGGTTTAAGCAGTAATAAGTTCTAGGGGACTGATGACCTCAGAAGTTAAGTCCCATAGTGCTCAGTGCCATTTAAACCTTGACGCTGCATCACAGACAGGAGCGCATGCGATGGTCTACTCAACGATGAACCTGGGTGCACGAATGGCAAAACGTCATCTTTTCGGGTGTCTTCAGGTTCTGTTTACAGCAGCATGATGGTCGCATCCGTGTTTGGCGACATCGCGGTGAACGCACATTGAAAGCGTGTATTCGTCATCGCCATACTGGTGTATCACCCGGTGTGATGGTATGAGGTGCCATTGCTTAGACCTCTCGGTCACCTCTTGTTCGCATTGACGGCACTTTGAACAGTGGACGTTACATTTCAGATGTCTTACAACCCGTGGCTCTACCCTTCATTCGATCCCTGCGAAACCGTACATTTCAGCAGGATAATGCCCGACCGCATGTTGCAGGTCTTGTACGGGCCTTTCTGGATACAGAAAATGTTCGACTGCTGCTCTGGCTAGCACATTCTCCAGACCTCTCACCAATTGAAAACAACTGGTCAATGGTGGCCGAGCAACTGGCTCGTCACAATACGCCAGTCACTACTCGCGATGAACTGTGGTATCGTGTTGAATCTGCATGGGCAGCTGTACCTGTACAAGCCATCCAAGCTCCGTTTGACTCTATGCCCAGGCGTATCAAGGCCGTTATTACGGCCAGAGGTGGTTGTGCTGGGTACTGATTTCTCACGATCTATGCACCCAAATCGCGTGAAAATGTAATCACATGTCAGTTCTAGTATAATATATTTGTCCAATGAATACTCGTTTATCATCTGCATTTCTTCTTGGTGTAGCAATTTTAATGGCTAGTAGTGTAATAAGACGGAACTGTTGTCGTCTGCATTCGATAGACGAGGGATAAGCCTGCTGGAAAAATTCGGAAATTTACTTAAGTGTTCAATTAATTGCTCTCAAAACAGTTCATGTTTGATGCACAATGTACAGTTTGCACTATTTCCTCCAGGAGTATCAAATTTTTATCAAAACTAAAGAAATTTGGAAACTATCACATAAAGCATTATTTACTCATTACTCCAAATTTCTTCTATTTCTTTTTTTTAAATCAAGATTTTTATTTACGTTAGCTGGTCTCTCAACACTACAACCTACATTCCAAAAAAGATTCACTGGTCTCGTTACAGTCACTTCATTACATGTCATTTGTAGTACGACAGTTTTACATAACATTTGAATAGTTTTTGCTGGTCATGTCTAGATGAGTTTGTTAAATATGCTTATATGAACTGGATCTAAGTGGTAACACGGGTAATCAAAGCTTCTCGTCGGGTAACATAAAGAAGATATATATATATTTGGCGTTTCGCTAGCCAATCACGTGATTTGCGTCACCGTGTTCCGCAACACCGTTTACGCTTGGACTGTTGCGAAGGGAAATATTTCATGCCGTAACTTTCACTGCATTCATAACGCCAGTTCCTAGAACTCCACGTTCGGAGCGGGCTTTGTCAGAAATGATTGGACATCTAGGCACGTTAAACGTGTACTTAAATAGCAACCAACTGAAAGACCTCACAAATAACTTATCTGCTGCCACAGTTGGTAAAGAATGTTGGCGTGCTGGAAAGCCCGTAGAAATCAGTTCCGCTTGGTCGCGCAAGCTGTTTTTCTTTTCCTGTAACAATAAAATCAGTCGATAATTTTTGAATAAGTAGTTAAACGAGTATGAGTAAACAAATCTCTGAAATCGTTTGTGGTTTACTCCACATCTGCTTTTAAAGGGATGGATAAATACCTAAAGTAAAGGCATTTTCTGTGTTCAGCAAAAAAGAATAGCATCGCCCACGGTCATTGTAGTACAGTATTCTACAGGACACGGCGTCGTCTTTCTGAAAGTAAAAACTACTTTTGTGGCTGAAAAGGCATTCACAGTAGAAATCACGCACAATGTAGTGGGAGCACACTCGTTTCTAGATATCATGCGAGGTAAAAGGAGTTTCGTCATCAAACAATCTTACGTTCTCCGCCTCTTGCTACGTTACGCGCGAGCAGCGGAGCACAGTTTTCACTCAGTAAGCAACAGTTTTCAGAGTGTAGGACGATGATAATAGAAGTTCAAAGGAAATAAAAAGTTATTTTCCACAGTAGCCACAATTCACCTACCGTTTTTCTGTAAAAAACGGTTATCACTTTCACTCTCCCCTTCTGCTATCACGTTCCCACGAATAGGATTTGCGTTTTTACTAAAACATACGTAGAAGATAGGCAGAATACTAGTCCCGAAATATTTTATTTTATCGAAAATCTCATTGCACAAACTGCTGAATGTTTCAAAGTAACAGCTTTACAAAACAAATAATTATTAAAAAGAAGAAACAAACTTTCACTTTTAAAATGCAAATCTTTCACAAACATTTCCCGACTGTTCACCGTTGCTATTCTCCATTTCCATCCCATTTTGGATCCCCTGTGTATTGCCTGGAAGATAAATATTTGCACCTCACTATTTCCGAGAAGAATAACAAATTGAAAAGAAAGTAAATATTAAAGAAGCCGTTAAAAAAGGCGTGCTACTTAGCTTCATGCCTTTATTTACCTGAGAGCACAGGATCGTGTTCCAGTGCAATTAGCAGCACTGTTTGCAAAGAAGGTTGTGAACAAATGAGATTATTTCTCAATAGATGCACTTAGTCTGCTAGTATTCATGTTAATAGTGTAGACGTTAGGGAAGAGACTTTGTCGTGTAGGAATATTTTCGTGTCACACCAAAACAGACCTTAGCTTTTAAACTTTGTTGCTACTACTTTCGATTAATTTGAACACTGACTACATGCTTTGAGCTATAATCCGGAAGCAGTCAACAACTGGTATGCCACAGACTATTACTTAAGAGATTCTGCTATTTATTTTTTTCTCTTCTTTTAGGAAGGGATGAAGAATGGAATACAGTGGTCATCGGTGAATAGCGGGCATTAACCTCAAGCGTTTTGAGGAAGCCACCAAAAAGCTAAATCTGGATGGCTGGACGAAGATTTGAACCAACCTCCTCCCAAATGCGTCCTACCACTCAGCCACCTCGCTCAGCATTTTATAGTCCACGCAAAACTTCTCCTCTACGTGAAGTGAAGATTGTATTCGCAATGTATCACCTTTTTAGATAGTACGTATTAGAAATGCGAACTCGATTTAGAGAACAATTTATCTCCACTTACCTATATTCTCATTGGTCACACTAATGTGAGAAGAAAACGACCTAAGCTATTCCGAACAGCAGAGAACGGGCGACCTAGCTAACCGACTGAATACAATGCGGAGTTGAGTTGCTAGAACTGGCGCACACAGCAATCAGCATTGAATTTAAATGAGAATCTTCGGCCAGACGAAATATATCTAAACGTTACGCCGGGTGTGTTGCCGTCACGACTTTTAGTCGGGAGCGTGACTAGTTTCTCGCTTTCTATCTAAGAATTACGTTTGGTCTCACCGGCATGAATGCAGAATACTCAAGTGCACGTTTCGCTTCGTGAACTGAACTATTGCCATTCTCTTGGTCCTTGAGAACCACAAAATCTCAAGTTCTATCTGCACAGCTGTCCTCCTCTTTTTATGTGCCCTATCACTGCTTACATTTGGAACGTAATACAAGGCAGATTAATAGATTTCAGATTTCCTTATGTTTAGGAAATGCAAATGTTAGTCCAGAAAGCTGAAGGCTTGGGTTTGATTTCCAGAGGCCTCCAGGTAGTTTTATTTTATTACTGTGACTTTCAGCTCTGGCAGCACTTAACGTATCTGAAAATTAAAAGAAACGTGAGCTTGTACTGTCGCTCAAATTCTACTACAAATTGTAGGCTCCTCAATAAATGGCAATCAGGATGGAGTAAAGCAGGTGTGTACCCCATTTTAGGACCATACTGTAGTACTGTAGAGTTAAGATCAACTTCATCTTAATTACAGCCTCACTTTAATACCAACCGATGAATAAATAGTAAACCTAGCAACGCCCGTCTCTGGGCTGTGGTTGACTGCTGCATGTCCACACTTTTGACGTCAAAATTGCGCCGATAATTGGTGGCAGGCGACCCTAAAGTGAGCATTTAGAAATAAGAACCCAATGGTCGGAAAAGAAGATTTAGTGTAGTACGAAGTTCGGAGTGAGCAAAGTGTGTGTGCCCATTGTTGTTAATTGCTGTAAATTTCATGACAACCATCTTCTTGAAACTTCCTGGCACATTAAAACTGTGTGCCGGACCGAGACTCGAACTCGGGACCTTTGCCTTTCGTGGGCAAGTGCTCTACCAACTGAGCTACCCAAGCACGACTCACGACCCGGCTTTCACAGCTTTAATTCCGCCAGTACCTCGTCTCCTACCTTTCAAACTTCGCAGAAGCTCTCCTGCATACCTTGCAGAACGGTCCAGCACACAGTTTCAATCTGCCAGGAAGTTTCATATTAGCGCACACTCCGCTGCAGAGTGAAAATTTCATTCTGGAAACATCCCTCAGGTTGTGGCTAAGCCATGTCTCCGCAATATCCTTTCTTCCACGAGTGCTAGTTCTTCAAGGTATGCAGGAGAGCTTCTGCGAAGTTTGGAAGGTAGGAGACGAGGTACTAGCGGAATTAAGGCTGTTAGGACGGGTCGTGAGTCGTGCATGGGTAGCTCAGTCGGTAGAGCACTTGCCCGCGAAAGGCAAAGGTCCCGAGTTTCTAGTCTCGGTCCGGCACACAGTGTTAATCTGCCACGAAGCTTCATATCAGCGAACACTCCGGTGCAGAGTGAATATTTCATTCTAGAACCATCTTCCTAACGCATCGATGCTGAGGGCGCTGCCTGGAAAAACAGTGTTATCCTTAAGTCACGGAAAAGCTGGGGGGGAGGGGGGGGGGCGTCAGTTGGCGCCGACGCTACATCCTGAACTACCGACATTGGCCCACTATGTCGTCTAACAATTAGTCGGCTGATGTTTTCCTCCAGGACTGCACTATTCGTGTCGTGCATGCGTTCGGTCCACTTTCCCGTCCCACTGCCCTTCACCCCTCTAACAGCGGACCTATCACTGCGCGACGATAGCACAGAATGATTTGCGTAATGTCCATACTGAAGTATTCACAATATACGTAAATGACCTTGTGGATGCAATCGGAAGTTCACTGAGGCTTTTTTCAGATGATGCCGTGGTGTATCGACAGGTTGTAACAATGAAAAATTGTACTGAAATGCAGGAGGATCTGCAGCGAATAGACGCATGGTGCAGGGAATGGCAATTGAATCTCTATGTAGACAAGTGTCATGTGCTGCGAATACATAGAAAGATAGTTCCCTTATCATTTAACTACAAAATAGCAGGTCAGCAACTGGAACCAGTTACTTCCATAAATTATCTGGGAGTACGCAATAGGAGTGATTTAAAGTGGAATGATCATATAAAGTTGATCGTCGGTAAAGCAGATGCCAGACTGAGATTCATTGGAAGAATCCTAAGGAAATGCAATCTGAAAACAAAGGAAGTAGGTTACAAAATGGTTCAAATGGCTCTGAGCACTATGCGACTTAACTTCTGAGGTCATCAGTCGCCTAGAACTTAGAACTAATTAAACCTAACTAACCTAAGGACATCACACACATCCATGCCCGAGGCAGGATTCGAACCTGCGACCGTAGCGGTCGCTCGGTTCCAGACTGTAGCGCCTAGAACCGCACGGCCACCCCGGCCGGCCAAGTAGGTTACAGTACGCTTGTTCGCCCACTGCTTGAATACTGCTCAACAGTGTGGGATCCGTACCAGATAGGGTTGATAGAAGAGATAGAGAAGATCCAACGGAGAGCAGCGCGCTTCGTTACAGGATCATTTAATAATCGCGAAAGCGTTACGGAGATGATAGATAAACTCCAGTGGAAGACTCTGCAGGAAGGACGCTCAGTAGCTCGGTACGGGCTTTTGTTAAAGTTTCGAGAACATACCTTCACCGAAGAGTCAAGCAGTATATTGCTCCCTCCTACGTATATCTCGCGAAGAGACCATGAGAATAAAATCAGAGAGATTAGAGCGCACACAGAAGCATACCGACAATCCTTCTTTCCTCGAACAATACGAGACTGGAATAGAAGGGAGAACCGATAGAGGTACTCAGGATACCCTCCGCCACACACCGTCAGGTGGCTTGCGGAGTATGGATGTAGATGTAGATGTAGAAGTTTACCACTGATTATAGTTCATAACTGATTATCGAACTTGGAGCATTACTCTTACAGGAACGTGTAGGCTTGTATTTAATGTAAGGTACAGCAAGTTGCAGTGATCGGAGGACCACACGAATGTGTAGGGAAGAGTTTGGCAACGGGTGGCGTCCAAACTGGCAGGACTTTATTGCCGTGGGTAAAAATACACTGCAGAGTGGGACATTCAAACCACAGAGAACTCGATAAGATTCTCGACAACTTGAGAAGATAGCGTTGGGCCTTGAGTGTGATCTCCCATTAAAATGCACCGCCGACGTGGCAGTGATTTGCTCTTTTCGAAGTGTATAAAGCGGAGAGTGCTGGTGTGACAGGAGCTACATCCCTATCATGAATGCCTGTCAGGCAACACGGATATTTGAGAGAACGCTGCAAAATATGAGACCCGCTGTAATGCATATTCAGACTTAAGACAGTAAAAAGAAAAAAAAAATCCGGAGTATATCTCACGCATCGAGGATACCGTACAAATTTAATTATGTATATCGATAGTTCATCCATCGCGAAAATCAAGAATGTAGACTTTTTTTGCCTGTTATATGTACCGAGACAGGCATGATATACATTTAGCTATTCCTGATAAAAAGCGGTGTTAACAGAAGATCAGACAGGCAGTCGGATAACAAATGACAAAAAAAAAATATTTTTCGGTGATACATTTACAAATTGACATTTTAGGATTTTTTTCTTCGCTTGTACTGTGAATCCTTGCTTCTTGCCATATATCACGTTTCTAGGCCAACGAGAAGTACCCTAGAGGTTTTGATGAGTGAGTCTGCGAGTATAGAACATGTGAATTAAATGCCGTATCTTTTCATTACATTGACTTGGAAGCTTGAACTTTTTACACCGCCAAGGGGACGTAGGCCTTAGTATGTGACATAAATTTAAACTTGATATGTTCACGCGTTCCTGAGAAAAAAGGGCGTTAACACACGAATAGACGGGCAGTCGGATAACAAATTCCAAAAGAAAAAAATATTTTTTTCGTGTGATATAATAACAAATTCACAGTTGCAGGAGTTTTTCCTTTACTTGTACTGTGAAACTTTGCTTCTTACCAAATTTTATAATTCTAGGAAAAGGGAAAGTAGGGTGTTAGTTTTGATGAGGGAGTTTGTGAGCCGGCCGGTGTGGCCGAGCGGTTCTAGGCGCTTCAGTCTGGAACCGCGCGACCGCTACTGTCGCAGGTTCGAATCCTACCTCGGGCATGGATGTGTGTGACGTCCTTAAGTTAGTTAGGTTTAAGTAGTTCTAAGTTCTAGGGGACTGATGACCTCGGATGTTAAGTCCCATAGTGCTCAGAGCCATTTGAACCATTTTAGAGTTTGTGAAAATTAAAATATTTGACATAAATAGGAGTCTCGTTTGATTGCATTCACTTAGAAGCCTAAGTGTTTTACACTGCCAAGACCCCTTAGGCCTTACTTAGTATGTGACACAATTTTTAACTTGATACGACTACATGGTTCCTGACGAAAATGGGTTTTTAATAGTCGGACTAACAGACAAACGGACAACACAGTGATCCTTAAAAGGTTTTTTGGACAACATGGTTGTGGAGATGAAGCAGCGATTAGTATGATTAATCAATTATTATTATTATTATACCGCCAACCGGTTTCAACCCGATGTAGGCGTCATCTTCTGGGCGTTTACGCCATTGGTCGACTGCTGGTGGTGTCACTCCTGTCTACATAACTCATAGTTTCCTTCCGTTATGTAGACAGGAGTGACACCACCAGCAGTCGACCAATGGCGTAAACGCCCAGAAGATGACCCCTACGTCGGGTTGAAACCGGTTGGCGGTATAATAATAATAAAAAATGCGATTAAGAATTTTTTTTTGAATAATTGATCCTTAAAAGGGTTCCGTTTTTACCTGCTGAGATTCGGAACCCTAAAAAACGAAATGTTCTGACCTGGTCATTTTTTCCTTACCTTACAAGTTCGGATCCTCTACTGCTCTGTATAATTACGACCCCAAAGTAAGAACACTGGCTCAGGGAAGATAACATAAGAACTGATGAAAATACCCGTTGTGCCCCTGTAGTTCTACCGATGTCAAGGAATGTCAGGGACGAGATTTGAACCCGGATCTTTACGAACACGAATGCAGTGTTCCCCTCCCGCGAGTCTCGTGAAGTATGAGACTGGCGTTAGCGGTTCAGAATTCTTCTCCCGTACTAGCTGAACGGGCTGTGATTTGTGCACGTGACAGAACCCGCAGAGTTTTGAAAATGATGGCTAAGCTCGCAAGGCCTCCCTGGCGGGGGACCTGGAGAAAAGATTGGCGTTCGAGAAGCGCTGCCCTCCGTCTGCCGCGTGGTTTTGCCGTGGTAACGAGATGCGGCCTTATACGGGCAGGGCGGTCTTCCGTTTAACGCGTGGGCCATTTGGCGGCCACTCTGCGGGGCATACTAAACGAGCGTGCGCTACTGGATTTGGCAGCGACGTCGTAACGCGCATTTCGAACAGCCTGCAGCCTTGGCAGTATGTCTTTTCCGTTCTTCCCTCACCTGCCGTTTCTTTTCGTTCCTCTTCTGTCCCTGAGTCTTTTTCCCGTCCAGCATTATCCTGCCCTACGTGACAGGCTGCTCGAAAACCCAGCAGACCAGTACTCCGAAGAAACTGTGACAGTAAATCCGCTTGTGTCGGTATGTGTTCAGTGTAGGGGGAATTTTAAGTATTAGGCAAAATATTTGCACGTAGACAATTTCCTTCGTCCCGTTCTACGAAACGAAAGTCTAAAGAAAATTTTAAATACCACAATGGTGTCCAGTATTTGATGCCGACATATTTTCGCACCGTTTTTGGTTTATTAACCAGGCTTTTATTGAAATATTTTGGCCTTGCTCAGTTCTTGAGCGACTGTGTGGTGTATTGCCTTGCAGAAGATTGCTGCAAAAGGATAAATAGACGCATATAATCGGACAGAGGCTTCATGTGTTTATCGCCGGTGAGACGAAGTAGAGACCTTATGTAATCCTTTGTCCTCCTCCACCCTGGCACACACACACACACACACACACACACACACACACACACACACACACACACACACACACACACACACACACACATATGATAATATCTGCCTGAGCCGTGTGCTGTTGGTCAATGGAATGCATCACCAGAAGTAGTATTCTACATACTTGCACCCTACCATCGGCGTGTACCACCTTATACCGTGAATCATCCCAGACAATCCTTCTCCATGATTCGAGATACCAACACCACATTCTTGTGGGCATGATAACTCTCGTATCTGATCTGAGTGCAATAAACAGAGGGATGAATGTGCGCGGAGAGAGAGTGGGGAGGGGAGGAGGAATACGATTTTAGTGTGGTCCTAATATGATAAGCTGAGGAATTAATTTGATGGAAGTAATTACAGGTTGGTTCAAATGGCTCTGAGCACTATGGGACTTAACTTCTGAGGTCATCAGTCCCCTAGAACTTAGAACTACTTAAACCTAACTAACCTAAGGACATCACACACATCCATGCCCGAGGCAGGATTCGAACCTGCGACCGTAGCGATCTCGCGGTTCCAGACTGTAGCGCCTAGAACCGCTCGACCACTCCGGCCGGCAGTAAAATTACAGGAAAGTTGCGTTATCTGTTTCTAATAAATAATAAAAGTTAAAACTGTCATTAAACCGAAGGGTGGTATGAACACTACAATGCTCTTACTAGACTTGATTCAATTGTATGTGGTATGAATCCGCTTGCGCGCCTCCCACCTGGAACTGATAATCCCTTCAGTTAAAGAGTGATCTACGTTCCAGTGAGGACGTACAGCTTGGATGTTATCGCATTTGCAAATTGTTGCCGGCGGTGAAAAACCGGCAAATGACAGAAAAAATTCTAGGGGCAACCGGACCACGAACGTCGAATATTTTAGTCTGAAGTCTGGCACTTTGCCGATGAGTCACAGAACCACAGCACTCTTGTAAAAAGAAAAAAATACTGCAAAGCTTTCTAACAACACACCTACGTTAATATGTGTGTCCCAGCTTTCGTTGTTAACGCTCACCTTAATGTGTACCTTAATGTGTGACTTCGAGGGCTTGCTGAAAAGTAATGCTTCCGAATCTTCAATATGAAAAATCTTAAAGTCTTTTAAATAAAACAAACGTTATTACCGTTCTACATCTTTATTCTTCATGCCTACATACTTATTTGTCAACGTAGTCACCCTGGCGACAAACACGTTTCTCCCAAAGAGAGACCTGTTTGTTGATTCCAGCACTGTAGAATGTTTGACCTCACCTACGCTTGCACCGCTTTATCACTATCAAAATTACGTTCTCAACTTGACAGAAGTTCTCCTAGCCAGCCGGTGTGGCCGACCGGTTCTAGGCGCTTCAGTCTGGAACCGCACAACCGCTACGGTCGCAGGTTCGAATCCTGCCTCGGTCATGGATGTGTGTGATATCCTTAGACTAGTTAGGTTTAAGTAGTTCTAAGTTCTAGGGGACTGATGACCTTAGACGTTGAATCCCATAGTGCTCAGAGCCATTTGAGCATTTTTTTAAATCTCTCCTACGAAACTTGCAGAACTAGCACTCCTGGAAGTTTCATATCAGCGCACAGTCCGCAGCAGAGTGAAAATCTCATTCTGGTACCCTGAAAGTTTGGGAACACTGGACCAACACTGTAGTTTTGGCGTTATATGAAAGAAGGTGGGGGACGGGAAGAGATACTCCATGTTCGCACATAAACAGTGAATATTATCTGGACAATTGCATTCCTGCGATGACACGCCGAGAAAATTATTAGGAAAAAAAGTGAGGAAAATTGCTATTTTTCACCCTTAAAAAGCGGGAGAGGATGGCAACGGGAGAGAGTATTTCATATTCGCACAGGGCCGTGAATATTATCAGAACAGGCGGAATAACTAAGCGGTTACGGACTGCCGAAACGTCAGTGGATCAGACAGAGCGGTTCCGTTGCGCCGTTTCCAAACTGAGCGGCAGACGCTCCCATCAGGGGGGAGACAGATACGGAGTGACGGCAGATAGGGGGCTGTCGGATGTTCGCGTGAACCGCCGTGTTTCTGGCAGCGGCAGTTTCCGGCCGCCAGCAGACCGTGTCTCCTGGAAGGGCCGCCGCCCCCTCCACAGATAACGCCCCCGCCCCCATCCCCACACTGACAACGAGCCGCGGTGGTCCCCGCTGGCCAAAAGTCCGAAATGCGTCACCTGTCGACGGCGGCCCGCCGTCGACGGAACGAATCTCCCTAACCGGTTCGTCGCACCGCCGACAACCGGAACACGTTCCAGACACGGGGACACTGGCATTGTGCTACCGGGTTTCAATTAATATTCAGCCGGTGAGGCCTCACGTCACGTATTTTTCGCATGTCAAGGAACACTGAGTCACTCTGTGCTTGCAAAACACGATGCACGCTGGAAAGCGGCGAGTGCATTGTTTTGTCTTGATCTGAACGCTGTCGGCGACGATAAGATAGCAGCTGGCGCCTGCTTTCATTCTGCACCGCACACACACACACACACACACACACACACACACACACACACACACACACACAGTCTTCACTGATAGAGGGAGACATGCTGCGTGAAATCCGTTCTCATACAGTTTTGCCGTAAACGATTGTCGAGCCTAATAAAGCGTCTGAATGTAAACACCCTGTACTACAACATGTTCACTCAGTCTGTCAAAACAGAATATATTTACATGCTATTGTCAAAATTTTCAGTTTAATCAAAACAATAGAATGAATGTTGTTGTTATGCTTGTGATGCTCCCCAGACTGAATAGTGGTTAAACGCAGCTCTCGATGCTAGTCTGTCCTGCACAAGCCTCTTCATCGTTACTTAACTAGATCCTCTTCAACCTACTTACCATTGTCTTGTTTTCGTTTCCTCCTACAATTTTTATTCCACACCCCCTCCCAAGACACTTCTCCCACTTACCAAACTGCACAATTCCTTGATGCGTCGATCTCTTATTTTACTCGAGTTGCGCCATAAATCTATTTTCTCTCTGCTTTGATTCAGTACTTCAGTACTTACGTACTACTCCTGTCTAATCTTCAAGATTCTTCTGCAGCACCACATTTCACTTTTATTCTCTTCTTGTCTGAGCCGTTCATCATTCAAGTTTCACTTCCGTACAGGGATACGATCCACACTAATACTTACAGAAAATTTCTAATGCTTAAATTTATATTCGATGTTAGCAAATTTCTCCTTTTAGAAAGAATTTTCTTGCTAGTGCCAGTTTGCAGTTAATATCCTCTCTACTTCGGAACTCGTCATTTATTTTTCTCCTGGAATACATCTACCACTTTCAGTATCTCATTTCTTATAGTTTTGTCAGCATCACCTGATTTAATCCCACTGCACTCAATTACGCTTTTTGACATTTGTTGATATTTCTGTTTTAGAGCTCTATCCTAAATCCTTTGCGGCCAATCACGGAACTACAATATCATCGGGAAACAGCCCAGTTTTTATTTCTTGTAGCTGAACTTTAATTCCCTTTCCAAGTTTCTCCTTGACTTCGTTTACTGCTTGCTCAAAGTAGGGACTGACTAATGTAGACCACAGGTTGCAACCGTGTCTCAGTATCTTCTCAGTTACTGACTTTCGTGACTTTTTTACTGTTCTGAGGCAATTTTGTTTCTATATATATTGCAGATGACGAAGACATATGACAAGAATAAAAACAATAATAATAATAAACACACTGAAC
The DNA here is from genome assembly GCF_021461395.2 of Schistocerca americana. NCBI lineage: Eukaryota > Metazoa > Arthropoda > Insecta > Orthoptera > Acrididae > Schistocerca > Schistocerca americana. The sequence continues at coordinate 699,770,943 of NC_060122.1, forward strand.
AGAGATATAAGGCTAACCTGAACTGTGAAACTGCACAGCTGATTTGAATCATGCTTAACAGAATGGAAAACGTTGTGCTGAATAATTCAGACGATGTCAGAAAGGTAGAAAATTTTAGTGACCGGGGAAAAATCACAAAGGGAGTTCCGCAGCACTCAGTTTTGCTTCCACTCCATTCCTGATATATGTGACTGTCCTTCCACTTAACATTCAACAAACTAAATTGGTACTTATTGCAGACTGTATTAGTGTTAAAATAAATCCCATTAGAGAGAAAGCAACATAAGAGTTGGTGTATGATATTTTCCAAAGAATTATTAAGTGGTTATCTGAAAACGGACTCTCTCTAGGCCGAGCGGTTCTAGGCGCTTCAGTCTGGAACCGCACGACCGCTACGGTCGCAGGTTCGAATCCTGCCTCGGGCATGGATGTGTGTGATGTCCTTAGGTTAGTTAGGTTTAAGTAATTCTAAGTTCTAGGGGACTGATGACCTCAGATGTTGAGTCCTATAGTGCTCAGAGCCATTTGAACCATTTGACTCCCTCTAAATTTTCAAAAAGCACTCTACATTCAGTTCTGTACAACAAATAATGTCATACCACCAATTGATGTAGCACACGAGGAGAGGATAGTCAGTAAATAGAGCACAATACTCCAAATGTTTGGGTGTATATACTGATTAAATCTGCAGCTGGAAGAAGCAAACAGCTAAGTTCAGCTTATTCTTTATATCCCACGATGTGTCCTATCCCTTCTTTGAGTCAAGTTGAGGCAAAAAAATCTCCCCTCTTCGATGCAGTACATTTTTCACTAGTTCTCTGATCAAATACCCAGAATTCTTCAAATATTCTGAATCTTTCGTTAGCTCCGCGTTTCGGACACATCTATTCTCTTTTTAATACTTGCTTTACATTTTCGTGTCCGGGAGAGCTTTCTGCCATGGTCGCTGATCTTTCTCATCTCTTCTAAAATTTTCGGCCCAGTACTGGACGACGTCAACACTGCGATGTGTCCCAATCATAGATCTTCGACAGTGCATCTACTAAGACTGATAGGACTCTATTTCATGTGTGTGCCATATCTTTCACCTCAATACAATCACATAAAATGTAGCCGTCATCTTTTAATTCCCACTTTGATACATTCTTAATGCTATTTAGAGTCCCAAGATACTTCTGTCGTCACCATCGCTGAAAGGGAAATCCTTCGCACCTTGGCGGCACGTTGTCAGCAACTCCAACAACACCTGCCCAACTTCCACAGGACATCTTGTGACGGCCCGTGGAGCATCTCGACACGAGTTGAGGAAGCGAGCACCGCTCCAGCCGAAGAAGGCCGGCTACTTTCTGCCCGACTCTCAACTTGGAAACCCTAAGATGTATGAGACGGCGTGCAGGATGAGAAAGGAATAATGACACGGTGAGGGGTCTGTGTGATGGGGGGGGAGGGGGGGGGGGGGGAAGGGCGTAGAGAGACGGTCGCGTTCGGCGCTCGTGCTGGGTGCGCATGTGCAGTGGAAGGGGAAGCGGGCTCATTCAAGTCCGACCGATCGGTCCGGTCGGCTCTTTAACTGTGCCGCCGCGCCGAACCGAAGTTGTCGAACCGGCTGCGGGATTAAGCAAATCAGGACACAATTTCGTACCGTTCACCTGCGGCTGCAAATCAGCTCGGCGGCTTGTGCCTCTTTTTTTCGCCCGGCACTTGCCAGTAATTAAGCCACAGTACACGTCTCGGAGAGATATTCGGCTTGTCGCTTCAACCGTTCCTCATTAAGGAGTATGCTCGCTGACTACACATGCCAAACCATTCAATATCGTAACAGAACTGCCAGCATCGAGAGAAATACCCCCATGCTAGGCTCCAGAAACCTGTTTCGGTCCCTCCACATCTACATAATTCTCGTTCGGCGTATTTATCTCCTGCAAACCCATTCCCTCCTTTCGCCCCTCTTTTTTTTTGCCTTCAGTTGAGCGTTTACTGTCATTCGCTTAGTGAAGAACGTTATATTTTCAGATTACTGGCAAAGTATGCCTTCCTTCACAACACTTCAGTGACCTAACTGTGGTTGTTAACGCTAATATTGTGGCATTTTCCGCACCGTTAACGTCGAGCTAAGAATGCACGGTCCCTATTATACTTTTTTGTGTACTTACCGAACGTGGCTTGTCATCACATCGAGTTCTTGCATCTTAAAGCGAATAACGACGAATTAGTAGGATATTCTGCGTGTGGCGTAATATGCTAACCGCCCTTCTAGGCCAGCTTATCTGCTTTAACGTCGGTAAATACGTCGAGAATGACTTTTTATTAATTCAGTTTGGACCCGTCGTGATAAAACAACGACACTGTATTGCCATGACAAGCACCTTGCTGTTCAGTCGGAGCAGGTAATGCAACTACGACACTAAGAAATTTGAATTTTGTGGCCTAAACACCCTATAGGAGAGGTATCAAAAGTTTTACAATATAGTTGAAAATGACAGATGATAATTGTTCTGTGTCAAGTAAACTGAGCTGAACAGTTTCATCGTCATGTAGTACAGGCACCAAACTTCTGTAACGGCTTGAATTTTCGTACATGGCGACTGAGTCATGGTGTTTAGGATTTTAATTTTGAGGTTATAATTACAAGTTTGTTACTTGTCGGACAGGTTGAGACATTACTTGTGGCTTCACTGACGGTTACATGACTGAATAGGAGAAAAAAGATTATAAATATCTGAACAATCAGTTATAATTTTTTTCTCGATTTCATCGACAAGAACACTTATGTCAATATTCGCATGTGAACGTGTACGGGCATAGTGGTTTATTTTGACTTCCGTTAAGAATGTTAACATTATTAGAAAGCTCAGATATGAATATAACATATGTATGTGTGAGCCGATTTTTAAAGTTTGAAATGTGCTGAAACACAGCCTTTCGCATTATACCACTTTGATAATGACTGTAAGTCCGAAACTGCACTAGTGGAAAAAAAATAATTTTTACATTACTGCGGACCTTAGCCATTAGAAATTAAACTATTGAACTAGTAGGAGAGGATGTGTACCCCTTTCCATGGTACAGAATCACTGCAGTGTTATTTTTATGAAGGCGGATAGGAGCCAATTACCCCTTAGAAACTTGCTAGCAGGTTAAAAAAGTGTCCGGTAAAGTATGTGGTAGGACAGCGAATTTTGGAGGGTAGGAGGTACTGGGAGAGGAAAGCCGTGAGGGAGGGTCGTGAGCCGTGCTCGGGTAGCTCAGTCGGTGAAGCACGTAGTTGCGTAGGGCAAGGGTCCCACGTTCGAGTCCTTGTCTGGCACACAGTTTTAATCTACCAGGAAGGTTCAAATCAGTTCGCACTCCTCTGCAAAGCGAAAATTCATTTTGGAATTATTACTTCGTCTTTCTTTTTTTAAAAAAATAAGAAAGAAAAGAGACTGCTGTCCATCTTCTCAATTCTTACGCTAATTTCTTTCATCTCTGCTTGACTGATACACTCAACATACTCTACAATCTGTTTTGCATATTCTAATCATTTCCTGCCGCTACTATTTTCCACTTCTAATGAACCTCCCAACCTCAGGTTAACTACACTCCTGGAAATTGAAATAAGAACACCGTGAATTCATTGTCCCAGGAAGGGGAAACTTTATTGACACATTCCTGGGGTCAGATAAATCACATGATCACACTGACAGAACCACAGGCACATAGACACAGGCAACAAAGCATGCACAATGTCGGCACTAGTACAGTGTATATCCACCTTTCGCAGCAATGCAGGCTGCTATTCTCCCATGGAGACGATCGTAGAGATGCTGGATGTAGTCCTGTGGAACGGCTTGCCATGCCATTTCCACCTGGCGACTCAGTTGGACCAGCGTTCGTGCTGGACGTGCAGGCCGCGTGAGACGACGCTTCATCCAGTCCCAAACATGCTCAATGGGGGACAGATCCGGAGATCTTGCTGGCCAGGGTAGTTGACTTACACCTTCTAGAGCACGTTGGGTGGCACGGGATACATGCGGACGTGCATTGTCGTGCTGGAACAGCAAGTTCCCTTGCCGGTCTAGGAATGGTAGAACGATGGGTTCGATGACGGCTTGGATGTACCGTGCACTATTCAGTGTCCCCTCGACGATCACCAGTGGTGTACGGCCAGTGTAGGAGATCGCTCCCCACACCATGATGCCGGGTGTTGGCCCTGTGTGCCTCGGTCGTATGCAGTCCTGATTGTGGCGCTCACCTGCACGGCGCCAAACACGCATACGACTATCATTGGCACCAATGCAGAAGCGAATCTCATCGCTGAAGACGACACGTCTCCATTCGTCCCTCCATTCACGCCTGTCGCGACACCACTGGAGGCGGGCTGCACGATGTTGGGGCGTGAGCGGAAGACGGCCTAACGGTGTGCGGGACCGTAGCCCAGCTTCATGGAGACGGTTGCGAATGGTCCTCGCCGATACCCCAGGAGCAACAGTGTCCCTAATTTGCTGGGAAGTGGCGGTGCGGTCCCCTACGGCACTGCGTAGGATCCTACGGTCTTGGCGTGCATCCGTGCGTCGCTGCGGTCCGGTCCCAGGTCGACGGGCACGTGCACCTTCCGCCGACCACTGGCGACAACATCGATGTACTGTGGAGACCTCACGCCCCACGTGTTGAGCAATTCGGCGGTACGTCCACCCGGCCTCCCGCATGCCCACTATACGCCCTCGCTCAAAGTCCGTCAGCTGCACATACGGTTCATGTCCACGCTGTCGCGGCATGCTACCAGTGTTAAAGACTGCGATGGAGCTCCGTATGCCACGGCAAACTGGCTGACACTGACGGCGGCGGTGCACAAATGCTGCGCAGCTAGCGCCATTCGACGGCCAACACCGCGGTTCCTGGTGTGTCCGCTGTGCCGTGCGTGTGATCATTGCTTGTACAGCCCTCTCGCAGTGTCCGGAGCAAGTATGGTGGATCTGACACACCGGTGTCAATGTGTTCTTTTTTCCATTTCCAGGAGTGTATTTATGGCTGTCTTAGTAGGTGTCCTACTAAGTTCCCATTCTTCTGATAAGAGCAACCTTGACACTTTTCCCCGTCTATACTTTATGGTACCTTGTCTTTCCACTTTTTTTCATTTTCAGTAGCATCACATTGTAAATTCTTCCATTTTCTTCTTCTCCAGATTTCCAGTGATCCACATTTCACTTTCATACTGTGCAGTGCTCCAGATGCCCACTTTCATTTCCAAATCAATACAGCTCTTTTATTGGAGGAAATTTTCTTCGCCTATCCCAATCTACTACCGACTTCTGTGCTTGCTTCGGCCATCCGATGTAAGCTTCCTTCCTAGATGGGAGATTTATTTCACGTCTTTCGCTACTGTGTTGTTCCCAGTTTTGGAACGGCACTGTTCATTCTCCTTTCTACTACTCTCCATTCTCTTAGCTTTGTTTATCGTTTAGTCATATGTGCTAAGTATGCTGTCCATTCCATTCTTTCTTCCAGCCAGATGGGCTATGCTGTCTTCGAACCCACGAACATAAAAATTTCCTTTCGCTTCGTTCATCGATTCTTCAAAGTACAAGATGCACATCAGTGACAAGAAGTTGGGACACTGCCTCTTAGCAGAAACTTGTATATTTTGATCTTTCGCACTGATTGCGCCCTCTTTGTTTTGCAGCATTAGTCGTCTGTCTCTACACTTTACCCTAAATTTTCTACAGGATGTGAACATCTAATTCCATGTTTTGGACTATTTCTGGGCGCGCGGTTTGAGGCGTCCTGTCACGGGCTGCGCGGCCACCGCCGCCGGAGGTTCGAGTCCTCCCTCGGGTATGGGTGTGTGTGTTGTTCTTAGTATAAGTTACTTTAACTTAGTTTAAGTAGTGAGTAAGCCTAGGAACCGATGACCTATGCAGTTTGGTCCCTTAAGAATTCACACACATTTGAACATTTTTTATTTTTTATTATTTCTGCCCCAATCCATCACAAGCATTATTAAGCTGAACAAAACGTTACAAACGAGTTGTTATTTTGAAAAATGTCACCGCATCGTTAGGACAACCGAAAGCGAAAGCGTTCACTGCTTGATGCAGACTTCCGTTGGATGATTGTTGGCGAATTTTCCTGGAAGTCCACAACAAATTGCTTCGTTGAACTTTTGGTAAACGATCACATTTACAGAAGGTTTTACAGAAATTCGTTGTAGTCACGCTTCCGTCAATGATGAATACCTTGAAGACCGAAAGAAATCGGTTATTGTTTCAAAAATGAAAAAAAAGGTTAAAAACGTGGAAGCTGTGCTTAATACGGTTTAAGAGAATCGACAATTGAGATGAAAACACTCTGAAGAATATGGAAGACAGTAGTAAATTCGACTAAGTACGAACATTTAGCTATGAAGACTGCTCCAGATTGATTCCGAAGCTCACAAACATTCACGTCAAGTAATGTAACGAAATGTACAAAAAAATCGTCCGAACAAATGAAAAGTCCTTAGAGGAAGTCGCAGTATGAGACGAAAATTGGATGTATTCGCATGGACTAGGAACTAAATACAGTTTTGTTTTTAAATGTGATATTTATTGTTTCGTAATTGTTCGTATAATAATGTTTAAATAAAAGTTCTAGTTTTGCACTTTTCGGACTTTGTTTCGCGTAAGGATGTAGGATGTGCTATATTACACCGTTGATGTAGCGCGAATCACCTTTTTCTTTCTGTTCTTTACCTCATCTATCAGGGCATGGGTAAGGGCTTCGGATTCTAGGTGTTCAGAGGATTGGATTTTTGTTTAGAGGTTATTTGAAGGGAATCAGGGACGTGTAAGGTGAAAATGGGGTTATGTGGCAATTGTTCTACCATGTCCTCTTTTAAAGTGATGGGAGTTTGAAATTGTTATTGTGGTCTTCATTCCGAAGACTCCACATTAGTCAGTCCAGCGCAGTTGTCTTCATCTCTGAATAACTGCTGAAATTTAAATCCATTTGAAGCAGCTTACTGTATTCGAAGCAACTTTCACCTCCCTCACTTCTCTCCCTTACCAAATTTATAACATCTTGGTGCTTAAGGATGTGTCATATCAACTAATTCCTTCTTTTAGTAAAACTATGCCACAAAGTTCGTATTTCCTCAATTCGACTCAGTACCTCTTCATTAGTTACTCGATTTACCCATCTAAGCTTCAGTATTCTTCTATTCGCCACATCCAGACGGTTCTACTTTATTGTCATTTAAACTGTCATAGCCCACGTTTCACTTCAGCACAAGGCTACACTCCAGGAAAGGTTTCGTAACACTTAAATTAAGGTGTGTGTGTGTCCTAAAGAACAGACACCTTTCTTGATCTGCATTCGTGTTGAAATGGCTCTGAGCACTTTGGGACTTAACATCTGAGGTCATCAGTCCCCGAGAACTTAGAATTACTTAAACCTAACTAACCTAAGCGCATCACACACATCCATGCCCGAGGCAGGATTCGAACCTGCGACCGTAGCGGTCGCGCGGTTCCAGACTGAAGCGCCTAGAACCGCTCGGCCACACCGGCCAGCTGCATTCGTGTACACATGACCAAAGAGAAATTCCTTCATCGGCTGCAATCGGACATTGAAATAAATCCAATGCTGACAAGTGAAAATTTGATCTGGACCCGAATTTTCGCTTATCGCGAGCGGTCGCCTTAATCACTTCGGCTATCCGAGCACACTTCTCGTCAAGCTCAAATTCCCATGTGTCGCGCACTACTTATGTAGTGTCTCCTGTCCATTCACTATCCTCCTCGCTCGCAGTCTCACCTAATTCCCACAAGTTGGACTGTGCGGCTGGTCCCGGCGGAGGTTCGAGTCCTCCTCGGGCATGGGTGTGCGTGTTTGTCCTTAGGATAATTTAGGTTAAGTAGTGTGTAAGCTTAGGGACTGATGACCTTAGCAGTTAAGTCCCATAAGATTTCACACACATTTGAACATTTGATTCCCACAAGAGATCGAAAAGAAGAGAGCATTCGTATTGAAGGTATCATTATTTTCAATGCCTGATAGCAGCTGATGTCGGAATTTCTCTTTCGTCATTTAAAATAATATTAGTTGCTAACAGATTCCTGTTTTTCAGAAATACCCTGCTCTTCTTTCTATTAGCGGTCTACATTTTATACCCTCTCCATTGTCAGTTACTTTGCGGCTCAAATAGCAAAAGTTATCTACTACTACTACTGCTGCTACTGTGGTATTTCGTAACGAAATTCCCTCAGTACTGCCTAATTTAATCGGAATATATTCCATTACCATTGTGTTGCAGCTGGTTTTAAAAGTTATAAAACGATTATTTCTTGCTGCGAAAAACTGCAGCACAAACATATTAACTGAATAATTAGTGTCTACTTTCGTAGTGAAATGCCGGAAAATAGGAGCGATCGCTGTCGCCGCTCAGACGTTGGACTAGCGGCGCAGACATCGCCGCCTGGGGGTGGCCAAGTGTGTGTGTGTGACTGCGGCCACCCGTAGCGCCGCGGGCAGCGACGTCTGCGCAGCCGGCGGAGAAAGGAAATGCTCCCCACGGCGGGAACCTGTTCTGTTCTCTTACAATCGACCGCGACGATCGGCCGGGTTTCGCCACGGCTGCAGTCCGTACCAGGAGCGGTCCTGACTCACGGCTACGCTGGCCATTACAGACGCGGGCGGCGCAAGTGCAGGGGCAACAGTTTCTCCTGCTCGCCGTCTCGGGCAGCGGCGGCGGCGATCCACCTTGGTCGAGAGTCTACAGCACTCTATACACCAGTCCATCTCTTACTCTCCGCCTCTCTCTTTGCACAATGCCCTACCTTCGTATGGCTTCAGTGATGCGTCGTATCGCTTTTACAAGGCATGTTCAGAAAGTAAAGTACACTTTTATTTTTTTTTTAAGGAAAAGTGTATTTGAAAAAAAAAATCACAGGATATTGTTGATATACGAGGGACGTTCAAAAAGTAATGCAACACATCGTTTTTCTGGACAAATTTTCGTTGAAATGAAGGAATATCGAATATTGCCGCCACATCCCTGTAGTTTCAAGAAGTTCCGATTGGTGGCAGTGCTATACGCAGCCTTCAAAATGGTGTCCGTAACGGAGGTGCGTTCCAAGCAGAGAGCTGCCACTGAGTCTCTTGTAACAGAAAACCAGAGCATCGCAGATATTCATAGATGCTTGCAGAATATCTATGAACACTCGGCAATGAACAAAAGCACGGCGAGTCGTGAACAAAATCACGGTGAGTCGTTGGGCCAGGCGTCTGTCATCATCGCAATAAGGTCGCGCAAACATGTCCGATCTCCCGCGCTCTGGGTGGCCGCAAGCAGCTGACCCCTGCAACGTAGGGACGTGCAGACACTCTGATTCGAGGTGCACTTCTCCTTCTCTATGAGAACGTTAGGCCGTAGACAAGTTTGCGCACACGAGACGAGCTCACAAAACTTCATTGGACTGTTCTTCCTCACCCATCCTACAGCCCGGATCTCGCATCTTCCGACATCCATCTGTTTGGCCCAATGAAGGATGCACTCCCTTGGAAGCAGTATGTGGATGTTGGGGAGGTACTGATGCAACAGAATATTGGCTCATATATCGAACAGTAGAGTGGTTCCATGTAGGCACACAGGCCTTCCCAGTGGCTGACAAAAATGGTTCAAATGTCTCTTGAGTACTATAGGATTTAACATCTGAGGTCATCAGTCCCCTAGAGTTTAGATCTACTTAAACCTAAGGACATCACACACATCCATGCCCGAGGCAGGATTCGAACATGCGACCGTAGCAGTCGCGCGTTTCCGGACTGAAGCAACTACAACCGCGAAGGCAGTGAGGTGACATATGGCAATCCTGAATAAAACCAACCTGCTTTCAGAGAAAAAAGTGTTGCTTTAGTAACTGTCCGACCCTTTTCCTCCTTGATTTTTTTGCATGTAATCTCCATGCATGTTGTGAGGCCTGGCACAAGTTTCTTTATGCACGCCTCAAAGCAATCCCCCGTCACCTCCTTCTCCCACTCCAGAACCCCTTTCTGCACCTGCTAATCGCTTGAGAATTTAATTCCACTCATGAGTGCATTCAAGGAGGTGAAAAGATAACCAGAAGGCGCTAAGTTCGGGGAATGCGGGGTTCTTCAAAACATCCCAACCAAATGAATCCGTGAGCGTCTTGGTGGCTAAGGCTGTGTGGGAATTTGAGCATTTTTGTGCAACAAGCACACTCCTCTCGTCAGCATTCCCCTTTATTTGTTCTTAATGCTCCTTTTACTTTTTTTTAGTCTCACAACATCGATGTGCATTAATAGTTTCCTCCTGAGGCAGAAATTCGACCAAAATGATGTCATGTCGGTCTCAAAACATTGAAGCTATGATTTTTGCCCGAAATTGTAGTTTTGAATTTTTGGTAGATGGAGGATGGGCGTGATGGCACTATGACGACCGTCTTTTTGTCTCAGGCTTAAATGAGCCACGCACGTTTTACCTCCAGACACAGTAGAACTCAAAACATCCTCGCCTTCCAGTTCAAGTCGCTCAAGAAACTCGCAGGCGTTACTGAGATCCGATTTTTCTCGTGTTGCTCTGTCAGCAATAACCTTGGGTTCGGTGTGGGGCGGCGGTGGGGTGAGTGGACTGCTGTATCATGTTGTGGGGTTGTGAACCACTGAGGGCTAGGACGGGGACGAAGCCGCTCCGTCGTTTCTAGGTCCCCAGTTCCATACAGTACAATACAGGCGCTGGAATAACAATTTCGATAAATTTTTTATCATAACTTTGCTCACTCCATCATTACCTACCACATCATAAGAGATACTGATGATGGCTGTTAACTATAGCGATATGCCTTTCATATCGTGTCCGACTGTACATTGCGCGGGATAATAATAAAGTTTTAACTATCACCTCCAAAAAAATAAAGCTGTGTAATTGATTTAGTGCTCACTTACAGGTACACGTCTACAATCATATACATTGAAATCCGCACGCCACAGTACCGTAGCACGGCGCCAGAGCGAACTTCAACTCGGTCGTTGGCGGATCAGGATCCCATACTATAGACTGATGCATTTACCCTTCCTTTATTTGCACCAACGAAAATGAAAATAAATTACGGCTGTCGTAATACAACGCGATAAACAGAACAAAAATGACATTCAAAAGATCGTGTCTCATGTTTCATAGCGCTTAGAAATATAATTTCTGTTATTAATCAATTAATTATCCACTCACACAAACGACAGGACAACGCTTCATTACGCAATTACAGTGTCACAACTACTGAGGACGAGTTTCCCGAATGGTGCTGACTTTTAACGATTAGTCCCAGGGAGCCGGCGGCCAACGTATCACAAATTTACTAGAGCTACTCTATTTTTGGTTCATATAAGATTCTACTTTACGTATGTTACTAATTAATAATTACATTGGTACATATGCAGCCCGAGCTGCCGCCACACAATATCAGTATTGGCTCTTGAACAAAAAAGTTTGACGATCACTGGTCTACAGTAAAGGCGAGATTAAATTTACTTGTATCTGCACATCTGCTGAAATTAAACTGGCAACTAGTGTAAATGGGGCAGTTCACTGAATACCCTAAGTACATGCTAAAGACTGCGAATTACATTTCGTGGACTAATATTCCGCATCTACAAACTTTACCCCATCTGACGGAAAGACCCGTCAATTGACACTGAGGAGCCAAAGATACTGGTACGGCCTGCCGGAGTGGCCGAGCGGTTCTAGGCGCTACAGTCTGGAGCCGAGCGACCGCTACGGTAGCAGGTTCGAATCCTGCCTCGGGCATGGATGTGTGTGATGCCCTTAGGTTAGTTAGTTTTAATTAGTTCTAAGTTCTAGGCGACTGATGACCTCAGAAGTTAAGTCGCATAGTGCTCAGAGCCATTTGAACCATTTGATACTGGTACATCTGCCTAATATCGTGTAGGGCCCGCGCAAGCACGCAGAAGTGTCGCAACACGACGTAGCATGGACTCAACTAATGTCTGAAGTAGTGCTGGAGGGAACTAATACCATGAATCGTGCAGGGCTGTCCATAAATTGGCAAGAATACTGGGGGTGGAGATCTCTTCTGAACAGCACGTTGCAAGGCATCCCAGATATGCTCAATAATGGTCGTATCTGATGGCCAGCGGAAGTGTTTAAACTCAGAAGAGTGTTCTGGAGCCACTCTATAGCAATTCTGGTCGTGTGGGGTGTCGCATTGTCCTGCTGGAATTGCCCAAGTCTGTCGGAATGCACAATGGACATGAATAGATGCAGGTGATCAGACATGATGCTTAGGTACGTGTCACCTGTCAGAGTCGGATCTAGACGTATCAGGTGTCCCATATCACTCCAGCTGCAGGCACCCCACACCATTACAGAGCCTCCACCAGCTTCAAGAGTCCCTTGCTGACATGCTGGGTCTATGAATCTATGAAGTTGTCTCCGTACCCGTACACGCACATCCGCTCGATACTATTTGAAACGAGACTCGTCCGAGCAGGCAACATGTTTCCAGTCATCAACAGTCCAATGTCGGTGTTGACAGAGCCAGACGAGGCGTAAAGTTTTGTGTCGTGCGGTCGTCAACGGTACGCTAGTGGGCCCTCGGTACCGAAAATCCACGTCGATGATGTTTCGTTGAATGGTTGGCTGGCTCACACTTGTCGATGGTCCAGCATTGAAATCTGCAGCAATTTGCGGAAGAGTTACACTTCTGTAACGTTGAACGATTCCCTTCAGTCGTCGTTGGTCCCTTTCTTGCAGGGTCTTTTTCGATGTCGGAGATTTGTTTTAAAGGATTCCTGATATTCACGGTACACTCGTGAAATGGTCATACGGGAAAATCCCCACTTCATCGCTACCTCGGAGATGCTGTGTTCCATCCTTCGAGCGCCGAGTATAACACCACGTTCGAAATCACTTAAATCTTGATAACCTTTGATTGTAGCAGCAGTAACCGATCTAACAAATGCGCCAGACACTTGTTGTCTTATATAGGCGTTGCCGACCACAGCGCCGTATTCTGCCTGTTTACATATCTCCGTATTTCATTGCGCATACCTACGCCTGTTTCTTTGGCGCTTCAGTGTATTTGTTTGGGAGAGAGAGAGAGGGGAGGGTGAAAGGATCTATTCTCGAGCCCGTCAGAAAGAAAGGCAGCAGAAATGGTGAATGTTGATGTCCAAAACAGCTTTGAGGCAGAGAATGAGATGTGTACCTGCGGAGAACCATCGCGGGGCGCCTATTTACAAACTGGACCGCTGCGTCACTGTGCCGATTTGTCAACCGCTGCTCTGCAGCCCGCGGACGGAGTGGCGGTCGCGCCGCCTGATGCATCTGGTCTACCCACCACGCCTGCACTCCCACGCTGACAGCCGCCGCAGCCACCTTCGCTCGGCCTGAATACCTGAACACTGTGCATGAGAGAGAGGGGGCGACAAGCGGCAGCCGCGAGTGACGGCGGGGAAATGGGACCGCAGTGGCGGCTCAATGGCTGTGCTCAATGCTCAATGGGTGTCGGCCGCGGCAGTGCGTGGGCCATGAATGGCGTCCGCGCGCCGCGTCGGGCCTCGCCGCACGCCCACGCAGTCGAGTCGAGCCGGGTCGAGTCGCCCGGCCGTGCGCTATGAATGGACATCACCGAGAGGTCGTGACGCGGCCGTGACGTCACACGGTGCCGGTTGGGGCCCGCCGCTCAAGGGCGCCGCACGCACCCACACAGCCCGCCATTCGGTATTCCAGTCTCTGTCTCTCTCTCTCTCTCTCTCTCTCTCTCTCTCTCTCTCTCTCTCTGCATCTCTCTCTCTCCGACTCTCTTCCCTTTTGAGAACAAGCGAGACATTGAAAATGTTACGTTACGAAACATATCTTTTTTCCGTACTACATCTGCACTAGGCTGCATACATTATCTGCAAGTCACTTTGTATTGCATGGTGGAGGGCACATCGAACCAATACTACCGGTTCTCTGTCCGTTCCAGTTCCCATTTTCATCGAGAAAAAAAATGAATATCTATATACCTCCGTACGCACCTTAACTTCCTTTATCTTATTCTTACAATCCCTACGTGAGATATATGATGGTGGCAGCAGAAACGTCATACAATCTGTTCCGAATACAGACTGTCTAAATTCAACAAAAAAGGTTTCGTGAGAACTGTATCTCCTTCCTTTCAAGGATTTCCGTTTAAGCTCCCAAGCATGTCTGTTACACTTTCGTATTGGTTATACCGATCTTTTACGTTCCTGACAGCGCGCCCCTTGATTTGTTCTATGTTTTTTGTCAAGCCTACTTTATATGGGCACAAACACTGTAACAATACTCTAGAAATAGCCTAAGCACAGTCTTGTGTCGATTACCTTTACAGGTGCATTGCATTTTCGCAGAAGCCCCTCCCTTCCATTACTGATTTTATGTGATCGTTTCCTTTCACCCCAAATACTTACACAGTTTGAAGTGCTCAAGATGTTCACCACTAATCTTGTAATCGGATGCTGTCGCCTTCTTCCTGTTAGTTGAAGTCATTATCTTACATCTATACACATTTAGAGAGGACTGCCACTTATTACACCAAGTGTTTCTGACAATACTTCCATGTAAGCAACAACATCGTCAATAAACAATCTTACAGTGCTGCCGATCCCGACTGACAAATGTTTATTTATAATGATAACATTTCCCACAACGTCTTCGTCAGGGAGCAATTTTACAGTCCTGCCGGTCATGTCTCATAAATACTTTATGTATCACTTCTAATTTTCGAAGCTGGGTATCGTAAGTTTGTTTAGTCATTCTGTCGATAATCTAGATACAGACTGTCTCATGATTGTCCTGCAATTTTACAGTCACATCGCTTTCAGTTAAAGTTGATACACGAAGATCAAAATTCTATGCCCGGGCTTGCATAAGATTGCACTGTTTTTCGGATCTCAAATGATTCACGCATTATATTTATCCAGCTGAAGTTGAAGCTATCTTTCTTAAATTAACACAAATAAGTTTAGTGAATGTGAAAGGAACAATTGGAAATTGGAAATTTGTGGTAAGGTCATACGGGGCCAAATACTTACGCACTACTTAATCTAAGTTAAACTAATGTACGGTAAGGACAATACATGGCAGAGGGGGGATTTGACGGGGGGACCCGCGCGGACCGTGACAAGGCGCCCAAGACCGCGAGGCTGAAAAGAATATTTTCGTCAATAATGGAAACCTAATATTCCCGTACCTTCCGCCAACATGAAATAATTATTTTTGAACAATTATCTTGTGATCCTATATATTTTATATAGTTCTACCCAAGTTTTCAATCCCCCTTTCAAAATAAGTTTTATGCATCTCGTAAATGATGTGAATTTAGGTCGAAACTGCCAACTGTTGTGATTTGAACAAAAAATAATTGCTGTCAATCAAATACTGCAAATACAACGGATGTGGAAGCGATTCAAAACGAAAGTTATACCATTTCGCGTTTAATGATAAAGTGTCAGTTTTTGACGCATTAATTAGTATGTGCTTCCATAGTGACGCTTCCTCGCTTTGCTGAGGATTTTTTTTAATAACTCTAGTCTGTATTGTACGAAAATGACCGTTCCAGTAAGTTCCACTGGGAGGGAATAATTGTTCTTTGCCGCAGTCGCATTCGTGAGAACTGGAAAGTGCTACTCATCTACGATCTTCTGACTATGGGAAGATTATATCTAAAGCATTTCTATGGTGGCAAGCTAAAACTGCACCTATGAACGTTAAACTTCTTAAAATCTAAAACGTTGCCACTGGTCCACCCGAAAACCTATTCTGAAGACAAGAGTAATGCCGCTGTATCACTGCTGTCCAAGTGAAACAGAACTGATTTATGCTGTGATGAGGAGAAGAGCATACCAAACAGGTTTTCGCCTCACCGACTAGCGTTAGCATTGCCTTCCTTCTTTGGCAAGTGGGCGGTGAACCATGCTGCAACAAAGCAACACGTTCCACGACCAGTATTCGATTACTTTAGAAAAATTCCAGTGAAACTTCGATGCGTTTTGCACGTACATCGGACCAGCCCAAAATACGGTGGCCGCCAGCGAATTAAATATTCCAGTAGCTATTGCGGTTGCACGACCTTCGTCCTCATGAATGCTTCAATCGGATTATTTTAAATATCGTTTGCGAAGATACTAAATTCGTCTGTGAGGCTGGAAGTTTCTGATTTCTTAGTCATTCTTAGTCGTGATGGTGCAATCGTACTCCGACAGCGCAAAGTTGAAACTCTCGTCCTGTCACGCTCTTCTGAATTTTTTGTGGTTTCTTTACATTTCTTCAGCCATTTGTTAGGTACTATTCCTGCATCCCACCTTCCACCCTCTTCCATATGGTACAAGGGCAATACTCAAGCTTAATGCCTCTGATGACCAATAAGCTCGGTCTTCTTAAATTGTTTCCCTCTTGAGTGGAGCCCACATTCATAAAAAATATTTTAATGCATCATTCTCTCCATTTCGCTTACATTATCTATTTGTAAAATATACGATTGCAATTTTGGACTTCAGCCGTTTTCAAGTGGGATACAACGACAATTTCGTGCTTTCGTACACGATAGAATTTAAAAATGTCGGACATGTATACCTGCCAACAACGCACGACCCATATCCACTGGCTGGGTATGCAACTTTCTTAGCATCACTCAACTGTGACGAATATTTGCAATATTACCCAAAAGGTTAACTTTTTTATTTTATGTCTTGATGCGCAGACACACTAACAACAGTTTTACTGTTTTTGACTCCAGCTACGTAAAAAAATGTCCTTATTGGTATTTCGAGTAAATTATATTTACCCCTTTAGTAATACTCGTTTTGATACCTTCGTCGTCTACATTCAAAGGATCGAAGAGAAACCTGGAAAGGCAGGGCATTCTACAATCACTATCGGAAGAACGACAAACCGTCGGAGCTGTAGCATGTGTTTACAGTGATATTTTCATGAATACGGGTACGACATGCTCTTGATCGAATCGGTAGCAAATCTGTGCTGAGAGATTATGTTCGTCCGTACTCCACTATTCTGTAAGCTTAGAGGACGTGTAGTTTCTTTTATAAGGACAGGTGACGCGCGTAGCAGTGAAGACAGTCTTACGATGCTCCTATTTCTGTGTCTGTTAGTGTGTACTTCTTTCGTTTCCGGTATACATGGTGTAAAGGGTATAAACGCAGATATTTCTATGCGTGACTGAGGACGGTGTACTGAACAATATTTCATTAAAATTTACGTCATTCGCAGGCTGATAAGTCCTTCGTTTGAAGGTTGGTTTGTGTCTCAAAGTGGGAGCGGGCCAGCTGTCGAAATGTGGCCACATGGACGCAAAACGGTTAGTCTGTACTGAAAGGCCTAGTCCACCTAGTGGTGCTGTTATGACTGTGCAGAAAACATCAGGTAGTTAATTCTATGACGTGTCTGCAGGAAGATTGTTAGACACAGAGAAAAACAACTGACACACTAAAGCGGATACACATTAAGGCACCAGTGACAGTAATATCTCCACTTATGTCACTAACACCCTATTTTTATGTCTCTTTCAACAACTTTGTGGTAAGTTATGTATCTGGGGTTACTACTCCTGTGTTGATGTTTTTTAATCATCGAGTATTTATTGTGGCCTTCTGTGTGAAACAACCCAGAGAGTGAGTGTCTTTCTTTTGTTATTACAGTCAGTATTGCATTCCGGTGTCTGATTTATTCTACTGTGGGACTGGTTGTATGTATGCTGGTTGGGTGCATAACTGTAATTGTTAATAGAATAGGATTCTTCTTATTGCTTGCCGTGCGGAGGACAAACAATAGCGTCCAAGTACTAAGCTAATCCTGTAGACCAACTGGAAGAAAACATGGCCCACGAAGAACCATACAAACAAAGAAAGAGTATAATGATCTTGTCCAAATGTTTGCCGCTTGAGTCTCCGTCTTTCCAAGACGCTGGTAAGCACAGTAGTCTAAAAGCGTCCAGCCCCGTCAGCATCTAACACAGTGAAGTGCAGCCTGAGAACAGTAGCAACGGTAAACACTTTCTAAAGCAAAGACCACATAAAAATTTCTTTCTTTACAAACAACCAGTTTCGACAGACTTTGCCGTCATCTTCAGGTCTTCAAACGTTTTAGTTATAAAATGAGTTCATTTTGAGTTGGACCTAACACCAAGTAAAACACAGCCTCCTCCTCATTTCCCCACACCAGAAAATTCAGACAGAGTAGTTAAGCACACTATAAATGATGGGTCCTTTGGATACTACCGAATAGTCACAACCTTTGACAATATTGGATGGAATACTCTCTTTCAAATTCTGAAGGTGGCAGGGGTAAAATACAGGGAGCGAAAGGTTATTTTACAATTTGTACAGAAAAAAGATGGCATTTATAAGAGTCGAGGGGCATGAAAGGGAAGCAGTGGTTGAGAAGGGAGTGAGGCAGGGTTGTAGCCTCTCCCCAATGTTATTCAATCTGTATATTGAGCAAGCAGTAAAGGAAACAAAAGAAAAATTCGGAGTAGGAATTAAAATCCACGGAGAATAAATAAAAACTTTCAGGTTCGCCGATGACATTGTAATTCTGTCAGAGACACCAAACGACCTGGTAGAGCAGCTGAACGGAATGGACAGTGCCTTGAAAGGAGGGCATAAGATGAACATCAACAAAAGCAAAACGAGGATAATGGAATGTAATCGAATTAAATCGGGTGGTGCTGCGGGAATTAGATTAGGAAATGAGACGCTTAAAGTAGTAAATGAGTTTTGCTATTTGGGGAGCAAAAAACTGATGATGGTCGAAGCAGAGAGGATAATAAAATATAGACTTGCAATGGCAAGGAAAGCGTTTCTGAAGAAGAGAAATTTGTTAACATCGAGTATAGATTTAAGTGTTAGGAAGTCGTTTCTGAAAGTATTTGTATGGAGTGTAGCCTTGTATGGAAGTGAAACGTGGACGATAGATAGTTTAGGCAAGAAGAGAATAGAAGCTTTCGAAATGTGGTGCTACAGAAGAATGCTGAAGATTAGATGGGCAGATCACATAACTAATGAAGAGGTATTGAATAGAATTGGGGAGAAGAGAAATTTGTGGTACAACTTGACTAGAAGAAGGGATCGGTTGGTAGGACATGTTCTGAGGCATCGAGGGATCACCAGTTTAGTATTGGAGGGCAGCTTGGAGGGTAAAAATCGTAGAGATGAATACACTAAACAGATTCAGAAGGATGTAGGTTGCAGTAGGTACTGGGAGATGAATAAGCTTGCACAGGATAGAGCAGCATGGAGAGCTGCATCAAACCAGTCTCTGGATTGAAGACAACAACAACAACAACAACAGTCGTAATTACGCCACTGGACGACGGAATGAGCTTCTCTGGGAGTATTTTCGGAGGTGTAACAGAATACCCGCCGACCACTTGCAGCGCAGACACGGTAGGCCGGACGCCGGCACATCCCCCCGGCGGCGTCGGTGGCCGTGGCGGTCTTATAAGGCGGGCGGCTGTCCAGCGCCACACAATGCGACCGGCCGCGCCCTTATAAGGGCAAAGTGGCCCAGGCGGGACGCGACGCGACGAGGACGGGCACCAGCCGCTTCTTGCCGCGCGGCTCCCGCCTGTCTGCCTCTCTGCTCCTCTATCGCTCTGCCCTCCTGCCGACAGCACCAGACGCGGCCTTCTTAATGGCACATTGTCAGCGTTTCTCAAAGTAAAATGGAACCCTGCACTGCCATAGTAGCGCAGTTACACCGTTTACTTAGATTCGTAAGATTTAATAGTACTTTGGAACCTCTAATCGATTTTCATCAGTCTTCATCTGGTTTTGTGCCAGCCTCTGCCCCCTCCTATAATTTTTGCCCTCTTGAAGTCCATCTACTACTGTGGGGGATATTCCTTGAATAGAACAATCGGAAAACTTTCTAACACAAAAAAGACGTACAACGAAGGAATTATCTGCATTATGAAAAAATCGGTAAATATTATGTACATGTACAGACAAACAAATGATTAAAATTTCAGAAAACTTGGATGATTTATTCAAGAAAGAGAGCTTCAAAATGTGGGCAAGTCAATAGCGCGTTGCTCCACCTCTGGCCCTTCTGCAAGCAGTTATTCGGGTTGGTACTGATTGGCGGAGTTTTGGATGACCTCCTGACGGATATCGTGCCAAGTTCTGTCCAATTGGCATGTCAGACCGCCAAAATCTCGAGCTGGTTGGATGGCCCTGCACATAATTCTCCTAACGTTCTCGACTAGGGAGAGGTCTGGCAACCTTGCTGGCCAACGTAGGATTTGGGAAGCACGAAGAGAAGTAGTAGACAGTGGCCCTGCATTTAATGCTCCTAACGTTCTCGACTGGGGAGAGATCTGGCAACCTTGCTGGCCAATGCAGGATTTGGCAAGCACGAAGAGAAGTAGTAGACAGTGGCCCTGCATTTAATGCTCCTAACGTTCTCGACTGGGGAGAGGTCTGGCAACCTTGCTGGCCAACGTAGGATTTGGGAAGCACGAAGAGAAGTAGTAGACAGTGGCCCTGCATTTAATGCTCCTAACGTTCTCGACTGGGGAGAGATCTGGCAACCTTGCTGGCCAATGCAGGATTTGGCAAGCACGAAGAGAAGTAGTAGACAGTGGCCCTGCATTTAATGCTCCTAACGTTCTCGACTGGGGAGAGGTCTGGCAACCTTGCTGGCCAATGTAGGATTTGCCAAGCACGAAGAGAAGTAGTAGACAGTGGCCCCTAACGTTCCGACTGGGGAGAGGTCTGGCAACCTTGCTGGCCAATGTAGGATTTGGGAAGCACGAAGAGAAGTAGTAGACAGTGGCCCTGCATTTAATGCTCCTAACGTTCTCGACTGGGGAGAGATCTGGCAACCTTGCTGGCCAATGCAGGATTTGGCAAGCACGAAGAGAAGTAGTAGACAGTGGCCCTGCATTTAATGCTCCTAACGTTCTCGACTGGGGAGAGGTCTGGCAACCTTGCTGGCCAACGTAGGATTTGGCAAGCACGAAGAGAAGAAGTAGACAGTGGCCCTGCATTTAATGCTCCTAACGTTCTCGACTGGGGAGAGGTCTGGCAACCTTGCTGGCCAATGTAGGATTTGCCAAGCACGAAGAGAAGTAGTAGACAGTGGCCCCTAACGTTCCGACTGGGGAGAGGTCTGGCAACCTTGCTGGCCAATGTAGGGTTTGGCAAGCACGAAGAGAAGCAGTAGACAGTGGCCCTGCACGTAATGCTCCTAGTGTTCTCGACTGGGGAGAGGTCTGGCAACCTGGCTGGGCAACGTAGGATTTGGCAAGTACGAAGAGAAGTAGTAGACGCTCTCGTCGTGTGCAGACAGGCAATATCTTGCTAAAATGTAACCCTAGAATGTCCTACAATGAAGGCAACAAAACGGAACGTCGGATATTGTCGACATGCCGCTAGAATGTAAGGGTACCGCAGATGACAACCACAGGAGACCTGCTATGAAAAGAAACAGCACCACTGACCGTCACTCCTGGCTGTCGGGCAGTACGGTCGGCGGCAGTTAAGCTGGAATCCACCGCTATCTGGGGCATCTCCAGACACATCTTTGGCCTAAAATCTCATTAACTCGCATAGAGTTGTCTTTGATGATGAGTCCCGCTTCGAACTGAGCCCCGATGACCAGCAAAAGCGTGTCCAGAGATGGGCTGGTCAATGGGAGCGAGATCCTTCACATCTCGATGATTCCTTCGTGATATGATTTTTTTTCTTAGAGTGTAAGTTAAAGTACCAGTGAATAACTCCGATGGTTTCTTAATAAAAGTGCTACTAATCAAAGTCCGTGCCTATAGAATATCGTCGCAGTTGTGCGACCGGATTCGTGCTTTCCTGTCAGTTCGCAGTAACTACCGAAAAGTCGTCCAGTCCAGTGAAACAGAAGTCATACCAGGCATTCCCTAAGGAAGTCTAACAGGCACTCTGCTGTTCCTAATCTACGGGGGGCGCGCTCAAAAGTAGTTCAAATGGTTCAGATGGCTCTAAGCACTATGGAACTTAACATCTGAGGTCACCAGTCCCCTAGACTTAGAACTAGTTAAACCTAACTAACCTAAGAACATCACACACATCCATGACCGAGGAAGGATTCGAACATGCGACCGTAGCAGCAGCGCGGTTCTGGACTGAAGCGTCTAGAACCGCTCGACCACAGCGGCCGGCTGAAAAGTAGTGCCTCCGAATTTTTTGTGTGGAAAATCTTTCAGCTTTTTAAATAAAACAAACGTTTTTAACATTCTACATCAATATTCTTCACGTCTACACATTTTCAGCTTTCTGCCTATAGAGGGCTCTGAACTGTAGCGTATAACACGGCAGTGTTATGTAACTATGTCGGTACGTCAGAAACCGCGTGCTCTAATCGAGTCTGCTATTCGTTGAGTTCATCCACACATGGGATACCCCCTCCTTTGGCATGGCAATGCTAGACAACACACGAGCGTTGCGACATCTGCAGCAGTCGGGCGCCTTGCGTTCACTGTCATCGAACACTCTCCACACGGTCGCGACTTGGACCAATCAGATTTTCATCTGTTTCCAAAACTTAAAGAACACCGTTGATATCTTCACTTTGATAGTGATGAAGTGGTGCCAGCAGACATGAGGTTGTGGCTCCGTCAGCAAAGTCAAACATTCTACAGTGACGGTATCAACAAACTGGTCTCTCGTTGGGAGAAATGTGTTCGTCATCGGAGGATTATGTTGAGAAATAAGTCTGTAGATATGGAAAATAAAGATGAAGAATGTTAATAACTTTAATAATATTTGTTTTATTCAAAAAACTTTAAAGTTTTCACAAAAAATTGGAGACTTTGGTTTTCAGCATGCCCTCGTTTATAAATGATGTTGGAGCCAATATCAGTAGTCCTCTTAGATTAATTGCAGATGATGCTGTCGTTTAACGTCTAATGAAGTCATCAGAAGATCAATATCAGTTTGAAAACGGTTTAGACAAGATGTCTATACAGTTCAAAAAGAGGAAATTGGCCTTAAACAATAAAAAGTGTGAGGTCCTCCAGATGAGTACAAAAAGGAAGCCATCAAATTTCGATTAGACGATAGATAGCACAAATTTAAAGGTTGGTAGTCATTTCAATTACGAACAACTAAGACTGGAACAATCACAATGAAAATTTTCTGTGGAACGCGAACCGAAGACTGCGTTTTACATGTGGGACACTAAAAAGATGTAATAAATGCACTGAAGAGGGTGCCTGTACTTCCCCTTTTGGAGTACTGTGGCGCGGTATGGGGTCTTTACCACATAGGATCGACGGAGGACATCGATGAAGTTCAAGAAACGTTAGCTCGTTTTGTGTTACCGCGAAACAGGGGATATAGTGCCACGAATATGATAGACAAATTGGGGGGCCAGTCATTAAAACGAATGTGTTTCTCCGTGCAGTGAGATATTTTCAGGAAACTTCAATTAACAACTTTCTCCTCCTAATGCGAAAATATTTTGTTAACTCCTATCTGTATAGGGACAATGACCGTCGTAATAAATAAGAGAAATCAGAGCTCAGATGGAAAAATTTGAAGTTTTGCTGCTACGCCTCACAACTGAATCCGCCGTTAATTTACTCACCAAAAATTTATTGATAGTATTGGAAGGAAATTTTGCTATTAGGAAAGGTCATGTCTACAAGGGATTCGGTTGTGAGGGGTAGCAGCAAAACTTCAAATTACAGACATGTGGCTATGTTAAACACCATCTATAAAATTTATTCAGGTGTGTTAAATAACAGATGAAAGATTACCAGAGAAGTATACCTTCTAGAAGAACAAAGCGGTTTCGTAAGAGGAAGCTCATGTAGTTATAATATCCTTACTGTGCGACAAATAATATAGTAAAGATGAGAATTTGATTTCCCAATCTACTTGTTTTTCAAAGATCTTGAAGAAAGCATTTGACAGCCCGGGTAGAAAGGCATGAGAGAAATTATGACGAAACGTGAATGAACTGGTGAAAGGCTCGAAGTGGCAATCACTTCAAGAACGGATGGCACCTGAAAACAAGAATATACTGAATTCGCACGTTAACGTGTGGATTACTAGCTAAGAGAGTATATAGCAAAGTGCAAATCCAAATGCCTAGGGTGAAATCCACGGTTGGTCATAGGACTTTTTCTGACACATAACTTGTTTCACCACTGTGAAAACTATAAGTCAGTTCAAAGGTCGCAGGGAGTGCAGAGGCAATGCCCGCTCCTACTAAGGCTACATCTACTAATGCACGCCGGCCGGAGTGGCCGAGCGGTTCTAGGCGCTACAGTCTGGAACCGCGCGACCGCTACGGTCGCAAGTTCGAATCCTGCCTCGGGCATGGATGTGTGTGATGTCCTTAGGCGCTACAGTCTGGAACCGCGCGACCGCTACGGTCGCAGATTCGAATCCTGCCTCGGGCATGGATGTGTGTGATGTCCTTAGGTTAGTTAGGTTTAAATAGTTCTAAGTTCTAGGGGACTGATGACCTCAGAAGTTAAGTGTCATAGTGCTGAGAGCCATTTGAACCATTACTAATGCACAGCTGTTTTTAAACCTACTGCCGGGCTACGAACTGCTTTAGTTTTACTGATCAAAGTATATGGCGAGCGTTTTCGTGAATAAAGATATTTAATATGCTAAACACGAAAGCAGATACTATAGGAACAGCGTACTTACGCGTGATTTTAAATTTGAACTTCGGTTTAAGGAGTGGAATATATCCTGTGCTTGGCCGTAATTATTCATCACCTTCAGTTCTTTCTTTACAAGATGTGTCTTTAGGAACATTAACACATTTAGGAACATTAACACATTCTTTTGAAGCTCTACGGAGTGCTTTTAAAATTGTATACAGTTCTACTTAAAAGGCGTGTAATTGTTGAGGTACCTCGGTGCATACAAAATAATGATTTAAATGTAGAGCAAAATTACCTTTGCGAACAGTTATAACTGGAAAACCTTGGTTCGATATATTCACAAAGAACTGGAGCTGTCTACGCTCCTCGGAAGATACAAGGTTTGCGAATAAAGTCTTGATGTTCTGTCCTCCTTGTAAAGCTCGGAATAGCGTTGCGTCAAACACTGAGATTGTTCGTCGCAAAATTATTCCAGTAATCTTAACTTTTCCTGTTAAAAATTTTTGATGAACACCCATCCTAAGCACGCAGTCCCCTAAATAAATGTAAATGTCGTTTGACTAGGGCCTCCTAGCGTCGGGTCCGTTAGCCGGGTGCAAGTCTTTCGATTTGACGCCACTTCGGCCACTTGCGCGTCAATGGGAATGAAATGATGATGATTAGGACAACACAACACCCAGTCCCTGAGCGGAGAAAATCTCCGACCCAGCCGGGAATCGAACCCGGGCCCTACGCAGTCCCCGTGAAAGGAAAGAGAGGGAGAGAGGTGGATGTATAGCAGCAGTGGACTACTTTCCTAGTCTTGACCCTGTGTTAGATCATCTTTGTGGAGCGTGGGTCATAACGTTGCTCGGCAACAGAGTTGCGGTCGCGCTTCGTGCATCCTAAACGCGAGGTCGTCAGCCTCTGTCAACCAGCGAAGAGAGCGGAACGCGCGGTACCAGGATGCACAGCTGTGCTGCGCCGCGTCGCGAAGCGAGATACGACAGAGTGTTTTTCGAGGAACCTGTTACATTCATAAGAACAATTTAAAGGCTGTCCGCGACGCCTTTATGAGACACCATCTTCCTCAGTAATGAATAGTAATGAACAGCTCCGCCAGTGCAGGAACAAGACCTCAAAAGGGCTAAGAACAGTGGGTGCTTTATATGCGAAACTACAGCGCCGTGATGTGCCGAGGCGGATGAGGCTGCGAAAGCGTGTCCCCTCAAACCAAGTGGATTCCAGCCACAGACTAAGTCAGCGTTTGCTGGCTTTAATAATACGTCGCACTTTTTTCTCTTTTGGGACAATAGGCTTTTGTTCTACCGATGTACCTGTCCGTGCACAGCACGTTTCTAATCTAACTCAGGGTCGCGGTTTAGTAGAGTCCTTATAGCATTTAGTTCGCCTTTGGAACCTGCTTCGGACAATTTCCTTAGATGATAATCAAGTGCTGTCAGTTCGCGAGAAGAATACATTGAGAATGGAATGTAATTTCTTGCACAGCTTTAGGTGTATGAAACGTTAGCTGCTTTATTTGTGCCTATAGCCATATTATATTAACTGTCAGCAAAGTAGATGATCACGTCTTTATAAACTCATGGTCAAGAGTTACAGGAAAAGTTGTCCCATTAGAAAATGTGCCACGTGTGACGCCCGAATGTTGCAACTAAAAATGGCTCTGAGCGCTATGGGACTTAACATCTATGGTCATCAGTCCCCTAGAACTTAGAACTACTTAAACCTAACTAACCTAAGGACATCACACACATCCATGCCCGAGGCAGGATTCGAACCTGCGACCGTAGCAGTCGCGCGGTTCCGGACTGAGCGCCTAGAACCGCTAGACCATCGCGGCCGGCAATGTTGCAACTAGACGTGGCACGCACATACGACGCGAGGCCAAACACCATAGCTGAGCAGTCTGCTGCAGACCGTTGTGTAATGAACATTAGTGGCAAGTTGCAAATAACCAACTCTGAACGTGGGTTGATAATGAATGGAATGCCGATGGGTCAGTGGAAATTACACAAGGATTCCAGTTTTCTAAGACAGTAATGACTAGGATAGATGATGATGATGATGATGTTTGTTTTGTGTGGCGCTCAACTGCGCGGTCATCAGCGCCCGTATACATTCCCAATCCGTTCACAGTCCAACATAGCTACTTTCATGAATGATGACGGAATGATAGGAGGACACAAACACTCAGCCCCCGGGAAGAGGGCTAGGATAGATCAGCGGTATGAAAACCTCAGCTGTAAACAGTGCTCAGGGAGAGGTTGACTGTTTTGAAAAACTTTGCAGTAAAGTTTCGATAGAATCGCATAAATAAGCTATCGCCAGTACATCCATTCTGAGTTACGACATATTTTAAAAATCGTAAATTACAGGGTGACACACGGGAGACGGACAGTTTTTAATGAAATAATACCCAGCCAACTTCAAAATTAATGCATGTTTATTTACACAAAATCAAAGTTATTTGTGAAAAATAATGTTGTCAAGGTGATGTCCATCATTTCGAATGCAGGACTCTCTTCTCAGAATCGTCCATCACACGGACTAAAATCTCTGCAGGGATGGCAGCAATTTCTTGAGTGACTGCATTCTTCAACTCGTCCAAATTTCGTGGTTTGTGGTTATAGACACAGTTCTTAAGGCGCCCCACAGAAAAAAAAGTCACATACTGACAAGTCGGGAGACCAGGCAGGCCAAGGAACATTGCCAAAACGTGAGATAATCCGGCCAGGAAACATGCGTCTAAGAACTGTCATTGAAGTGTTTGCGGTGTGCGATGTTGCCCCATCCTGCTGGAACCAAACGCGTTTTAAAGGGATTCGTCGTCTTCTTAGTTCTGGTTTCAAGAATGTTTCAAGCATACGAATGTAACGAACCGAATTAACAGTACAGTGGCCCCGTTCTTTTTTTAAAAAAAAATAAGGTCCAATAATGCCAACAAAGCCAAGAGCACACCAGACTGTTACTTTTTCTGAGTGTAGAGGACGCTGGTGGATAAGGTATGGATGCTCTGGAGCCCAGTAACGTAGGTTTTGCTTATTCACGGTATCGTTTAAATGAAAATGAGCTTCATCGCTCTTCAATAAAATTTCATTTTCGTTCGATCCCAAAATCATTTGCTTTCTGTAAGCGAAGTCTTTTCGTACAGTAAAATCAGTTTCCTTAAGTTGTTGGCCAATGAGCATTTTGCTGGGATGGAATTTTAATTCTTTATGCAAAATTCGTTTAGCCGATTCACGATTGATTCGTAGCTCACTAGCGTGACGTCTAGCTGACCGTCCTGGGCTTCTGACTGCCGCTTGCCTCACTCTTTCAACATTTTCTGGTGTCGTTACTCTGCGTCTCGGGCCAGGATGCTTCTTATCCAGTATGTTTCCAGTTGATATGAAGTTTTCCACCCATCTGAGGATTGTGTTACGGCTCGGAACAGCTCCATGTCGACCGACATTAAACCGCGCACGAAACAATAGCTGCGTAGCAATAATAGACTCACCACTTTCGCGAAACTGTCCTAGACAAACACTCGATGTTGCAAGTCCCACTGCTGAGTAAATGAAATGGCGTCTTGTGTGGATCAGAACTATCCCCACCACGACCACCTCCCACCACCGCGCCCTCAGTACTATGCAGTTCAAAACCGTCCGTCTCCCGTATGTCACCCTGTACATCCAAAATTTTATTCTTAAAAGTACGTCAAAGGGTACTTAACATTGTTTACTTGCAAACTGAGTGCAACACATGGGTCAACACTGACTTGCCATTGCTTAAATTGCTTACTTTCTAGGGGAGTTGACGAAACATTGCTGTAAAACCTCTCAAAAAGACAAATGTAAAAGCTCTGAATTGCTTCAGTTTATGATGGTAAGATTTGCATTATCAATTTTTGCAGTGATAAAGTACAACATCTCAAAAATTAATCCGTGACATAGCGCAGTGTAAAGGGCGTCCCAGAAATGGGACGACAAACTTCGAGGGGCTGTAGAGGGTATCCTGAGGAACAAATCGAGGATAGGAGCTCGTGTCCAGAAACGTCGTCCAACGATGCCACAGAGCGTCGAAGTTATTAGCGCCAGCGCCCCCCCCCCCCCCCCCATTAGGCCTCTCCTTCGGCAGTTCAAATGATTCAAATGGCTCTGAGCACTATGGGGCTTAACATCTGAGGCCATCAGTTCCCTAGAACTTAGAACTACTTAAACCTAACTAACCTAAGGACATCACACACATCCATGCCCGAGGCAGGATTCGAACCTACGACCATAGCGGTCACGCGTTTCCAGACTGAAGCGCCTAGAACCGCACGGCCACTCCGGCCGGCCCTTCGGCAGTAAACGTCCCTTTGTACGCTGACGGACCGTAGGTCTCGCAATGATGTTTTTCAGCAGTCGTGACTGATTGCAGCGATCGCCAGTGGAGAAGATGGAGCTAGCCGTGTGTAGACAGGCCTTGCCCCCCTATGAATGCGATGCTCTGTTGCCTTGATGGAGGACAGTTTCAGACACAGGTGTTCAGTTGCAGTTTATTTTTCTTCTGGAACCCTCCAGAATCTCCAATGTTTTTCGATGTACGGGAGAAAAACAACTGCAGATGAGAACCAGTGTCCGAAACCGTCATATACCGAGGTAAGAACCGCATTCATAGGAGACAAGGCATTTCTACGCAGCAGCTAGCTCCATCTTATCCACAGGAGGCCGTGGCAGTCAGTCGCGATCACTGAATAACAAAGAACATAACGAGACGTTCCACCTATGATCAAGTCACGTTTGCTGTCGATGGGGTGGGCTAGCGGCAGGCGTCAGCGCCTGTAACTTCGAAGCTCTGTAGCATCGTTACCTGACGTTTCCAGACACGGGTTCCTATCCTCAATCTGTTCCTCAAAATAAGCTCTACAATCCCTCGAAATTGTTGCAACATTTCTGGAGCACCTTGTAAAATTAATTTTACTGTCGCTTTACTGCAGCACGTAAACAATGTTAAGGCTGTCCTTTACATTCCTGGCACCACGCTGTCACGTGGTAAGGGACAAAACATTGTTTTTTAGCTCAAATAAATATTCACGTATGCCTGATTAGCAACAACTTTTGAAGGGCATTTGCGTTCAGAAACCTGCTCAGAATCTTTACCTGAGACATACACTCCTGGAAATTGAAATAAGAACACCGTGAATTCATTGTCCCAGGAAGGGGAAACTTTATTGACACATTCCTGGGGTCAGATACATCACATGATCACACTGACAGAACCACAGGCACATAGACACAGGCAACAGAGCATGCACAATGTCGGCACTAGTACAGTGCATATCCACCTTTCGCAGCAATGCAGGCTGCTATTCTCCCATGGAGACGATCGTAGAGATGCTGGATGTAGTACTGTGGAACGGCTTGCCATGCCATTTCCACCTGGCGCCTCAGTTGGACCAGCGTTCGTGCTGGACGTGTAGACCGCGTGAGACGACGCTTCATCCAGTCCCAAACATGCTCAATGGGGAACAGATCCGGAGATCTTGCTGGCCAGGGTAGTTGACTTACACCTTCTAGAGCACGTTGGGTGGCACGGGATACATGCGGACGTGCATTGTCCCGTTGGAACAGCAAGTTCCCTTGCCGGTCTAGGAATGGTAGAACGATGGGTTCGATGACGGTTTGGATGTACCGTGCACTATTCAGTGTCCCCTCGACGATCACCAGTGGTGTACGGCCAGTGTAGGAGATCGCTCCCCACACCATGATGCCGGGTGTTGGCCCTGTATGCCTCGGTCGTATGCAGTCCTGATTGTGGCGCTCACCTGCACGGCGCCAAACACGCATACGACCATCATTGGCACCAAGGCAGAAGCGACTCTCATCGCTGAAGGCGACACGTCTCCATTCGTCCCTCCATTCACGCCTGTCGCGACACCACTGGAGGCGGGCTGCACGATGTTGGGGCGTGAGCGGAAGACGGCCTAACGGTGTGCGGGAGCGTAGCCCAGCTTCATGGAGACGGTTGCGAATGGTCCTCGCCGATACCCCAGGAGCAACAGTGTCCCTAATTTGCTGGGAAGTGGCGGTGCGGTCCCCTACGGCACTGTGTAGGATCCTACGGTCTTGGCGTGCATCCGTGCGTCGCTGCGGTCCGGTCCCAGGTCGACGGGCACGTGCACCTTCCGCCGACCACTGGCGACAACATCGATGTACTGTGGAGACCTCACGCCCCACGTGTTGAGCAATTCGGCGGTACGTCCACCCGGCCTCCCGCATGCCCACTATACGCCCTCGCTCAAAGTCCGTCAACTGCACATACGGTTCACGTCCACGCTGTCGCGGCATGCTACCAGTGTTAAAGACTGCGATGGAGCTCCGTATGCCACGGCAAACTGGCTGACACTGACGGCGGCGGTGCACAAATGCTGCGCAGCTAGCGCCATTCGACGGCCAACACCGCGGTTCCTGGTGTGTCCGCTGTGCCGTGCGTGTGATCATTGCTTGTACAGCCCTCTCGCAGTGTCCGGAGCAAGTGTGATGGGTCTGACACACCGGTGTCAATGTGTTCTTTTTTCCATTTCCAGGAGTGTAGTTTTCCACATCATCCTCAGATTTGTACAAATCATCCCTGATCAGCATTTTCCTGGCACGAACACGGCACAAGTTACTGCTACTAGCAGCAGTGTTTCTGGCACTTACCACTATTTCAATGAACACATCCTCACAAAGCTGCTATTAGAGAGAATCTGAAATTAGAGACAGAGCTGCGGTTTCTTGGTTTATTATGGAACTATCAACTGATATGGATCAAGCTCATTACGTATCATGTTTAACATGCAACAACTCTGTTCTCTTTGACTGTCCCTTAGCGTTGTATACAACCGAAGTCTTGATACTGCAGAAGGAATGTTAACCAAACAATTAACCATACAAGTAAACCACCGCACAGAACGACCTCAAGAGACTGATGATCCACAGAGCCGTAAGAGGTGATCGACGATCTACTGTGAGAGGCGCTGCAGTCATGGACTGTGCGGCTGATCCCGACGTAGGTTAGAGTCCTCTCTCGGGCATGGGTGTGTGCGTGTGTGTGTTTGTCCTTAGGATAATTTAGGTTAAGTAGTGTGTAAGGTTAGGGACTGATGACGTTAGGAGTTAAGTCCCATAAGATTTCACACACATTTTGAACATTTTTACTGTGAGAGATCGCCTCCGATTTGGATTTGGGTCGCGGTCTCAGAAACCTGTCTTTACACGACTGCATAGAGTTCGGCGGTAGGCGACCAACTCGTGTCACAGTGTCTTCCGCTGCTTTCAGCCATTCAGTGTAATATACGAATATCTCAGTTTACACGAAGAAAATTCTCCGGAACTTTACGCAGGTTTAGAGAGTAAAGAAAAACTGAGCAGTTTTATTGTACTGGATTTTTCTACTGTGTAAACAGCTGGACTATCGAAGTATTTTAAATCAGCGTGTTTAGTCAAAGAAGAGTAACAAAAAACATTTATGTGCATTAACGGGACAATATTTAGTCGTGCGTTACTTCAGGAAATGTGCAGTGCTGCCAGTGAAAATGAAAAGGAGTCCAAAAAGACGAGTGCCAAAAACATGACGACAAATGTCGTAGGACACTTGCGGATGTAAACTGAAAACAGACGTCAGTTGAAGCACTTACGAGGTTTAATCAAATAAAACGAAACGCTTATGATAAAATAAGTACGCATTTTTTTGTAGTTGCATAGAGGGATTTAAAATATCTTAGGTGATTGTACAGTAACAACGGACATCGTGGTTAGAGAAGTGAAGGACTTACGCTAAGAAGTTAGCTTATTGGAAAAATGAGATTATTAAAGGACAGAAGCGAAAGATAACCGACAGCGTCAGTGATGCAAATTCCATTTGAAGAGAGTAAGTTCTGTTAACCGTTTAATCGCGTTAGTTCGTGACTCTCATTCTACTGTGAGACAGCTCGATGGTTACATTCCGCAAATCGTTTACAGAGAGATTGATACGATTAAATGTGTGTGTGAAATGTTATGGGACTTAACTGCTAAGGTCATCAGTCCCTAAGCTTACACACTACTTAATCTAAATTATGTTAAAGACAAACACACACAACCATGCCCGAGGGAGGACTCGAACCTCCGCCGGGACCAGCCGCACAGTCCATGATACGATTAAATTATCTGGCGATGTGTAGTGAGCTGCGCGATGTGTGTAGTCAAAATCGTGTTCTTTTCATTTTTACTTCTGATAAACTTCGAGAAGATGCTGAGTAACACACACATATTCTACCACTGAAATTCTTAAAATGTCCATTTATTTGCCAAGTACGTCCACGGCTTCGTTCTTCACAGCTATTAAATGTTTAATAAGCAATTACACCTTAAATTATGGTCTTCACGATCACCATTGAACAGGTGCAAATAAACACATGTTGATGGTTCTGTCGTACTTGTCTGGAACACATCCGAAACCAGCCCTTTGTAGCGGTATGTGGATGACTTTTCGTCCAGTATAGCCCGCTACATTATGATTTCGATGATAATAAAGTTACTATGCAATTAAAGACTTTTCTTACATGAAAAAAGTCCCTAGTGCAGAACATTATTACTTAAATCACTGTCGGTACAAACTTCCCTGCTGAGTAATGCTGTGTGCTGTACCTGTATTCGTGGTTTATTTAATACGGTCAAGAGTGACTGTCTGAACCAGCATTGTCAGAAATAGATCTTCCTCTCTAATTGCTAAAACAAAAAGGAAAGACGGAAGGTTTCTGCCCCTCCACTACGGGAATGTCCGTCCGTTTTTGCCATGCTGATCGAGTGTCTCATGCCAGGCTAAAGAAACGAACGCTACTCCTCAAGAACAATGACCTATAATACTTTACATTTTTGCCGTGTGTCTGCGCTGTTAAATGCCAGATTCCACGAACCTTCGCCGGACAGATAGATCACAGAGTGGTAAGGCAGGACAAGAAGACGCCGCCGTGACACAGTTCAGCGGACGCGGAATGCAAGTCTACATAGCGCAGCAGACTAAGCGTTTTTTTTTTTTTAAAAAAAAAAGTAGCAGAATCTCGTGGGGCAGTGGCCAGAAGAAATGGAGCAGCAGCTACGTTTACAAGAAGAGTCGGAACGGTCCGCCTGCCGTGCACGTGAAAAAGCGCCCGGCCGTCGCAGCTGCCATGTAAGGGCAGAGCGGCGCCATGGCGGCGGACCCACGCGCTGGGGGCCGCCGTGCGAAGCCCGGCTGAGTCACGGGGCACCGGTCGTGCAGATGGTGTCTCCATCTTACGACTATTTTCCGTGAATGCAGTTCATACTTCTTTTTCTACAAAAAATTTCCTGCTTTATTTACGATTCATAGCAATATATAGGGGAAGGCGGGGCAAGATGGGGAAGCTAACTTTAAACCCTTACAAAAGGGACAAAAACAAACAAATTCAAGTAGGTTTGATTATCATTTGTTTATTTAACCATTGAATTACAATAGCATGCAAAGAAACCTGCAAACTTGTTACATTTAGTTAGAAATATCTCGATTTGAAACATAAACTACCAATTCCCCATCTTGCCCCATACGCGGGGTAAGATGAGGAACTAGCATGAATTCATCTCTAAAGCTTAAATAAGGACTGGAATAACGAAATCATGTGACGATAAGGTTTCGAAACATGATTCTGCGAATTGTAGAATCAGGTATTACATTTTATTTAGGCCTCTTACTTTCACATAGTACACAAGTGTGGACAGCCTCGTCATCATCACTTTCTGCCCCTGCACAAGTGTCGGGGCACCCCGACGCTGAAACACAGATTTCTGTGGCACGTTGAACTGTCGAGCAGCCCTGAAAGAACCCATATGACCTTCCATAACAGCATTTACAGCGCCTTCCATTGACTCCAATGACCAATCATGTCTAGACGTTTGTCGCCGATACTTGCGAACCATCTGAAATAAAACACGTGGAACATGCTATTGAGTCAGATCATTCCTGGTAATCTATATTATACATTAAATACCATATTTCCAATAGTCAGTCGTTAAGCATGGCAAGAATTCTGACTTTGCACGTTTTGTGTACTTTTGTTCACCATATAGCCTAAGGCATACATTGTAATTAATTAGGAAAGTGTTGGAATAACGAATAAATACCATTCTATTTACAATTTTATTCAACGTATAATGTACGTGTTCAAAACTCGCAGCGAGGTAAACACATGAGACGATCAGAACGCAATGGTTGGACAAATAGTATGGGCAAGACGGGGAAGCTCCCCACCTTGCCCCACCCCGTCTTGCCTCATACCATTCTGTCAGGTTATATTACGCCTACATGAACACTATGTAGTGGCCATTGACTACTGACACAGCATTTTGCTGTTAATAAGACGTACTATTCAGTGCTATATATACAGTCTGGACAAATATTCACGAAACACGTGTTTTAGGACCTCGAAAGGTGTAAAACATTGCAAATCAGTACAACAATTGTACGTACCTTGAAAAGCTCACAGAAACCGCCGCGAAACTAAGGTTCAGCAATGTCAACACTCTGGGACCTGTGCACTGATGATGTTGACGTAGCTATCCACAGATGACAGCACTCTAACTGTAGCTTATAGCCCTTCCCCGTCTTACCCCACCTCCCCGTCTTGCCCCGCCTTCCCCTACTTCAGCGTTACCGGGTTACATATGTAAATAAAACTCTGAATTTTATTACATACGCTACTGCTATGGTAGTTTTGATGATGTTCGTGCCAATGGGGTTAGGTGTCGAAATTCTGCAGAGAAATATTCGCTGGGTTACGAACGCATAATTCTTTTGCCCTTAAGGGGCATATTTGAAATTCCTGGTCTTTCCTGCGTGAAACAGTTTTTGTTTTATATAAATACAACTTTTTCATGAGATATGATGGTTTTCCTGACGCTCTGTGCAATCTGGCATTTAAATGCCACGTCTTCCCTTTTGCGCCATGCAGAGATAATGCACAGCTTTTAATTAAATGAAATGAAATTAAACCCATATTTAAAGACTTTTGTAAAGATACCTTATTGAAGAAATGTCTTCATGGGAAAACTCAAAATTTAAATGAATGTGTGAATTCTGTCATTTGGAACCGGTTACCGAAAACTGTATTTGCTCAGCTTACAACCCTCAAATTCGGGGTTTATGATGCTGTTTTATGATGGTGTAATTAGAAAACTGTATGTTTTGGAACTATTGGGCAAAAAATCTAATGGAAATACTGCAAAATCCTTGGTGCAAATAGATAAAGAGAGAATCCGCAAAGCAGATACCGCTGATTTAAAATGCATAAAAGAAGCCAGACAGAAAAGAAGAGGGACCAAGAGAAGAAAAGAAGATCAGTGTTATTCAGATGATGCTCAATATGGTGCAGGAAAATATTAGTGGTAAGTAATTCTCATCAACAACTACACTAGAATTGCAATATTAAACTTTAAATGGATTTTTCTCAAAACTCCACTTTTTATACTTTGAGGTAACGTTATTTGATAAACTAATGGGGTTAGAAACATGAAATTTGGTCAATTTCTACTGCAGATAGTAATAAGTTATTACAAGTAAACTGAGAACCACCAAACAATCAGAAACTGTTTTGCAATAATTAATATACAAAAAGAGTTAAATTTTACTAGTGAAAGAGGAATTGTGTTCATTTTACTTGTAAATTGAGGCATATATGTTATATTATGCAGTAAAAATATGATTGTGTCATCACTTATAGTTCTTTTGAAAAGTGTTCCTATTCAAAGGGTAAAATAGTATTGGCAGAATAAGGATAAAAATTGCCTTCCGTCGACCCTTAAACGTGGCGTGTATTGATTGAAATTACCTGCTACCTGTATTACCTATTACAGCGGCGCGGTTCTGGACTGAAGCGCCTAGAACCGCTCGGCCACAGCGGCCGGCATTTCTTTATCCCACGTACATCTCGCGGAGTGACCACGACTAGCAAACCAGGAAATTCAAGTTAATACGGAAGCTTACTGACAGTCGTTCTTCAGATGCACCATTCGTGAATGAACAGAAAAGGTGTGAAATGATAATATCAGAAATACCCTCCGAAGCACGCTGCAAAATGACTTGCGGGGTATAGATGTAGATGCAATGTAAACAAACAAACAAACATTTTTTCAGTCTCTGGGTCGTTTTTATTGTAAGATTATAGGTTCCGGGTAACGTCTCCAACCTTTACGTCACATTCTTAGTTACACAGTAACCTGTATTACAAAAAATTTATCAGCTCCACAGTCATGCATACTAATAGTTTTTTACCTGCTATTTCGTTTTCATTGGTTCCGCAATGTGCCTTCATGCAGTAGAGACTGACCTCCTGTTGGTGGTTGTAGAGTTATTTCAAGAGCTGTTGATGTTGGCAAAGGGGTGATCACTACTTGTTCTCCAGCAGAGTAAGCGTTTATCTGGAATCCGATTGTCTGATAGTCGGCTCTTCCAATTTTCATTAAGTTCGTTGGAAATGCTGTAGAGAGGCTGCCTTAACTGCTATTAGAATAGTGATGACCGGTGCAAGTACAGCTTTTTCTTTCCTTTCGTCATTACTCAGTGCCTCTTCGTCCTTCTTCGCTTAGAGATTCATTGCAGAAATAGGACGCTTGTTCATATAGGAAGAAATACAGATTGCAAGTGTCTCCGAGGTAAAAGGGTAATCAATTGATACTTTCAGATGAAAGACGATGCACTGGCAGCTTCAAGACGTTAGAATCTCGGGGCAGATCTACTTCTGGTGAATTTATGAATTGCCGTCGCAAACCACGCCAGGGGTGAGATGGGGCGCCATTTCAGACATTGTTTCGAGTAAATCGGCGGCTTTCGAAGGTCCGCTAAGAGTTTATCTTCTGTAAACTTCTTTCGTTTTAATAACAGTTTCCAACTGAAATTAAGACATCGGACATGAAATGACTATTCGGTTGTTTCCACCGATAGGCCGTTCGTTGGCGTGTATATTACGATGCCAAGCCAAACTCGGAATTTCTTCTAGTGGTCAATTGTCAGGGCCGTATACCGTCCTATGAGAAGAAGCCAGTGTAAGGCATAGTTTAAATGATTTATAACTACAGTTTCTTTTATTGGTTCAAATGGCTCTGAGCACTATGGGACTCAACTGCTGTGGTCATCAGTCCCCTAGAACTTAGAACTACTTAAACCTAACTAACCTAAGTACATCACGCACATCCATGCCCGAGGCAGGATTCGAACCTGCGACCGTGGCAGTCGCACGGTTCCGGACTGCGCGCCTAGAACCGCGAGACCACCGCGGCCGGCGTTTCATTTATTATGCCACCGTCGTTTCAGATGGGTGCAGGAGATTTTCAGAAGCGTAAAAATTCTCAAAGGCAGCCTATGAGTCAACAGGAACGTACAAATGATGTCTAGTGAATAACAGAATACAGCTGAACAGTGAAAGCTCTCGTGATAATTATTGAACAGTTAAATGAGGCCGGTCGGAGTGGCCGAGCGGTTCTAGGCGCTACAGTCTGGAACCGCGCGACCGCTTCGGTCGCAGGTTCAAATCCTGCCTCGGGCATGGATGTGTGTGGTGTCCTTAGGTTAGTTAGGTTTAAGTAGTTTCTAAGTCTAGGGGACTGATGACCTCAGAAGTTAAGTCCCATAGTGCTCAGAGCCATTTGAACCATTTGAACTTAAATGAGATTACGGTGCAGTATATGAGCTGTCATCGTGTTTGAACTGCAATGAAGAAAACGCGGTTTCAGTAACTGGTACCGTCCAGCGTTCCTCTTAGTTGGGCTGAGTGGATACAGCTTCATTCAGCCTTTGTACTTTATTCTAAATCACTTGAATACTGGGATTGTTCCTTCAACGACACGGCTGTGTTCTTTTCTCATTCTTACCAAACTGAGCTCGGGCAACCATCGGTTTCGTGGTCCGTTGGAGACAGAGATTACGTCGCACTATTAGATAGACCATTGAATGTCCACGGCTCGTCCTGTTTACCTCTTTCTGTCAACGAGGTCACAGCAAATTACTTCTGTGGTATTCGTCGAATTGTGTTACACCTCTGACGACTATGCTGTAGGTAGGGCTGTTAATTAGTATTAAATAGAACAGAAGACACACCTCCCTGCGAGTGTTAGCGGGTGTATTTCTCGCTCGAGCGGTTAATAAAAGTAAATGTTGCAGGAGTCGCATGAAGATGGTAATGAGATACACTCTCCAGATCTCACGCATTCGAGTCGACGCCGGCCGCTGGCCGAGCGATTCTAGGCACTTCAGTCCGGAAACACGCGACCGCTACAGTCGCAGATTCGAATCCTGCCTCGGGCATGGATGTTAGGTAGTAGTTCTAAGTTCTAGGGGACTGATGACCTCGGATGTTAAGTCCCATAGTGCTCAGAGCCATTTGAACTTTTTTTTTTTTTTCGAGTCGACTTTACCCGACACCATTACTGCATACGTACTGAGAGATGTGTTGCTGCTCGTTAGAGAACTCTCGCTAAACTTTGATCTTTCACAAATAACCTCTCCGACGTTTCTCTTACCTGCAAAAGTAGTTCGCAAAATCCAGCACATTTCTCATCCGTGGCGCCAATATACAGTGTCATAATTAGGCAGAGAAACTAGCGTTGCAAATTTCCGTCGAAATAATCTCCCTCTATTTGCCGCGCGCCTTGATTTAGAGGCTGGCATAATTTCTATCGCCTGAGCGCTCTGCACATTTATCATCTCTCCGCCTGACCCCTCCTCCAGCTGTGTTACCGTTAAACCCAGTGACTGACGTGCAGCTCGTCATTTTTTTTCTTCTCCTTTCTTTTATTTTTGCTTTCGACTTATTTGCGTTGCAGCGCGGCGCGGTCGGGCGCGCGTATTGATTCTCGTTATTCGCTGGGCGTTCCTGGGCACACGGAACCGGCGGTGTAGGCGGAATAATTGGTCGCTGGATTCAGCCGCCCGGGGCGAGAGGCCCGCCGTGTTTGTATAAGGCAGGCAGCGGCCGGTGACGTCACACGCGGCGCGCTGCTGCGGCGTGTGGGCGGACCGGAGCGGACTGAGTCTGGGGCGGCCCGCGAGAACAACAGGAGGCAGCGCAGCGGCCGGGACAGAGATGCGCTTGCGGTCGCGGGCAAGGACAGCGGGTGTGACGTGCCGCCGCCTCTTATTGTGAGGGGCGCCGCGAAACTTGGTCTCCTTGATGAACTGCAGCGAGGTACACTACAGGCCAATAAAATTACAACACCAGGAAGGACAGCAAATAACGGAAGTTTTCTTATTGTGCATGTACGGTACAGCAGAAACAAAACAAGGTTAAACTTGTAGGTGGCGTGGGGTACACTGAGTGCGAAATTTAGCTCACACTGTCGTTAGCCGAGGCCCGAGAGTGCTAATGCGCTGCTTCCTGGACTCGGGTAGGCGCACCGGCCCCGGATCGTATTCGCCCGCCGGATTAACGACGAGGGCAAGTGTGCCGGCCAGCCTGGATGTGGTTTTTCGGCGGTTTTCCACATCCCCCTAGATGAATACCGGGCTGGTCCCCATGTCCCGCCTCAGTTACACGACTCACAGACATTTGCACCACATCCGCAGATGGGGTACTCTGATTCCGTCCCGGGGGGGGGGGGGGGTACGGGGGGGCGGCAGGAAGGGCATCAGCCCACCCCTTCACATGCCAAATCCGGTTTAACTACGCACACCCCGCGCAGAATGGGGGACAAAGGCGCAAGTGATAGAATAGTTGTCACCAGTGGCACCAACTGCGGCTCTCAGCTAGCTGCACATAGGGTCAAACTGAGCTCGGATGACAGATGCAGGTACGTCTTTTCTTCTGCTAAAATTCTGTGCCAAAGTTCATCAATCGTAGTTGCTAGCGAGTGTTGCCGTGTCCGCCTCGTGGCAACTCACGACTAGATGTTTTTAGTGGGTGACAGATCTGGAGATCTTCTTTCATGATGTTGGTTAAGACTGCATTCATATTCTTGAGGACCGCGGTTCAAATCAGCGTTTAGTTCATCCTCAACTGCATTCTTTTTTTTTTATTTTACCGGGAGCCGAAGTCAAGTGGATGATGAAAGTTAAGTACCAGCGTCGTTTTGACAGTCTCGTTGCTTTAGAAACAAAATAGTCACGAGATCCTAACATGCAGTTACATCGGTCGTGCGAAAACTGCACCATGAAGGAGAAAGACTGTCATTAGTCATTTAGAGAAGTCTTTTAAAAATCGTCTTACCTTCCGGACTCCGTTATAGAATCCAGAGAATTTGCTCGCAGAAGGGCCGCCGAATGATGGCTGTTTTCCGGTCACGTCAGCCCGAGGCCTTTCGCTCTCCATTTCTCACTTCTTCCGCGTGCTTCGGAACAACGGTCACAGAGATCGCTACGCCAAGGAATCACATACAGAAAGTTTGTCGCAGAATTTCAGACTTATGATGGGGTTCCACGAAAATAAAAATTAACTTTTATTAAGTGCGCGCTACAGAAATACAAAAGTAGTTCGTCGAAAACGCGTTTCTTCGGTTCAGCGTTATATTACCAAACGCGACGATGAACTCATGTGGGACAGACGTGACAACGGGCCACGAT
This sequence comes from Schistocerca americana, assembly GCF_021461395.2. Taxonomy (NCBI): domain Eukaryota; kingdom Metazoa; phylum Arthropoda; class Insecta; order Orthoptera; family Acrididae; genus Schistocerca; species Schistocerca americana. The sequence goes on from NC_060122.1 coordinate 699,812,126, forward strand.
GCAGCAGATCCTTCATCGTGGGAAGCGCTTGCATTGCGGTTCGGAGCACGTCCTAGTGTACTCATGAGTAAGCTCCACTTCGTGGCATTTAAGGAGCTACGACCATGAAACCTAGCCTATGTGTAAATCGTAGTCATAGCTAAAACCAGAGATCACAACTGCATTCTCTTCGTGGTTTGCCTCCTTACCTGCAATGCAGAATCCCAGCAGAAATATAACGCTTAAAACGTATGTCACTTGCCATAAGAGTGGTCGTAAAGTGAAGATTAACACTGTCATAAGAAGCAAATATTCTGACAGCATTCTCTTCCTTGTATCTTTTCCCACTTCCGATTTTCTTTTCATTCAATCACGACACCTCGCGAGTCTCCCGAGGCCGATGATACTGCAATCAACCAGGTTCTGACTTTGCCGATGCAATCCCTCATTTATGCGATTAACTTAGCAGATAACTGGATCATAAGTGGTCTGAGCCGCTTACAGTTTGCGGAGAAACTACAAGTTACTAACGGATTCTTCCGCCACACCTTCGTGGAAAAAATTTCACGTTTAAGTTTGAAAAGGATGCAAACTGTATTTTATTTCACTACTAATTGTATGTTACAAATCGAATTTTCTCTTATTAGGGCATCATCTGGTAACAAATGACTGGAATCCAAAGGAGATACTAGTATGCGAGAAACCAAAATTTGGAAACTAAATATATTACCAACACCCTAAACCTTTGGTCATTGCGTTAGATAGAAAACGTTAAATACAGTGCTTCGTTTGGGGCTTCATTTATTTTTGCTGACATAATCTGTGTCTCTCGTGCCGGCCGGTGTGGCCGTGCGGTTCTAGGCGCTTCAGACCGAACCCGCGCTGCCGCTGCGGTCGTAGGTTCGAATCCTGCCTCGGACAAGGTTCAAATGGCTCTACGTTCCATGGGACTTAACATCTGAGGTCATCAGTCCCCTAGACTTAGAACTACTTAAACCTAACTAACCTATGGACATCACACACATCCATGACCGAGGCAGGATTCGAACCTGCGACCGTAGCAGCCGCATGGTTCCGGACTGAAGCGCCTTGAATCGCTCGGCCACGGCGGCCGGCCCTCGAACATGGATGTGTGTAATGTCCTTAGGTTAGTTAGGTTTAAGTAATTCTAAGTCTAGGGGACTGATGACGTCAGATGTTAAGTCCCATAGTGCTTAGAGCCATATTGTGTCTCTCGTTATCTGTACTATATTATACTGTCTACACTTCCCTGGTTCTTCATTCATGCAACCTGCATACTTTGATATAATGTGTGCCCGACCTGTAATGTTTTGGCACTATTCATCCTGCAAATTCTAATTTAACTCTCTCGTATACTTACACCGCTGTTAGTTTACCACCATAATACATAATATGTAGCAAGTTGTGTCTTCATAAAAAAATCTGTGTCGATTTGTATGCATTTGACACGAAGTGGTAGTTGTACTAAACTTTGTCTCTCGTACCCTGACAACTATTCGCAACGTATATTCCATGTATTTGTACCGCACCGAGCCACTAACTACCGTAACATGTTTGATACACGAGTTATTAGCACGGCATTTAAAATTTGCTACCTAGTTTCACGATCAAAGGTTATGTGTGTTGGTAATTCGTAGTTTCCAATGTTTGGTTTTGTAGCATACTGGTTCTTGTGGATGCTAGTCAGCTATTACCAGATGATGACGTAATCAGCTGGAAACCGGTTCGTAATAGAAAAATATTGATGGAACTAAACACTGTTTGTTTTTCAACAATAACAAGAAGCCTGCGCCGTCGAGGCATCTGTAAATTTTGCCATTGTTTAATTGCATTATGAATTTAAGATAGCGATGTAGTTACTCTTGTTCGATCCTACTCTGGTTTAGGACGTACGATGCTTCTACCTTAAAATCATTGCCGGAGCATTTATATAATATACTTTTGTATATTCAAAATCCTCGAGACTGCAGTATGTGTGTGTGTACGATGTGTGTCAAAGCGACCGAGTTTTTTACCCTGCAGAGTACGGACCAAGTAGCGTCTTTGTGGCCTCAGTTTTGCACCATCAAGAGTACACGCTGCTCACAAGTGCGAGCATGATCGAGACATTATGTGGTGTAATATATTGTTTTCGTCATCACTTGTGTATTGTTAGTGTAGAGTTTTCCTTTCCTGTACACGTACTTCAGTCTTGTGGGGAAATCTTAACGGTTGTTTACAGCAGTTACTCACGTGTTTTCCGGCAATACCGGCCATGACCTTCTTCTTCTGTGCGGATGCACACATATACCGCGAACTCTTACAGCACTTGGTAAGAATGTCTTCCACGAGTAATGAGTGTGTTGGGTAGGGACACTACCAGTGTACTGCGTGGACATATAAGGTGAGAATGTGGGTCTCGCGGGAGTTGAGCGCGACGTAGTCCCTGCACTCGCACTATCCTCTGCGCCCGCGGTGGCTCAGATGCCGGCACGGTAGCTCAGCGTGTTCGGTCAGAGGGGTGCTCGCCCTCTGTAATAAAAAAACTGAGTAAAGGAATCAATGATCACCTTGAACGGATGTCCTGTGACGTCCGCCCAGACCAAACGCAATGAACAAAACAAAAAAAAGATGGATAGAGCGTCTGCCATTAAGCAGGAGATACCGGGTTCGAGTCCCGGCCGTGGCACACATTTTCACCTGTCCCCGATTCAAAAAGAATACCACAACTTTAGGAATTTAAAACTCTGCAACGACAAAAGGCAGAGCTAAGCACTATCTGTCGGCGAATTAAGGGAGCTATAAAGTTTCATTTAGTTGTACATTTGTTCGCCATTTCAGCCAATAAAGTTTTTGGTCCCTTTTTCTTCGAAGGTGCTACTGTAACTGGACTACAGTATCTGGAGATGTTAGAGAATTGGCTGTTCCCTCAGCTCGAACAAGAAGCACAACAATTCATATTTCAGCAGGATGGAGCACCACCACATTGGCATCTGTCCGTAACTACCTGAACGTCAACTACCCAAGGCGATGGATCGGCCGCCAGGCAGCCCGTGACAGAGCACTTCATCACTGGCCTCCAAGAAGCCCTGATCTTACCCCCTGCGATTTTTTCTTATGGGGGTATGTTAAGGATATGGTGTTTCGGCCACCTCTCCCAGCCACCATTGATGATTTGAAACGAGAAATAACAGCAGCTATCCAAACTGTTACGCCTGATATGCTACAGAGAGTGTGGAACGAGTTGGAGCATCGGGTTGATATTGCTCGTGTGTCTGGAGGGGGCCATGTTGAACATCTCTGAACTTGTTTTTGAGTGAAAAAAAACCTTTTTAAATACTCTTTGTAATGATGTATAACAGAAGGTTATATTATGTTTCTTTCATTAAATAAACATTTTTAAAGTTGTGGTATTCTTTTTGAATCACCCTGTATATCAGCGCTCGTCAGCAGCTGAAGGTATTAATATATAATTCCAATTTTGTTTTCTTTCAGTTTCCCCCCTCTTTCCTATTGTTCTTTCAGCAATAACAGTAGCATACATTTGGCCTCAAAATAATACATTTTTCAAGACTCTTACGAGTAAGCAAATAAATACAGCGTTAACAGCTGGTGCAGCGGAACAGTGTGTGCTGCATTTCAGTGTGCGCCTGTTGCAGCAGTGGTGCTAGACAGAGGCGGTGCAGCACCTGCCGATGCAGCTCGCGCTGTGGGCGATACTATGTGGCTCTCACAATGGGAGCATTAACTTTTACGCGCTCCTGAAATGGTGAGCCGTGTACTCACCCTAACCTATATAGCTCAGCGATAACGGTCCATATCCGGAGACGCTGTGCCTAGACTTCAAGTCTTGTTTGGTGCTCTGTGCATCATGCTGCCAGAACAAAAACGAAGGAAGATTTGTGTTTAACATCTCGTTGAAGTTTAGGTCATCAGAGAGGGAGCATACGTTCATATTGGGGGAGAGCGTTGAATCAAAGGGCCGCACCCTGTACATCTACATGGATACTCTGCAAATCACACTTACGTACTTTTGAATACATTCTGGGAGTGATAGTGATCAATATGTTACAAATACTTACTACTAAAAACAGTCTTTATCACAATTTATTTAGTACGGTGACCGGTTTCGACCACTACTGTGGTCATCTTCAGACCAATGAGTAAGAACCTTCTTCTGCTAGAGAATCACTAGATTAATGATTCTCTAGCAGAAGAAGGTTCTTACTCATTGGTCTGAAGATGACCACAGTAGTGGTCGAAACCGGTCACCGTACTAAATAAATTGTGATCAAGACTGTTTTTAATAGTAAATATTCACACTTAAGTGCCTTGCAGAAGATTCATCGGACTACGTTCACAGTAATTCTCTACCATTTCCAGCTATGTATGTGGGCGTCAACGACATGTTTTTGCATTCGGAGGAGAAAGTTGGTGACTGAAATTTCGTGAACAGCTTCCGCCGCAACGAAACCTGATCCTATATCATATCAGTGACACTCTCTCCCCTATTTCGCCGTAATACAAAAAGTACTGCTCTTTTTTCAATTTTCTCTATGTACTCTGTTAATCCTATCTGGTAAGAACTCTACATTGCCCACCATTACTGCAAAAGAGGACTGACAAGCGTAGTGTAGGCAGTCTCTTTAGTAGATCTCTTACATTT